>NW_024039330.1:0-453139 GCF_016077235.1 Cyprinodon tularosa
TCTGTGTTTAGCATGGTCCATAATGTTCCACAAACCTAAAAAAAAAAAAAATAATGTACCAGTTTAATAATGGAGAATCTGTTAGTCAGCTTTATATTTTTTTTTTTAAATATTTATTTTCTGAGAATGTGTTTATTTAAGACTTAGACAACTTTTATCGTCATTTTGTATACACAGAGTGTATACAAAACGAAATTTAAGAGCAACCATGCAAATTATCAAACTCCTAGAAAAAATACATTATATTATATTATTTTCCATATGAATCCCAAATTGTTCATTCTGTTTGTATTTTCTAAAATGTGCTTAAAATCAGTCATATCTGGCTTTATTCATGCTGGGTCAGATCCTGACATATGAGAAAGGGAATGTAGAAAGGCGGGGGAAGTGGAATAAAGCGTTAGCCTCTCTGCATGCAGTTAACCAAGCCTTTGTAGCTAAACCAGGTCCTGGAAAAAGACTGAGTGTACCGTCTCCCCCTGTTTTTGGACTGCTGATTAATTTTGATGTTCGGCTGATCAGGTAAAAACGGTTTCACCTCCAGCTTCTCTTGATAAGTTTGCTTTAAAGGAACTTCACTTAATTTAATTTTCCTAGCGCCATTTCTCTCTCTCCAGTCGTCTCCAACTTCCGTGACTCGGCCTGTCAATCAGCCGCACTACGACTGTGACGATACTTCCTGTCACCTCAGGTCGCTGCTTAGCGGCGCCCCAGGATTGTGTAGCAGAGGAGCTAATGTGCATGTACAACTTTTAATGAGAGTCAATGGCCAAAGACTTTTACACCCTGAGGTGGAACTACGGCACCATTTCAACTATGAATGAAACAGCTTTACTTGTCATTAAAGATTAAATATTTATCTTCCACATCTAAAAATATATACTAATATATTTTAATGTATTAATTTCTCTCTATTGGCCAGTTGCCATTGCATCAAGCACATTTTGCTGTCTGATTATTAATTATTAGTTAGTAGATTAATCAGTTTGCAGAAATAGTTATTGCATCCCTAAATGAGAGAAAAACTGTCTATTTCTAAGTTAAAAAGAGCCACCGAGTTATGAGGAAACAGTAAAGGAGGACATGACGCTGAACAAGCCAGTCTTCTCATACCAAACCATCAGCCTCACCCCTCTGGTGCAAATTCCACTTTTAGCTCAGAGAGCATTAAAAGTGATCTGAATTATATGCAGCCAGCGATACAAAAAAGTAGCTCTTTCATCATGCTGGCTAACAGTTCAACTGTGAAATATTTTGGCTTAAAGTTGCTTCATTTGGTCTGATTACATTAGTTGCACTGGATAAATAATCATTCTCTGCCAGGCTCCTTTTAGGTTTGTTCTCATAAAGTAGAGAGTTTAGGAGCGTGCTGTAACCCTGCTACAAGAAACCACACACTGTTTGCTTACAGTAGTGTGAGTTGTTAAAAAATAATGGCTTAAAATAACAATAGAATCCTAAAACAAAAAGACAACACAGAAATCCAACTCTTGTACTAAACATCATATAAATCCCCTAATAACTGATATTTCTATAAATGACACAATTTACTGGTCTAGTTTGCCAGAAGGGAGCTGGTTTAAAGGCTTATAAAGCTACCACCCAACCAAAATAACACACTCCAAGTGGATCCTAGTTCTGCTGCGGGATTTCACTATAATTCTCCTTATTTTTAAAGGAAGCTTTTATGCTGCCATGTACAGAACTGGGCTTTCATCCTCCTGTTACGCTGCTGAATGTCTGCAACATGAGGACGGACTCTAGCTGCTTTATTTTCTGTCATATTTTAGTAAAATCTTACTAAAGATACACAAAAACATTAGAAGAGTTACATATTGAGGAGATGAGACCGAGATTAAATATAGAATTGTTTGGACAGTGGATAATAATAACTGCACACTAGAATAAATACAGCTTCAAAATCATCACAGCAAGTTATACATTTTGAAATAGCCACAATTTTTATCATAAATTCTCTTTTCCATCAGTAATTACATATAATTTTATATAGACAGACTTAGACTTAGACAGTACTTTATAATATATATATATGTGTATTGAGTTATGAGGGCATGAAAATCTAATTGGTTGAATCGGCTGTAGTTCAATAATCTTAGAGCGTTTTCATTTTTAAATGAGCACATATTGAATTTTGCATCAGCTGCTGTGATCCAGTTATTATGCTGTTCTACCTCTGACGGACTTCCGCTCTGAACATTCAGAGCAAGTAGAAGAAATGTGCTATTCTAAATATGTCATGGAAATTTTTTTGCTCATAACACTGAACTGCACTATAAAATTTCTGGGTTAACCTTTGAATCTGAAATGTTTGACATAGTCTTTTTATTATTTTATTTTGAAGGGTGGCAGTTTCCCTGGTCAGCTGACCACAGTGGGCATGCAGCAGCTGTATGAGCTGGGCCAGAGGTTGAGGAATAGATATATAGAGGAGACCCCTTTCCTCAGCTCCACCTTTACCTCAGCAGAGGTCTAGTAAGTGATGCTGATCATGAACGTTTTTGATTTTAGTAACCCAATAATCATGTGTAATTTCTTTTTTTCTTTAGCGTGCGCTCCACTAACATTGTAAGGACTATAGAGTCTGCCAAGTGCCTGATAGCTGGACTCTTCCAGCAAAAGCAAAAAGGTAGATTTAAAATGCTCGCATCTATAGAGGGATCTACCTGATCTGGAAAGCCTGGTGTTGGTTTACTGATCTTGATATGGATGGATTAAATAATTGGACGATGTTTTCTTATCTTATTCTCCATCTCTGTTCCTAAAAGTTTTCATTCATTCTCTTTTTCTTTCCTTTATTGTGATCCTTTAGCTTATTATTTTTGTCACTACTAGTGATTTTACTTCCTTGAGGCCTTTACGTCCTTCCTCTTGTCTTCCCCATTTTGCTCCCCTGTCTTTTCTTCTTTCCTGCCTTTCTTTGTGTCTGGATTTTTTTTTCTGTCATCTGTCATCCATTTTGTCCTTTTTCTCTTGGTGTGTAGATATTGTGTCCATCCTGACAACAGAGGCAGAATCTGAAATTCTCTACCCTAACTATCACGGATGCAAGCTGCTGAAAGTCCTCAGTGGGTAGGTGTAGTTTTCTAACATGCCACTGAGCTCCATCACTCACAGACCACTCTGGGCACCAAAAACTGGAATCTAGAGTAACGTCCAATTCAAAATCATGGGCAGACTGCAGACGCTTTTGGTAGGTTGTCATGGTGTGTCTGTGTTTTTTTTTTTTTCCTTACAGCCCCCGCTGGGCTGAGTTGTCCACTCTGCCTGGCATTGCTTCAGACCTGCAGAGCATCCTGAGTGCACTGGGGATCGCTGCTCACCAGCACGTCGACTTCATCCTCATTAGGGATGACATGGTTGCCAGAGAGGTGACACTGTGACTCTGTGATCCATTCGACTTTTTACCGAGTCTCACCACAGGCTTTCAGTCTGGAGGCAGTTATTATAGAGACTAAGTTCAACCTGCACACTAGCTAGCTGCTGAATGTGTCGGTGCAATCCAACAGGTTTAAAGAGATCTAAAGATTGATCAGTTATTAGTGAGCCATAATTAGTCATGGAACAAGACAATTTACATTTAAAATAAGAAAACACATTAACACATTGTCTTATTTCAAGTGCATTTTATCTAAATATCTTATTTTAAAGGGACACTATGCAACATTTTTCAGTTAATTAATGTGTTCCATAACGTTATGGATGACTAAATGAGTCATTTCAGGTTGAACAAAGGTATTCTCGGCCGCCCTGGTGGTCTGTGGGGGAAATACTGCACTTGCAACTGCAGGAGCACCGACCCGCACCCACAGGCTCAGAAGTCTCGTGAGAGTCAGTCTTGCTTTACGGTGAGAACTGCTACACGCCCCCATTAAAAGCATTCTCGTTGCTAGCACAGTGGCAATCTTTGTGCAGTTATGCTACGTTCACGCAGCAAAAGCAGCAAAATCGCGTCTGCTGCTTCCTTTTTGCTGCTTGTACCAGTTAGTTCTGACGCGAGGCTGAAGCAGCTTTGCTGCTCTGGCTGCGGGGTGCAAAAGTGTGTCTGAGGCGCGTTGGGCGGAGCTTCACTATCCTTTCTCTGCCTTGCAGCTATATTTGCTGTGATCAGTGGGAATAAAGTAGTTTTAATATGTGTTTAAGTGAGAAAATACACCTGAAAACGTAATCAGTGCAGTCAGTTCATTCAGATTATTATCCTGCCTTCAATATTTTTTCTGTCGGAGCCGCTCAGACCCCCACATACCAGCGGGGCGCCGACAGTATGGATCCCTTCATCAGCAGCGGTTCACCGCGGCAGCTGGTAGGTGTTTTTCATCTAAATAATCCAAACTGCATATTCTGCCGGCAGATTTCTGCATTTTGAGTTAATTTAGGCGTCAATAAACTGTTTAAGAGGAGTGATCATCAGCGCTGTGTCTCTCTCCCTGCGTTAAACGCACCCGACGCGCTGCTTCAGCTGCTCAGACGTGCTGCACCTGCTGCTCAAAACGCGCCGCTGGACCTTTTGCTGCGCCTTGACGCGCGTCAACCATTGACTTTGCATGTAAACTCGCTGCTTCTGTCGCGCCAGCTACGTCCAGTGTGAACGCAGCATTAGTCATTCGCTGCTAAGCTCAAAACAACCGCGCCTGGCTTGACGGAGAAACCAGGAGAACAGCTGAGCATATTTACGACAGTGCACTTTTACTTTCGCCCTCTGGAGGGAGCCTCGCTGGAAAATCAACACCGGTTGCATAGTGTACCTTTAAGAGTAAAAATACTCATTCCATTGGCAAACTCTTATATACCTACTCAAATTAAGGGTAAATACAGTAAATTTAAGAAATTTTTACTAATTTCTAGATCGTTTTTCCAGTGTATTAGCACAGTTTTATTATCTTCTAAATAATTATTGTCTAAATTCTAACTATTCATTATTTAGTGCTTATATTTCCTTCAGTGGCTGCTTAAATATGTTAATCGTTGAAAATTTTTAGGTGTTGTGCTTCAAAACCTATATAGGAATGGCTTATTATTTTAAGGAAATGATAAAGTATATATTCAGGTCATATTCCAGTATATTTAAACCAAACTGTATCAGTGGAAGTCAGATAAAGCCGTTTATAAAGACAACTATGTGCTTTTTTTAAGGATTTATTAGATTTGGGTTTGTTTTGTTTGTTAGTTGTGGACCCAGTTATATTTTTTGTAGTCGTTTTAGGTTTAAAATAATGTAATCTAATTTGCTAACATTCAGACACATGGCCTTCCCATCCCGCCGGTACTGAACTCCTGGAGGAATACGGTGGAGGACAGAGCTGTGGACATGATGTGCCGGCTTTACGAACCCAGCAAGAGGTTAACAGCATCATTTTAATCATTTAATGCGTGCTGGTTCTGCTCATTAAGGTATTTTTAAATGCTATATACTGTGACAGTGAGAAGCTCCAGCTGTCGGTGGGATCTCTCCTCCACCTGCTGTTAGACAACATTGAGAAGAAGCTACAGGACAGCTCAGCAGAGGCCAACAGGTTGGACACCTCACATCGAGCACCTTCACTTCTTTCCCAAAACAGATAGATTTTTTTCAAGGATTAACTCTCTCAACAGGAAGTTGTTCCTTTACTCAGCCCATGACACCACTCTGATTCCCTGCCTCATGGCTTTGGAAATCTACGACATGAAATGGCCACCATATGCTGCTGATATCACTCTGGAGCTGCACCAACACCGGCAGACCGGAGACGCATTTGTAAAGGTGTCCTACATAGGCCAGGTAAGGCGCGCCTCTAATCGACCCAACCATCAAAGCTGTTGGCTCTCCCTTCATCCAAGTCACATTTGCTTCATGCTTCCCAGGATCAACTCATACCAGGTTGCAGTGGAGTCTACTGCCCCCTGCAGGAGTTCAAACAGCTCCTCTCCGCATACACATTAAACCCTGAAGTCTACGTTACTCGCTGCAACAGCACAGGAGGACCCACTGAACCCTGAACTTTCAAGAAACACAAAACCCGTCTTGACATTATGCTCAGCTCTCCTTCCATCCAGTCACCATGAAGTCTTGAACACATCAGTTAAATGAGTTGCTCGTCTTTCTTTACATTTAAATCTTGTTTAAATTATTTTTATAAACAGATTTTTCCTCAGTTGTTTTATTTACACCAAGGTGCTCTCTTACTTCAAACTAGCAGAAAAGTTGTTTTCTTTTTTTTTTTTCACTCAATCGATTTGTATCCGCTTTTACCCCCGACTGATTTCTAGTGAACTCATCTAGGCGAGCGCATCATCAGTATTACGTTTGCACTGCTTAACAAAAGGTATATTTCACTAGTTTGGTGATGTTGCTGTTGAATTGAATGTACTTAATGATTATTTTGGATTGAGTTTCACATATCAATACATTAAATAAGCCTTTATGTTGTTCCAAAGAAAGTAAAAAAAAACAATGCACTGGACTTTGTTTCCAAGTTTGAAGACATTTCACTTCCCATCCAGGAAGCTTATTCAATTCAAAATGTCTGCCTGCCTTTCTTCAGGTGATTTGTAGAGTTTAAAACATTATGAAAGTGTATGATTAAATTATTTAAAAGTATCTACTATCCTGGGTGTGTTAAAGTTATGGGGACAAGCTGTTTTGGCGTTTATACAGTGATGGGAAAAACAAGCATACTTCATCACCTCAGAGAGCAACTTAATGTTGCAGCAATTTTATTCCTCTCATGGATTTTATGCTCATTATCTCCGTAATCTATCACCAAACTGGGAGATTAGGCAATTTAAGGCTTTTTTTTAGATAGTGTATAATCAATTAACTAGTTTTGGCCCAGCTCCATCAGACGGCCATCATAAACTGCTAGCCCCAATCTTCATCCCTCTGCCTCCATGCATGCCATAGCGACTGTATGGTCTCTATAGCATCTTTACTTTGTAAGATTTTGACACAGCTGGTCAATCACATTTTATGGTTAATTCAGATGTGATATTTAAACCTAAGTAGAAGTTTAAATCTGAATGGTATACTTCCAGTTGTTTTAAATTGTCTTAGTCTTTCTCTTGGATTGTCTGATGGATTATGTCTGATGGTGCACAGCTATGGAGAAAGCATTGCTGTTCGTTTCCCATGACTGTTATCCTCCAAACTTCCTTATCCGCCATGACTACAGATTTTTATTCCTTAGGGAACTATCTTTTGTGGAAAAGCTAAAAGGTTATTAGATGGTTTAAGAATTGAGTGAACAAGGATTTCCTCTTTGATGAACACAGTTATATTTGATTGATGTTTGTTGTTGGTGGCATTTCTTCTTCTATTATAAACATTTGGTTTGGATGGGTGAAAGAAAAATACAGATTTTTTTTTCCATGTTGAGCTTGTTCTCATTTTCTACCTTATTTACTCTCACATCTACGTTAAAAAAAAAATTACATATGCATTTGTTTAGTTGTCTGTAAGTCATAAGTCTTTAGTTATTTATTACAACTGAACCATTAATTCATAAAAGTAGTTATAGAAAATGAATAAACTTTACTCTTAATATTTAAAATTAATTAAACCCTTTTTCTCAGATAAATCTTTAAAATCATATAAAGGGCCCTTAAATACAGGGCTTTTTTAAATCCAGTCCTCGGTGCTACTTTTCTATCAGACCCTCAAAGTGTGAGTTTGCCCCATGTCTGATTAAAAGTCATTTAGAGCCGCAAATGTTATTTTTTGTTAAAGTGTGTGTCTAACATATCTGGATTTTTATTAGCAAAATCTGGCTTTGGAAAACATCTATTGTGCGAGTCTAATAACATGATATAAAAAAAATTAGTGTTCTCATGGCTTAGAATTAGTAGTTTATAAATACAATAGAAGCGGTTCACCCAATGGGAGATGCCATATTGTGTCGGCATTTTGGATTACAGGAGCCGAAAGAGGACAAACTTGTGCATTTCACCTGTATCTGGGAATGTGTTGTTGGTGAACGAAGAGTTAACAAGGAAAAACGATCGTAGATCATTCTACCACTTTGTGCCTCAAAGGAGGAACATCCGAACTTTATCTCGAGTAGAATAAATAAAAACACAACATTGAGAGGATTTTAGCAGGTGGAAGCTGAGGGTGCAGCCCTTCTGCTGGACAGGTAAGATAATTCAATATAACAAAGTTGATCTTGCTGTTATGTTAGAAAAAAGGCAGAGGTGACTAGTTTGTCAGCCTGCAATGGATGAGCTCGGATACAAGTTATTAGCTGCTGTTAGATGTCCCTCGGCGGCTTCCTTAGGTCTCACACGCTTAAAGAGGAGGCAACCAGCTTGTCTGCCATTTGTAATTCATTTAGATCACCACTAGATGGGGCTAAATCTTACACGGTCCTTTTAAATATCTGATAAATGAAACCTATTACCATAAAAATAAAAACCCACTTATTTGTATATATAGCTTTTAAAATGAACAAAACATAAAACATTTTATAAAGACAAAGCAACTATTTTTTTCCCCCATAAAAATTCTATCCAATGATAAGACATGTTGATCTACAAAGATATGTCCAGTTCTGGTTAAAGTTCAATTATTCTTTTAACAATTCTGTTCAGAAAATTCAAATATTCTTTATAAAAAAACTAAGTTTCTAAGGGTGGCATTTATTATACTACTTTAACTGCTTCTTTACATCATCGGGCCAATATAAAGATCCATTGTATAAGTTACAAAGGTCCACCTGTGGGTCAGGAGCCACAGGTTGCAGACCCTTGCTTTAGATGCGTCTCATCTCCAGCAGACCTGAACCAGGAATTCAGCCACTTGATTCAGGTGAGCTGGAGGGGATGCATGTAGACGCTGCAGGATGGTAGCTCTCTATCTGGAATCACCAACAGTCAAAGTTGGAAAATAAAAGCTTGTTGGGATAAACAGGAGTATGATGCTCCAATTTCTTACTGTGTGTACTCAGCTGTTCTTTCTTTCCACTTACAGGTAACATTTTGCATGCTTTGTTTCCTCATCTGGCTTTCTTCTTGCTGCTCTCCAATAAAATGTCCTCAGATGAAAGACTTGCTCTGCCCGGACCTAAAGGATGCTGGTGAACTCGATCGACATGCAAGGAGGGACAGACTGGTTAGAGTCCACATGACGGGGGTACATGAACAGAAACAGGCGCACACACACTGCATGGACAACATGTATATACCAAAACAATATCTTTTATTTGTAGTCCATCACCAACAGCCCTGGTTAGGCTCTTCTGCACCAAAGCCAATGGAGAAACACATGACAAGCTTATACAATAGATAAAAGAGAGGAAGTCAACCGGATGGTAAGCAGTACGTGTTTACATTTCCTTGCGTCTCGCCTTGCTAAAACGTTAGCCGGATACACCTAGCTCTAAAGTCTATAATACCTGACGATCCTGCTCTCTGCATTCAGCGGCACCATCCCAGTCTGCGGACCATCGTGTCTTCATGGATTATTGCTGTGGGAATGATTATTACCCAGAGTCAACAAGTCAAAAAACAAAACGGGAACACAACAGGAACAAGAAGAAGACACATAGCACGTCTGGGTAGTTAGCAATATTATTCACGCCGGTGAAGTCCTAAAGGTTTTGGCGATGGTACGGCAAAGCTGCCGGGATCCTCACACTGAGTGCATGTAAGAAACAGAGAAAAGAAGACGCTTTCTGCAGATGGTCCATGTTTGTGCTTTTTTTAATAATACTATTATCTTAATGAGGTCATAGTTTGGTTTGTTATACACTGGAGTAACAAAGGAAATTAAAATAGACTAAAATTTTGAATAGCCCACCAATGGCAAACCGTACAGTATTTTAAGGAGGGGGGGCGTTCCTCCACCCCAATGAAAGCTGGGTAAGAGGCGTTAAGAGGTCACTGATAGAATGCCTATACATAGACACACACATACCACACAAACATACCATCTGTCAGGCACACAAACACACCCTCACGTATATACTGTACAGAAACAGTCAAAAAACAATGGAGCGAGAGACAAGATGGATTTCCACTAAAGTCTTCACAAAGCACAAAGTATTCCTCCTCCTCTCTCTGGTTCCATATCACTTTTGTGACAAATTTTTGTTTGTTTTTTAGTTTAGTTTTGTTTGTTTTTTTTATTTGGAAAAAAAAAAAAAAGTTGACATATACTGTAGCATCTCCAAGCTGACTTTTAGTGTTAAGGTTGGTTCCTCTTTGATGTCAGTCATCTTTACAGTCTGATAATCAAAAAGAACAAAAAAAGTAATAACACCAAGAGTTTCTGCGAAATTGATGAACAACAATCTCGTACATTCTGCGAGTTCTTGAGTCAAAATTAGACGCGTGTGGCGAACGGTACACCAAAATGGGCCCCATCTTTTCTCCTCGAATGGAAGTGTCCTCAAAAGACATTACTAGGCAACAGGTTAGCTCTAGAGGGTTCATTTTCCTGGGCGCACACTTTAGTGTTTCATCTCATTTACTTGAGTCCCTCTGTTTCTGAATACTTGCTACACTCCATCTTTTTTTTTTTTTTTTTTATCTTCCTTGGTTATTTGTTCGAGAACATTCTAGTTACAAGGTGTTTGTTAGATTAGAACATTCCCTGCCCCGGACTGAACCCCATGTCCATTTCACGAAGCCTCACTTGGCCCCCCATCATCATCGTCTGCTGTGAAGGACCGCCCATGCCCTGTAGTGACATCATCATGTTAGGTGAGCCACCAGGGCCTGGGTGAGCCATTTGTCTCCCCTGCATCATCCCTCCCGGACCCCCAGGAGACATCATCCGGTGCTGAGGGCCCATCATGCCTTGGCCCATGAATCCCGGCGGCCGCATTGAACCGTGACCTGGGTTGCCCATCGGCATGTCCTGGGGGCCCATACCCCCACCGGGTCCCCCTGACATTCCCCCCATCCCCTGCATGGGCATCCCCATCCTGGGGGGGCCGTCACTCATCATGCTCTGCATTGGAAACCCAGACGGGTGAGGGGGTTTGCCTCCTGGGTTATCTCCTCCACCCCTGGGAAAATACGACAGAGTCTGGCTGGGTTTTTCTGACGGGATTATCCTGGACAGGTCGAATTCTGGGATACCAGAAGCCCCCTGCCGCATCACTTCATGAAGGTCTGCATCTCCAAATCCTCCTTGCATGTTGTTAAATTCCGGTCCGCCAGGTGTATTAGGCTTGCACATGCCCCCATCACCCCCACCCCCATGAGGCATGTTCCCCATCCGTCCGCCCATTGGCCCCGGTTCACCCTGGAACCCCATCGGATGACCAGGGAAACCTTGGGGGCCGGGGCCATTGTGTGGGGAAAAGGGGCCTTGTTGGGACGGGGACTGGGTGAGCGGGTACCCCTGGTTTCGGTGAGGGTAACCCATGCGTCCTTGGGGCATCATTTGAGGATTTGGCATACCAGGGTCCTGTGGATTTGGTTGCATCATCATGCCGTGAGACATCATGCCTGGGCCCATGTTAGGGGCATTTGGAGAGGGCATCTGTGGGGGCATGCCATGAGATAGAGGCTGGGACCCCAAGGGGTTCATGCCCAGAGGACTAAGTGCAGGCATAGGTCCAGCATTTCCAGGTCCCATCATACGTGGATTTCCTTGATGATTCATTGCCATACCTGTGAGGGAAGAATATAAGACATTCAGTAAAACCACAATATTTAGAATAAAATCGTAGTTAAACAATCTGTGCTTTATGTGCTAGATTAACTAAAGCGGTGATTCAACTGTGCAGAACCACCATCTTCCTCCTTCCAAAACAGCTCAATCTCAGATTGGAACCTTATTGTTCACGGCTTTGAATTTTTTCCCACAGCATGATGTTTTATCATCGTTTTTAACAGTTGATGTGCATTTAAGGTTCTCTATGTAGACCAGGCATCCCCAAAGTCGGTCCTCTAGGGCCACTGTCCTGCAGATTTTAGAGGTTTCTCTGCTTTAGCACAGCTGATTGTGATGATTGCAGTTCAGCAAAAACCTGTTAATCAAGTATCAATGTAAATCATCTGCGCTGGAACAGGGAAACCTCTAAAACCTGCAGGACAGCGGCCCTCAAGGACCGACTTTGGGGATTAAGCTCAAATTTGGTTCCAATTGACGTCACTTTGCTGTGAACCTTTACACTGATTTTGTTAAACCTTAATTAGTCTATCAATTAAAATCTTGAGGAATTCAAGTTCGTTGCTGCATACACTTCAGCTGTAATGCCACTGAAACCTGGTGTAAAACAAACAACACTCAGATTTCTCACCGTTGTTCACTGGAGGCAGGTTGGGAGAGCGAGCTGGGGGCGAGTCATCGTCTGAGCTTGCTACAGTCTTTATGGCATCGTGGTAGAGAGGAGTCGAACTGGGCATCGCAAACTTGGACATCCGGGACATCATGATGGAGAGCGGGTTCTGGGAGAGTGTCGGTTCTGGGGGAATGGTGTACGGACTGCCAGACGGGACGTTGCCTGGAAGGGACATGGAGCCAGACGGAGGCCCCGAAGAGGGAGGAGCTGAAGGAGGCACGTTACCTCCTAGAAGAGGACAGCATAAACAAAATGACAAAGGGGACAAAAATACACATTTTATTTATATAAACATCAAATCAAATGCAGGTTTAATTGAATTAATTTCTCATTCTGAAAGTGTTTGACTAACATTACTTATGATATGGCTCCTTGAGTTAGTGCCCAGAAGGGGGAGCCACTGGACCATAACCAACCCCACCCTGTTCTGGTTTTAAATAAGTTACATACCACCTTGCAGCTTCTATTTTGTAATTTCTAGGTTAAATTTTCCATTACGCCATTGAAAAATAACAATTGAGACAAATGCCCACAAAATGTTTTGAATGGTATCAATTTTAGATAAAATGAGAATATAATTTTTAGTGTGGAAGAGCTCAGAGGAAGAAATGATGCACACACCTGGCTCCATGCCCCCCATCATGTTTGGAGACGTGAGGCTTAGTGGAGGCTTGCCGCCCTGAGGGGGCACTCCAGGACTCTGCATGGGTGGTTTTGGTGAGGAGGCCCATCCTGGAGAGGGGTTTGGAAGAGATGGAGACCTCATGTGAACAGGAGAGGCACCTGCTGATCCCATCATGGAGTGGGGAGATTTCATTGGTGCAGAGGTCGGAGGAGCTGGAGGTGCGCTGGGGCCCGTAGGACCACTGAGCATGCCGGCCAGCTGGGACGGTGTTTGAGGAGATTTTAGGTTCCCAGATGGAGAGCCCATCATTGGGGACTGAACTTGCCTCAATGGTGGAGACTTAAGTGGGTTAACACTGGGAGAGTTCCCCCCTCCTGCTTGGACATTCAGGTCTGCTGGCTTCCGGCCCCTCTGACCCTGTGAAGGACCCCCAGCTGATGAAAGATGATTGATGCGTCCGTTTCCTCCCGATGGTGTGGATCTGTGCTCTGGACCGAATGCTGGGTCAGAATGGGGACCCCTCATCCCCCCCGGGAAGGGCCGCCCGGGTCCCATCGGAAAGTCTGCTGGTGTCTGTTCGGGGAAGGGAGGAACCTGCATGGGCCTGCCTTGTGGTCCCATACTCTCCATCGGAGGACCTCCACCTGTTCTCATTCTCATCATTTCATCTGGACTCATATTCATGGGGCCGTCTCGCAGTTTGGAAGGATGCATGTGAGGTCCCGGGCCAGGACCGGGGCCGATACCAAATTCTGGACCCATTTCCCTGCCCCCAATTCCTTGAAGCCTCGATGATGGACTCATAGGACCATCAACAGGCATTCTGGGAAACATCCCCATGCCGTTGCCAGGTTCCATTCCACCTCTTTGGTGCCCCATCATCCTTTGCACATCCATCATCATCCCAGGGGGGATGCCTTTCTCCCCACTCATTCCTTGGTGGAACATTGCCTCCTGGACTGCCTGGGGGTTTGGAAAACGCTCCCCACGAGCCCCAGGCCCAGGAAACATTCCTCCAGGTCCTCCAGGGAAGCCTCGGGGTTCTCCCATCCTTGGAGGCATGTCATCAGGCCAGCCCATTCCTGGCCTTGGCATGCCCTCCATCTCAGGATTCATCATGCCAGAGAAGCCAGGCATCCTCTGCATGTGAGGGCCCATACCCCTGGGACCGGGCCCCATGCCCATTCGGTCTGGGTAATGTTCTGGTGGACCACCTGGCCCGCCCCACATCTCTCCTGGACCCATCTGATAAGGGGGTGGGGGTCCCCGCATCATTCCCCGTGGACCAGGGTGCATCATGTCTGGAGGAAGGGGCCGGTGTTGCATTTCCTGCTTTTTCCTCTTCTCCTCATAAAACTCCTGCTGTAACTTCAGCCATGCCACCTGTTCTGGGGTCATCTGATCTCCCTCTCCACACCCGCCTGGTCCTCCAGGACCACCTGGTGGGACCATGTCATCCGTTGGAAATAAAGGCATGTCCCTTGGACCATGTGGGGGCCCAAAGGGGGGGCCCTGTGGACGTGGTCCTCCAGGTCCGCCCGGCGGTCCAAGGCTGTGGGACTGTGCGATCATGGCCTGCAAAGGTCCCTGCTCCGAACGCCTAGGTGGACCATCTGGACCTCCGTCGTGGGGTCCCACGTGGGGCTGCGGGTGTCCAGGAGGTGGGGCGTTTTCGTCAGGGAAAAGCATGCGCTGGATATCTCGTAGAGTCTGCAGGGAACGCTGGCGGTGTTCCAGCTGTTCTTGGGACAAACCTTCGGTGTTGGCCTCCATGTTCAGCAGCTCCTGAGCCAGCTGCTGCTGTTGCTGCTGCTGCTGGGGCGTAAGACCCGATCCAGCTGTGCCTCCACCCTGTCCTCCTTCAGCAGATGTCGGAGGGTTTAGATCTGCCTCCGGTTGGGAGACGGGAGTCTGATCAGCAGGGGCTGAGGGGTTACCGGGGCTACTGCCAGGAATATTATTGGATTCTGTGCCAGAGGATGACGACCCCTCCTGCGGAAGAACACAAGGCGGATTCCCTTGACTTGAAGCCTGTGGCTGCGCTTGATCCGCCATTCCGGTTAAGGACGGCTTCGATCCAGGCTGGTGGCTTTGTTCTTGGGCATGGGACGGAGACTGCTGAGGAGGCTTCGGGTCATTCCGCAGGACGGCAGATGCATTGTTCTTCAACATAGCAGAAGAAAGATAAATGTGTTAAAAAACTAGATGAAGTATGCAATGGTCTCTAAAAGCTGCAGTAAAACAGGCTCCTTACCAACATGAGGTGAGATTTATCCTTGCTGATGTTTTCCTTGTGAAAGGCAATGATGTTTTCTGTGTGGCCAGTGAGAACGGCTTCAGCTGCCCTGAGAACCAGAGGATAGTATTCAGATAGAAAAGAGGCAGAAGGTAAAAGACTCAACGCATCATGCATACACACCTAATATAACAAAACGTTTGAATTTACCGGATACCAGAACTCCCTAATAAAACATCATGCCATGGCCACAGAGTCTGAAAATATTTTGACCATGGTGGGTTGTTAAAAATAGACGTCTTCCTCTCCCCATCTATGTGTGCTTCCAGCTCTCCATGACCTTTAGCATCTAGGACACTGTAATCCGTGTCATGCGTGGATATTTACTCCTGTTAAAACTATACACATCTTATTACACTTTTAATCACACCTGGTATGATTCCGTAAACTAGCAATATCTTATCTATTTACATCTTGTACCATTAGTAAAAGGCAGACTCTGCTTTTACTGAAACAACTCGGGAATCTGCATCAGGGAACCACTGGGAGCAGAATTAACTCGGTAGTAATTTTACCTCAAATCTTTGCAATTTGTGACGGCTTAACTGGCTTTCTGAGTGTCTTTACTGTAGTGTTGACAGGAATGATTTTGATTGTATAGGCTGCGCTAAGCTTGTTCATAGTAAGGTTAACTGGGATGGCCGAGCCCATCACTGGTCTGCCAGTTGATCATTTTCAGAAGCTGAGGTTGGTTCAGCAGTCATCCATCAACCTTGCTTGAAATGAGCCCCAAAACCTTTGATAGTGAATTCCAGACTATGGTGTTTTTAGCCTAGTTGTTTGCTAGAGTTGCTGGTCTGGTAGAAACCATGTCTATCCAACAGGTCTTCATTCAGCATTCCCTGAAATGAATTCCCTGAAAACTGTTCATCATGTCATACCCTCCTCTATATGACTTTATACCGATACAGGAACACCAAAAGGCATAATTTGCCTCTTTTGATGTTATTATATTTTAATAAAAGATGCAAGAAGTAAACAAAAGGAAAACCTTAAAAGGAGTATATATAATTTCACCAGAAGATGGTGTGTTTTTCTTTGGGTATAAAGTAATATTTTACAACAACAAAATTAAAATTAATGAGAGAAATTCAACCATGACATGTTCCAGGGGACACCCCAGCTAAAACGTTGATTTCTTGTTTTTATTCACGTTTCCAGTCAATAAAAATGTTAAAAGACAAGCTACCGTTCTCCTGGTTCTGTTCCAAAGGAGAAACAAGCTTCTTCTTACATGTTTGCATGCTTTGTGGAGAAGACAAATTTGTGGCCCAGTTTCTGGCCACTGGTAGGTTCTGTTGTGGAGCCTTGGCCTCCCAGTGCATTGTGGGAAGGCGTTGAGGAGCGACTGAGTCCGGCGTTGGAGGTAGAATGTGTGTCCTGGGGCCTCACGTCACCCGAGTTACAGTCTGACAATGAAAACAGAGAAAGACACATTAGGAGGCTTTTAACAAGATGTAATTCCATCAGCAGATGGAGGACTTCTGCTTAGATGCTGCAGGACTTACTTGAAAAACTTCTGTCATCTTCATCGCTTTCTCCTCCAGAGCCCCAGTCAGCTCCAGTGTACGGCTGCCTCCTTTCTGCAACACAAATCCTCTTTGCCCTGCTGGTATCTGTAGGCACAGACCATCCATTCATCAGGAGGGTTTAAAAGAGTAAGAAACAATGAGGAAAAAGCTGAATTATAAAAGAGAATCAGGCATCTGGGAAATAGCTAAAATAAAACATGTCTCGACCTTCATTTAAGATGAGCGTGGGGAAAATAGCTGTTTAGTTGTTACCTTTTTCCTCATTGGTGGGCGTGCCACTCTCTGGCTGCTCAAACGACTCCACAGAGGTGCTCCTTTCCCTCTTGACCTTTACCTTGGAGCTCGGTGCGGACGTCAGGCCCTGGCCGTTTTTTAGCCCCATTCCCCCCAACACGTTTTGAGCCCCTTTGGCACCCATAGTTTTGGGGTCACAGGGGGAGGGCTGTGATTGGCTGCCCGTGCTCCCAGGTTTACCCTGATTGGGCATTTTTGAGTCCATCTGGGAAGCAGTGGAGGGGGACATGACAGGAGGGGATCGTACCATGGCCTCCGTCTTCGGTTTAGGGCTGAAACACAGAGGATAGATTTGATAAGGCTTCCACTTCTTTCCAACTCACTAATCTGTTTATCATAGCAGAAGCTCTGGAAAATACACGGAGGTTTGTGGTTATAAAATAATAAAATGTGAAAGTTCTTGGGCTGTGAAGTTCTACACGTTCTGAAGATCTGGAAAGACACAGGGCCATCCACAAGTGGCTTCTGTTGGAGAGAACTAAGCTCAGACAGGCAGTGCACATCCAGCTGAGAGAAAACGTCCTCACCACACCCTGCTCTCTCTGCCTCTCCTCTCTTCTTAAACACATAAACATACGGTAGACTCCAGCAGGTAGCGTGAAGCAGAAGCCATGTCCAAAAACTAAACCCACAGCTTTGCACAACTCGAGAAACGCGAATACGGTCCCATTACCGGCAGAAAGGAAAACAAAACCAGAGTTTTGGCAGTCCAGTCAGCTGTTTCCAAGGACTCCAGAACCATGAGTCAGCAGGGAGAACTTCCAAGCCCGGTAGACTCTCTGACCCCCGAGGAGATCTCCATCACAAATGTAGACGTACATCAAGCAAAGATCCTCTTTTTCACATCTGCATCACGCAGAGTGTAGAACAGGCTGGATCTCAAGAACCAAAACAAAATGTTTGGACCTCATCGTCCACAGCGGTTCTCAAAAACTTCCACCAAAAACAATGAGGAACCAGTTCATGCTTTTAAATATAGAATAACAAATGCAGGTTTTGGTGCATGTGTTTACATAATTTTCCATGAACTCCTCCTCTTTTTCTTTATTTTAAAACACACAGATAACATTAAATAAAGGTAATCTAAAAATAAAAAATATAAAATTAGAAACAGTCCTATTTTGAAAAGCTAACATCTCATCTGTAGCACTGAAGTTTCATTCAGATGGACTTGGGGCACAACTGGTGTTTGAATTGTAAAGATCGCTAACTTGTTGCTCTCTGCTTTGCTCATCAATTCTGCAGATTTCCCAGATTAAGAGGCGATACAAGCACAGAAAAGGAAGTTTTATCAGCCCCTTTTCCTCTAGAAGAAAACAAAACGGCACCTTCCACAGAACGTTGTGAGATTCATTTCCTGTATCTGCTGCATTTTTTGTTGTGGGGGTTCACCACTGATGAAGAGTTAACCATTAAAGAAAGCTAGCTTCATTTATAACTTGAAGAGATGGTTATTTGTGCCTCATTTAACCCTGTTACAAGAAAAAACCAGAGGAAAACATTTCTGTTTTCCTATCAGCAGTTATTTTAATACACAGAATTTATGATTTTTGAACACTTACACATTTCGTCACATTAGAACCATTAAAACTGCAATGTTTGGTGTTACATGTAAGTTTCAAAGCAATTAGTGCAAAGGTGGGGTAAGATCAAACCAATGCATGCATTTACAAGACTTTGGAGTTTATTTCAACACTTTTTCTGCAGCTTGTGTATTGTTGTCTGCAATTTGAGATGTCCTCCTCTCTCACCCCCAGATTCTACATACTCCGTCAGCGCTCTGCTCCGCCCCGCTCACTACTTCGTGCGGAGTACTTGTCTGTCAAGTTAATCAATGAGAGCTGTTTCACATCCACCGCTACTCCTCCGCACCTCACCATCCACGTACGTCTTCTCCGCCACTCACCGTTAAAATACGGAGCCAAGCTATTTTTTGCTCCGATCCAGTCAGGTCAAGATCCGCAAATGCAATCTCACCAAACAGGAAAAAGAAGGTCAAGAAGATCCGGTTTGTCAAATTAAAATATAGTAACGGAAGATCAGTAGCTAGTAATCATAGCATAACTCTTATATATTCCAAAAAACTAACATTGTTTATCTAAAAGATTTGATGCAAACTATTGGTTCTTCAACATACCAGGAAGCAGATTTTTCATCTCCATCAAAATATTTATTTTAAACCGAGGGGCTTAAAAGTTTATTCAAATCCAGTCAAAAGAAACGTCTTATTGCAGGAATGGATGAAGAGATGCTGAGTTTGGAAATAGAGAAAAACAAAGTTCATAATAAGGCAGCTTTGTATGATCCTAGTTATCCCTGTTACAAAAATCTACAACAAAAAGAAAATATTTGGACAGAAACTGCACATATTTTGATTCTGATGGGGATTTTTTTAATGCGTCATATTGAATTAAGTGTTAATTTCTGCATGTTTTGCCCTTATGAATTTTATAATATTGCGCATGCTCTCGTCAAACTCTGAGGAAATCAGAGCAGAACAGGGCGGGAGGAACAGCGGAGACTGTAGGCTTTGCTTTGCACAGGCGGTCTGGAGTGCAGCGGGGCGGTGACGAGGGATGTGGGATTTCAGGGTCAGTCATTTTAGCTGGACAGCATGTGTTGATATGTTATCCAAAGCCTGCACATTTTCTATTTTCCTCTTTTTATAATCAATTGTTCCATCACTCTGTGGCCTTTAGCCTTTTGAACATATCAGTGATTTGCGTCTGTGTTTTTTGTTACCTCTGAAGCTGTCTGTTAAACCCCTAAAGCTTCAAGAGCTGGATTAAGATTATTAGTTGGACTCAGTTTACTAATCAGGCGGCCGCTGAATGCAATTGGTTAAAATTTATTATTTTAGGAGGAACGGAATAAAAGGGGATATAAAAAAGTATATTAACCCTTTGTCTTCCAATTCACAGTTCTGTTTTCATTAGTATTAAACATTAGCCTGACGTAGTCCGACTCAATTCTAGGCAGAATATGAGTCTGATACTGCTCCATAGAGCTGTGATTATGGGGCGTGTTTCGAACGAACCAGGAAAAAAAATGCCTCTGCACTCAATTGGATAGACCTACAACCAATAAGAGCAACGGAGTGCGTGACGTATGTTAAGCGAGGCATAGTTGTTGTCCACAAAAATCAAAGCGTGCCGTTTCACGCCTATAATAAGAAGATGAGACTGGATCGCGTTTCTCTGTTCCTCTTTTAAAATTAATTTGCTGTCGATATCTTCTAGAACAGACCTAATAGCAGAATCTACTCACCTCAACTCTCCAGCGGCAGCCATTATTGTTGTCACCCAAGCGCGCATTGGTCACGTGGTTGATTACGTTACTGTTTGTCATCTGTCCATCATCGTATAAAGCCCGCCCTGACAATTTGATTGGATCGCCTGACAGTGGGCTTTAATACTCGCGCTACTATGGAGCAGAGCCAGACCGAACTTCCCCGACCTCAAACTTTGTGGGCGGGACTAAGTTCGGAATGGCACCCAGGCTAATTAAACATATGGAAAGCTGTTGTAATTATGTAAATTGTTCCAACTACCTTAAAGGGGTGTGAACATTCATCCAGGACATTATGAAGGCAGGCAAGTGCCAGTTTTAGTAGGTAGGCCAGTCAGCTTACCTCTGCGTGTTGGTGGACGGGGAGTTTTTTAGCCTATTGGAGTGCATTGATGGGGCTCCCAGGACTACTGAACAGGGTGGAGTGATGAGCTGTTGGGGGCTGCCTGTGTGTGTGAGCGGCGCTTTAGCTCGCACGTTCCTGGAGGCAGAAACTGGATTGGTGATGTTGGACAGGTTGCCCCGGCCGTCCTTGGTCTCCTCTCTCTCCTTCTTCCCTCGCTCCTTCTTGCTGAAATGTGTCGCTGCTGTACCTGCCGCCGCTGGCCTCTCCTCCTGCACCTCCAACATTCTCCCTCTGTCCTTGTCTGAGAGCGGGTGGGGGACGCGTATGTATGGGTCGGTGTGTGTGTATGTGTGTGTGCGTGTGAAAAACAAGGCGTGTAAAAACAAAAACAATAGTCCAGAAGGCTTTTCTTGTTCTTCGTGTGTTTATGAAACTCCCCCAAGGGGGCTTTCAACGGCCCTCGGGCGCACTGTGGAGAGAAAAGAAAGACAGAGTTAACAAGGGGAACAAGGGGCCACAGTCTTTAAGTAAAAGACGTATTCAACATGAAATCACTTGACTATAACTGCAACACTAGAAACTGGAAGGTTGTTTTTTTTTTGAGTAAGTTCAAGCTCAAAGATACTTGCATAAATTCTGGGTGTCCATTAAAAAAAAAACAAAAAACAAAAAACAGCTAATGTTGTCTACAGGATGAGGAAAAAGTTAAAAATATGTTTATATTTGATAAGACTAAAGTAGGTATTAACTAGATTAGAGGTAAAAATAACTATCCTTATCCCTCTTTGAATCAGCTAACAGCAAAAATAAACCAGGTTTATTACAAAACAGTTATGCATTGCTTAATGAAGAACGGTTCAATCTGTTGACTTTGAGGAAACTTTTTAATGAAAATACAGTGTGAAAAAAAATCCAAATTAGCCGTGTTTCAATCCACAGGTTTTGAGCGGATTGAAAAGGCTTTAACAGGAAGTAGAGGCTGGAAGCTAGCATGGACCGCACATCTGAGAAACATGGAGATGTTTTCAGAATGTGTTTCCATCAGGCAGGTTGTAATTGATTTGTTAAGTCGAGTAGTAATGACAAGGTTACATGCTGTCTTGACACACTGTCCAGCTATTACAGTGCAACCAATTTAGCCTTTACAGTGATGTTTCCAGTAACAGACTGTAATGGCTGCTGCAGCCTTAAAGCTTTAGGCATTATGTGACCTGCTCTGCTCTGATGCCCCCAACAGTTAGGAAGAGAAGCAGCTGGATCATCAGGCATTCAAACTTTAGGTCATTCAAATTAAAGTACTAAATATTCTTAAACTGAGCATACAACACAAATTCATATGGGAAGTAGCTTTAGCCAAAACTACTTCTAAGCAACTCTTCTGCATGTGAGATTAATGTTAGCTTAGCGCTTCAGAGATTTCAAACTTTTTTAGCTTGTCAACTCAAGATTGGAGTGTTTTTAGTTCAGCTGTTTACAAAAGGTACGCTTAGCTTAAAAAATGTATACGCAAAGCTAAATGGAAATCAGCCGAGGTATTGCATTTATTTAGTGCATAAAAACTAACTCGAAACAAAATCTTAATTTAAGCCTTACAAAAAATATAGATAACACATTCATAGTCAATAAACTATTACTTTAGTTATATTATATGAAAGTTCCCTTCTTTTAGGAACGCCTTCCACTAGGTTAAACACATTATATGGATTAATTACACACAGGCTTTTATTTCTGTTAATTATAATGACTTTTCCAATTGATGCCAACATAACATTTAAGATTAGAACATTATATCATTTTAATAAAAACAATGTTTAAATGTAAGCTTAATGAAAATGAATTCCTCTTTAAGCCTATTTTAAAAACTACTTTTAATCCCACATATGAGTCTAATGGGAATATTTTCATTTAAATATAACCGTAAGTCATGACAGCAAATCTGTGTCCAATGTTAATATATTGCAAAGGACTTTATGGTATGTTTGCAAAGTGAAGAAACAATGTTCCAAGTTTCATTAGCTCCTACATGATCATCATTTTAACCGCTCACTGAGGTAGCTACAACACTACTGCAGAAGATCAATGATGGAGGCAACGTAATGAAGGAATAAACAGAGTTTTATTCAGCATTTGCACGATAACTTGATTTTTCCAAAAGCTCCAAAGTAAAAAAATAAATTCTTACTCCCAAATAAATCCGTCTTTCACTCAGGTCCATAGCTGCCTGCAAGCGACCAATGTTCTTATTTTTCAAATCACTATTATTTACAATATTTTCCTTTGATAAACCTGGAGTTTTTTCCTCTTCTGTCAATATTTTACTGTATAACATTTGTCAAATAGTCAATATACTACATTTGACATAGCTGAGGGTGATCGCACATTCTCGATTTTGTTTAGGTTGTTAACAACTATTAAAGTTAAAATATAAAAGAAAATCCTTCTTCAAAACATGTGGAACAGTCTTAAGTTCGGGTTTTAAAGAATTGAGAACATGCTGCCAAGATACAAAATATCTTACAACATATCTCTCAGCTGTTACCGCATCAACACAACCTACACCGTGGTTGATGCGAGTATTTAGTGTGAGCTCAGCATTGGTACTACAGCAACAGCTCTATTCATACCGCTTTAACTCCTCTAGATAAGTCTAACAATTAGTTGTTAAATCCAAAGGACCCTCTTTCTTTCCATCTTCTTAAGTTATGGTTTGGTTTTATTGATTTAGATTTCTATGGATGCCTACAACGGAAAAGCACAGCAAGAATGTAAAAATTACAAAGACATTTGAACAATAACAACTATTAAACTGGAAACCCTGTAATATTCCTACATTACATTCATACGTTACTTTTGATATTCAAAACACCAACATCAGTCCCTCGATCCAACATGAATTTAGTCCAGAGGAGTGAAACGGTCAGTTCTGCGATCCATTCCACCCCAACCACTGCATGTACGACCAGAACCACAATCCTGTTAAAAAAGGAGCCAGGCCAGGCAGTTAGATTACATTGTCATCCTGCAAATATCCAGGAGCTCTTCCAAAAACACTCAACATTGTAACTGGCTCCAGAGTTCCCCTGGAGAGAGGCAGACTGTGTGGAGTGTTTGAGAGTGGGGGTGGGGGGTGCAGACAAACACAGCAGCTCCTGCTTGGACAGCAACACTCTGCTCTCAGCTGGTCTACAGGAGGAGATTTACAACCGTTAGCTCCACAGGTCACTGATGCACACAAACAGAAGCCGGCTTCCGCGAAACCAAATCCAAATGAAACCGTGGGACGTTTCAGACGTGTTAAATTCAGCCGCTGGCATTTACAAAAATATCATGTAAGGCATTTTACTGTAATGATGCCAATTCCATTCAAAAGTGACTCTCAGAAGCTCAGACATTCAACAGGCTGTTCTGATGAAGGCAGGGATTAGACTCTAGACAAAAAAAACCTGTAGGTCTAAAGTTCAGACCGATCATAAAGAGTTGATCATTAAAATCAGATCTGCAATCAAAGTCACCGAGCTTTAGTGCAACCGGACGCCACTTGCAGCCGCTCTACATAAAACTGGGATCATCAGTAGTCAAAAGTCAAATGTGTGCAAACTACAGCCCAAGCAGGGCTTCACAACATTAGGAAATCATGCACTGACAGTAAATCAGGAACGATTATGTGCCTATTTTCATCCATGACTCCGTCAATCCATGACCTTTAGCATTTTGAGCTATGCCATTTGCTTTCTGCATCTGCTGCTAGACTGTCCAACTGGTTAAATATTACATCAGTATATGAACATTAAGTTCATAACACTGGGAATTTACTAGCAACAATTATTGCTCTTCTTACAGTTATTTGCAACTATTAGACATGATTATATTTTTTGATATTAGTTTAGTATTATATTGTGGTATGTATTCACACTTTGCATGTAGATGATACATTTAGAAAGCTGGGGGGAATATCAGTCCCTTTGAATTCCAAACCTAATAGAGAAAATATTGATCAAGATGGATAAAAAGATATGATGGAGGGGGAAAAAAGATTGCTAAAAATTTGGATTTATTACCACTGAAAGCCAACAATAATGTTGCAATCCTGTGTTTTTCTATGATGGTTTAGCCCTGTTATCTCCTGTGCTATACATTCTGTATCTCTAGGATTTCACAAAAATGGGAGGAAAAAAAGATAAGGAGAGCTGGAGACAAAGAAAAGTTCACTCATCGATTCTGATTAACTTTCTTGTAGTTTTAGAAAGAAAAAATGCTCATCAATGGAGTAAATTGAGCTGAGCAACTGGAAATGGGCTTTTAAAAATTGTGATAAAGCGAATCAAAAGGAGGATTAAAACATATCAATGAATTTTTACTATTACTGTTTTAACTGATGATTTTATTATTTCTAGACACTACTTAAATTCATTGTAAATAAACTAAATCTATATTTTTAAAGGCTATTACTTTTTGCTTTTCACATTTGTGTATCACTCAATTAGTAATTTTGATGAATGAACATTTTATCTTGTAATTTTGAGCCCCCACTAGGTTATGTGCTGTTGTCTGTAGGACACATGTATTACACTGGTTTATTAAATATGAAAAAATAAATAAAATAAAAGTATTTTACAACATATGTGTCCTACAGATAAATAAATGTGAATACTGAAGCTTTTTGTTTCTTATTTCGAGCATTTTCTAAGCTTTTTAGGGGCGTCACATTATTAGATCATTATCCTGAGATCAACATGTAAACCAAACACTAAACAGGAGGAAAAATTTTCAACTAAAATAAATCTATTGTTAATTTAAGTCGTATAAACACATTGACCCATTAAAGGAAGATATTTTAAACCTAACTCGCCTATCTGATGAAGTGAAGTCTAAGCCGAGCCAAACTCCCAGTTTCTCTTGCGTGTTCTGCTACAGAAATTTAATGTGAATCAGAATAATCTTTAAAATCATGAATGCATCAAACTGAGATAAAGGAAGAAACTTTACTAGTTATCTACACAAACAGTAAAAGACAAAAAATAAAACATGCATGGACTTGATAATTTTATTGCCTCTCTTTTTCCTGTCAGACTTAGTTAATAGTTAACCTTCAGGGTTTCTACTCAATCATTTTTTAATCTCATCCTTTGGAATAATTTGTAGCTTCCTGGATATTTAAGTATAAAATATCGACTTTGACCTGCTTACATATAAGAAGTTTGCATTTGTTTACAGGTTACTGTTAAAATAATCAATGGCCGAGGATATTGCACTTAAAAACTGCTGCTTTAGGCTCCGTGCTTTTAGATGCAATAATACCAGAGCAGGACAAGATGGTATGAAGGAAAGAGCTGAGTAAAGCAGGGATTTCAGGAGAAATGAATCTCTAATGTACTATTAGGATTGCACAGCACAGGAGCCTCAAGTTCAATATAATTCTACCTCACTAGATACAATAAGCCAAGTAAAAATTAAACATAAAACAATTAAGTTCTCAAACCAGATGACTAGGCCTTGAGATGCTTTCAATCAACCAAAAACAACATCAAGCATTTCCTATTGGCTGAGATGTAGATCAAAGAACGTATGTCACACATAATTGGCAGTCTACCAGGAGAATAAAATAAACAGCTTTGACATTAAAGTAAAACCTTTTCCTTGTGGTAAAACAAACCTAAGAGACGTTGTCCAACCAAAAGAAATAAGCTAATGACTCAAATCTGGTTTACTGTTCTATAGAAATATATTTATACGGATTCAAGAATGACTTAGGTTTGTACTTTTCTACTGTTATTAAATGCATCTGCAAAGAAAATGAGGAAAATATAGACACACACAAAAAAAAACATTTACTATACTGTGATAATATTTTTAAGGCAACCACAAAAATAATTCTAGTTTTACATTAATTTTACATTTTAAGTGTATTATTTATTGGGCTACTTCAATATTCTTGCTTTTATTTTTTTCATTCTGTCACTTTTAGTTCTCCATATATATCTAGTTCTTTCAGAGAAACGTTTGGTAAAACAGTAGACCAGATAACTAACAATAACAAGTGTAAATTACCTTTAATTTAACCGTACACTTATTTTGCTTATCTTTAATGTCCTACTGTGTGCTTCCATTTGCCTGTCAATATTCTAATGATATAATAGATTTAACTACTGAGGGACAAATAAAGAATCCTCCTACAACAACAGCAAACATGCATCTAGCCCAAACTAAATTTATTTATACCTGTGTAACTAAGTATCTGGTTAATGCTAAAGTATGCAGCAACAGCACAATTTATTTTTCTTTCTTGTCATTTTGCCTAATTTCTTATTTAGTGATTAACTAGAGGAACAGGACAGCTAGCTTTTTTTTCAGCTCTAATTGTCAGCGTCAGTCTGGCTCCACCATAATCTGTGTTTTTAAATCAGACACATTAGCCTCCAACGGCTTTCCAACTAAACAGAAGAATGCAGGGAGGTGCACTGGTTTGTTTCCTTGCTTCGCTGTTTGTCATCTGACTCACTGTGAGCCGTCAGCTGATTAAAATGTTCCTGCGTTTATTCGCACCGCAGCTAAACGCAGCGCTGCGTGGTGTGGAACTGAAGCACATCTTGACCGGCTGAACCCTGTCATCAGGCTGTTTGTCAAGCTATCGAAGGTAGCTCATGTTGTCCAAAGGTTTTACTAATTCACTGCAGCAGAACCAAGAGCTTCACTTTACCTTTTAAAGTTGCCTCTTAGCATGCAGCACCGCTCACTATTTTTTTATACTTTTCTGTCGATCAGCCCAATAGAAAGTCCCTCTGAAAAACAGCTTTGTGTTTTAGTCTTATCAACAAAGATGGGTACTTGTTTTTTTTTGTTGTAACTTTACTCAGAGCGTTTGCAGATTTGAAAACTTCCAGTATGATTATGGTCTGGATAGGCTGCAGGGATCAGAGGTTCTGACCGTCTGTTAGTGCTTAAACTGGTGAGGCTCCAACCCACTGGGCTCAACAAAAACTCCCTCAACCTCTGGTGCAGAAAGGGTTAAAATTCTTCCACCTCAAATGATCCATCTGTGGTGTAATTACCAGCATTACTATGCTCAATGAAACCGACTGGGTTAAAGCAACTCTGCAACCTTTCTCACAATTATTAGCTTCAGTTTAGATCAATTCAACATTTTCTCAGGTCAGTATTCAACACTTGCTGCATATTGATGTTCCATGTGGGCTACCCTTCACAAAAACCCACCTATGTAACCTAATAGAATGAGTCAAGTCAAACAGAGCGCCAATTTACGGCAGTCAGAGCTCATTTAAACACCAGAGCAAACCAAGCTAAAAGTTGTTTTTAGGCAACAAAACAGATATGACATTATCTAATCAGACATATTTTTGGTTCTCTGAAGCAGGACTCAGTCTGCTGTTCCAAAGTGGTCTGCTCTCCAATACTAAAACGCAGAGGGAGGCTGGGATTTGGTGTCAGTGCAGTGATGCCAGTTGCTTTCAGGGTCGTTAAACCTGGAAGTTACAGGTCAAGCGCTTCTTGGGGGTAAAGTTTACTCACTGGGTGTGTCCCAATTCAGGGGGAGCATCACCTAAAGACCAATTACATCCCAGCGCTTAGCAGAAGGCTGTGCCAATCCACAAATCTCCCCAGGACTCCCTGACAAACAGGTTCTTTGTTGGGCCGATCTGAAGTATCCATCAGGAGTATCTGTAGCCTGTGATTTCCCATGATTCAGTGCAGCTCAAAGCAAATTTGGTAAGGTCTGGCGGTGGCAAAAACTGAATTAAAACTGAAATAATGCGCTAAGACCAAAAGAAACGTTTAAGATGCTTTAACACTGAATTATAGCATTAAGCTCAAATATTGACTCCGTTTGTTAGGATTCCAATTAGTAAAAAAAAAAAAAAGAGGTTCAGCGTTTCTAAGAGTCAGCTCACCTCAGCAGCTGTCAGCTGACCAGCCAGTCTTCCCTTCTCTTGTTACCGACCACTTATGAGGCAATTCTTAAAATCTGTCTGGGTGGGGTTATGTTTCCACATCGGGTCGCTACACTAAGCTAGTGAAACTGTTTAAGGAATGACAGAGAACCAATCTTTACGTCCCTTCCAGCACACCAGGCTAACTCAACCTCTGGCTGATCTATCCCTATTGTCTTTATACTGCAAAAACATTAAAATACAGCAGGCCTTGAAGCCATTCACATCAGCTCCAAAATGAATCTACAGAAAAAACATTTTTGAATCTTTAAGACATCACTTATAGCAACCTGAGGTACAGGCTGCAGCCCATTAAGCCCCAACAGGTATGATTGCCCTCCAGCGGTTCCCTTAAGATGTATTTTACCCAAATGTGTCTGAAGCTAGGGTATGCCCTCAACAAGGCCCAAACAGTATGAACTGTCAATCATCTGTTCCCTCTAATTCACTGCTAATGAGACATTAATTGGAGAGCTTGCTGACATGACTGTGACGAGGAATACACGAACGCACCTGGTGTGTACTCTACAAGCACAAAGACAACAAAGCTACATTCAAGTAATCAGAGATCAATCTCACTTTTTCTGCAGTCAAAGAAACTGAGCTGTCTGTCATGAGGAACAGCTCCAGTTCACTCTGGGTAATGGGAAAACAACATAATGAGGCTCCGCATAGGAGCTTTTTTCCTATAAATATGGAGGGCCACACGAAAACGAAGATGGAAAATGGTTGGACGGGATTTGGGGTTTATTTATTTTATGCTTATGTAACAGTCATCAAACTCTGGTTAGAGGGTAGCCACTCCCAGCTACGTCAGCAAATCTCCTTATGAGAGGGAGGAAATAAGCTTTTCATCAGCGTAGTATCCAACAGTTTTCTCCACAGGTAAGTTAAAGGATTAAAGAAGAAGGAAACTCTGACCTTGCTGCCAGCTTGTCTTTCATTTCTAAATAAGGAGAGAGAAAAAAGTCTCCCACATGTATAAACACACAAATCATCTCTTTTCCCCTCATCTTAGCCACGCTGTTGGCAGCAAAAAAAAAAAAAAAAAAAAGGCCCTGCTGATGTTTCAGCCTTATTTATGCAAATCCCATTGTGCAGTTCAGTCACAATAGAGTATTGCTCTCTCTTTCTAGCTCGATTTCTCTCCTATCCGCTCTCCGTCTGCTCAGCCTCCATCTCAAGAGCGGCTTCAGCCCATTATTTGGTTAGGGCAATATAAGACACATTATTTCCACCTCTCCTCGCAGTTTTCTGCAAGAACACACAAAACGCTCGACCATCAGCAGCGTTGTGGAGAGGCGGCAGCAGCTAACAGCTTTCCACACATCACCACAATTTTTTTAATCACTTATTGTGTGTTTTCTAATTTATCTAAGATGTTGTTTGCTTCTTTAATTAAAATCCGATTTATTTAAACTATGTATTCGAGTGGACGTGTTTTGATGAGAAACAAGATGGCAAAGCGGCAAATATGGATTGTGGACTTTTTAAATAATCAACCAATTACCAGATTATTAATGCAAAGATACATTTTCTATGAGAGGTAATTTCTAGTTTTCGTGAACGCTTTTCAAATGCTACTTAGATCAAATTGGATATAACAATTGGACCAATAACAGAGGCAATTTACTATGTGATATGGTACTGTGCCACCAAACTATCCATCGACGCAGACTCCCTAATGTGCTGTTACTGCAGGTCATGTTTGGGCCAATTATTCTCCAGACTTTTAAGCTCACAGCCAAAGAATTACTTACATGGTTATCTAAATACATTCTATATAGTAAATACTAGTAAATAATTCTAAATAGTTGACGAAGATTTTCCCTCCTAAAGTTTCAACCCTAAAGTTTGCATCCGCAAGATTTCATTTTATTTTACTTCCAGCTTTTGAAGTTATGTCAGACTGTTAAGGCAATAATAGGAGCCTAAGGAAGAACTCTAGCTTTAGCTGAAGACAGGAGGTCAAGCTGCTTCTTTGTTACATTCTTTAAAACCTTAAGCCTCCATATGCCATGAAATCTGCCAGATTACTGGAAATGAAAGGAGTCTGTAGAAGGACTTGAAGACAGAGGGTCATATTCCCATCATAAAATACAGGGGGGCTGCCTATAGAGTTAGCACCAAGCTAATGGTGCTGATTTCCAATAGAAGTATATAAATCTATTAAAAGTGTCAATATAATATGTTCTTTGACTTTGTTTAAGTAAGCCATTCTTTCATTTCTTTGTTTGGTGGCACTTTTATAGCTAGAAAGAACAAAATTCATAGTAAAAAAAAAAAAAACACAGATACCAAATATTTAGTTGCTGGATATAGGAAGTTTTCAGGATTGTGTTGAGAAAAAAAGTACCACCAAATCATCAGTCTATACAGCATTAATACCAGAATGGAGTATTTACAGAGTAATATTATTTGCTCAAGCTATTCAAAAAATTTAAAACGTATAACTATATCTTCTACAAGTCTCAGTTATATTTAAGCCTTTTTAAGATTACAAATTAAATTTTGTACCAATATTTAAGCCATTTAATATAATTTTCCTAACTAAAACTTTAAATCCCAGCAAGCTGAATACAATTTTATCAACAACCCAAAAAACAGCAAACCTTTTATATTGACTATTTATAATGGGTTAACCCGTAAATGGTTCTTTACTTAATGTAAAAAGTAATATACTTACTATATATAATATATCTATAGTTCAATTAAATTACTTTTCTACTTTACTGCTTTACTGGTTCTATGTTAACCAGTAAAGTTAATGATTTAACGCAAAAAAAATTTATATATACATTAAATTATCAGCTCATAAATTACAAACAAGATCATTTAATTTAATTCCTTGGTTGTTCAATACAATAGTTTTGGGAGGATAGTTTTTTGTTATGGGGCTCAAAGTTAGTTATCTATATGGCTGTTTACCGTCATACATGAATAGATGAGTTACTTAGTCCAAGCCTTTGACCAAATAATTATTAAAGTAGTAAAGTAGTAGTAAAAGGCTTTACAATATCAGGAAAGTATTCCAATACGATACAAGTGGTGAATATCGCGGTAATAATATTGACCGTATTTAGGCCAGATTTCTTTTTTCCATCATCACAACATTTACGCTGCCTTTCTTCAGGTTCAGAACATTGATCATTAAACCATATAATAGGTGTGGTAATAACAGACAGCACAAGTCCATCTAGAATGGCACATACTGTACATTAGCAAGCAGAGCTTGAATTTCAGGCATGAGATAGAAAATAGTGAGGAAGTTGTAATTATAAAACTGAAAAATATTCTAAAAAGAAATCAGAATCAATACTGTGATGGCAATATTAATTAATAGTAGCACATTTAAACTCTTTCCTAGTGTTAGATATTTACGGTGCAAATAGATGCTGGTATAGGAAAAAAAAACTGTACCGTAGCACCTCTATGAGGAGACAAGAAGCTAAACACTATATTGTAATGTTTCTAGATAGCATCAACAGTAAAAACATATGATAGATTTATCACACCAGTTTTTTATCTTAAACCTTTCATTTTTTTTATGTTTTCTGCTTAAATTTTATGTGTCATATATCTAGTAACAATATACTTCCACAAAGACAAAAAAAAGATGGATAACTCTAACTTAGGGATGAAACTGACAATCACGTTTTGCACTGATGGAAGTTAGAATACCCAGAGAGAACCCTCACATGAATGGAGAGAAACAAAAAAAAAACTCCATATAGGATCACCCTAAGGCTGAGATTTGAACCAAGAACCTTCTAACTGCAAGGCCAGAAGGCTACCAACCAATTATTACAAAGCTTTTTAAAGAATAGTTTCATTAGACTAAATATAATGAGAATACCTATATTACTACAAAGGGATTAATAACTTATTTCTGTTGAATTTCAACACCTGTTAGGTGAGTCTTAATTAAATTTAAGGGATTATGATTCCTGATCAAACCTTAAAGACTCCACAGCCTTCGATAAGTAGAGGATGTTTATTAAGGGTCATGTGATCCATTTCAACTGTAGACTATGGGAGGTAAAAGCTTAAGGAAGATTAGCATTTTTTGTTGGCTTTGACAACCAAAAGAGCTCAATAAAACACCAGCTACATCAGTTCTCAGACTGCCCACAATTACAAAGGGAAGCAGTAACAAAACACTGAGGACTTCCACAATGCCCTGAACAACATCATCTGTTAGAAAGTCTCCGCTGACTCAGGACACTCACCTGTACATGCGACTTCCCCAGAATACCGTTCTAACACGGCACGCCCTGTATAGCAGTCATGATTTGCTCTGAGTACACTCAGAATGTGAGGAATGTCGACCGTCTCTAAAGATAGAGCTTGCAACACTTTACTTGATGGATCTTCTGAGACGACGGATAATCAACTACCAAATCCTACGGCCTGTCTGTCTCCGGTCTTTGCTGAAACCAGGTCATTCAAATATTTACCATCAGCTCACAAACTTTTTCCGCATTCTCTCCACACTGAATAGCCTGAGAACAATACGTGTTCAGGTCCTTCCGCCTCCACCCAGCTTTCACCTTGACCCTGAACTGAATCTTTAGCGCTAGCCGCTGCGCTAAGGAGTCCGGCATAGCATCATTGTTCATCCTCACTTCATCCCATCTAATGCTCTGGTCAGCAGACGATGCCCCTCCATCCTTGTGGAGGCGACATGTGTAAACTGTCACGCTCTGTCATATCTGAGCTGACAGAAGCCGCACCGTGTCCGTCACAAGGATGGAGGTGGCAATGTAAACAGGACGGGAAAGGGTGCGACACAGAGCTGCCGCTCTTAGTGAAGGGAAAGGGGTGGGGGGATGTGGGGAGTCATTAAACAAGACCCTCTTCACAGAGAGAGTGGGTGTGTGTCTGTGTCCCAGACGTGGACACTCACACACACAGCTGAGTCACTAGTGACACATCTGCTAGCGTAAGCTGGGCAGGGTGCCATGTCGGCGGCTAGCTCCAGCAGCAGGCCTGGCACTCTGCTGCCTGGCTCTACGTCTAACGCACTCTCCACCTCCATCTCTGCCCATCTGCCCTCCGTCTCAGCAACAAGAACTCCTCACACACTAGTGTACAACAGAAAGCTTTTTCCATCTTAAACGCAAAATCTATCGTTTTTATACATTTTCTGGTCAGTTTTTGCTCTGGGGCTCTTTTTTTTCTTCCCTTTAACAGAAAATGTTCTGTATTTTAGTCTATTCTTCAGTGTACAATTGATTGACCACTAAATGGTTTTCTTATTTCAATAATGAAATGATTGGTTAAGCTCTGGTTTTCGGGGATGCACAAATAAACTTATATTTCCAATACCATACAAATATTGTAGCTTAGAGTAGTATCAAACTGATTTGATATGACCCCTTTTCCTTCACGCTTATCCCTGCTAGGGTCGCGAGGGGTAGGGGTGGATATTGGCAAAGAAGTCATGATTCGATTCGAATCACAATTCACATACCACGATGCGATTCTATCACGATGCATCATGATACTTGAAATATTGCGATGCATTGCGATATTTTCACTGAACACTGTAAGAAAAAGATTCAGCCCTTACCAGTGGCTAACTGGCTGGGTATGATCTGGATAGTGTCTTCAATTGATACATAACTGAAAGCAACTGAATTCATACATAGCTGTATTTATTGAAATGACTTTTGGAGGTGTTGCCATGAAAACAAATACTGGACACAAGTATTACTATTACTGGTTTCATCAAACTTAAAATAACAAAATAAGGATAATCAGTGCCGTTTACATGGCCTCAGTGGTCCTTTAAACCAAAGAAATGAAAACATTTAAATGTATATTTCCCCTTTTGCAAATTACTTGCATCATATCAATTTCATTTTTACCTTCTTTGTTTTTAAAGCCTAAATGCATCCAAGCATCTGACTTGAAATGTGATGGAGCCACGGGGCGAATTTTCATAGTGTCCTCCATGTTTTATTTCATATGACTCGCCGCAGTATCCCGCAGCCGGACATGCTTGTGACACAAAGCAGCAGGCGTCAACACATCCGCAGTGACATCTGCTGGACTGGAAGTTGTATTCCACTTGGTTTGGCTGATGTGCGCCAACCATTCATTTATTTTATTTGTGTTTTTTTTGTTTTTTTGTTTTTTTTTTATTCTTGAAGGCAAGAATCGATGCAGTAGATAAAAAAAATTGTAATCGCGATGCATCGATATAACGATTATTTTGCACACCCTTAGCGAGGGGTACTGGTGCCTATCTCCAGCTGTCTACGGGCGAGAGGTGGGGTACACCCTGGACAGGTCGCCAGTCCATCGCAAGGAAACACGGAGACAAACAAGAGAAACAACCATTCACGCACACACTCACACCTAAGCAGAATTCAGAGAAGCCAGTTAACCTAACAGTCATGTTTTTGGACTGTGGGAATAAGCTGGAGTACCAGGAGAGAACCCACGCATGCTCAGGGAGAATATGCAAACTCAATCCCTTGCAGAACTTTCTTGCTGCAAGGCAGCCGTGCTTCCCACTGGGCCACTGATCAGCCCCACAATATCAACATGAACGATACAAACTTCTATTATTTATTTTATTAAAAAAAACCTTGATCAAGTGATTTTACCCAACCAGAGAATAATACTCAACAACAATAAGTATGAGAACAACTTAACCGTTTTCATATCAACCAATGTCTCACTTAAATTTTATAAAGAAGCAGAGTGTTTCTACCAGCTTGCTAATATCAAAGATTTTAGTTGCGGGTTGGTTTATTCCTTTATTCATTTTTGTCTGAAATCGGACACATCAATATCAGATTGGGACATGGTTTCTGGTTTTAATAATAGATCTAATGATAACTGATCAGAGAACAGTCAGCATAAACATCCAACATATGTACATACAGTATTTGAGAAGTCTTTGTTTTTTGTTGGTAATTTAACATTTTTGGCTAAGCTGGTTAGTGCCATGAAGAAACAGTCTTGTTGAAAGTCTTCTCTGTATTTCAGTGCAGTAAAAAATAAACTCTGATCATTTTTTTATAGAAGCTAAAGGTCCTGCTTAAGAAGACATAACACTACACAAGATTTAAAAAAATACATACATACAGCTCTGATCTCTAAGCTAATGCTACTTGTATCAACTGAGTAAAGTCCTTTTAATTTGAGGCAAAATAAAGTCCTGATGATGAGTCGTGGGCCCCTGCCCCCTGACGCCGAATGTGTCCAGTCAGCTGTCTGAAAATAAGCTTCTACACTTTTCCCTCACCAAAAAGAAAACTTGTCTGTTTGAAATATAACTAGTCACCTTCGCTCTAATCTGACTGGTTTTACATTTTCATTACAACAGTATCTGTTATGGAGCTGACTGCCAGGAAGAGCAAATACTGTTTATACAGCTAACAGCAGTTGGTTTTACTCCCAGTTTTATTGAAAAGAGCAAAATAGCTTAAAGGAACAAGAAAGACATGAAAACTATAGCAGATGTCTATTCAGTTATGGTAAATTGCCTGTATGCTTGTATGGCGCTTTTTCCAAGTCAGAGAACTTGACCAAAACGCTTTATATTACATTCAATCATTCACCCAGTCACGCACACACAGGATGGCACGCTACAATGTAGCCACAGCTGCCCTGGGGCTCACTTACGGGAGGGGTGTCACCAGTTCCTTTGACCACCATCAATAGGCAATGCAGGTGAAGTGTCTTGCCAAAGGACAAAACAACACTGAAAGCCAGAGCCAGGGCTTCAACCAACAACCCTCGGTTGCAGGGCAAACTCCTTAATCTGACATCACTCTCCTATATCATTCCTCTTTAAAACATGTTATAACAATAAAACATAGATTAAATTATTACAACAGTAATCCCTATTTTAGTAGTTTAAAGGCAGTAGAAGAAATACTGCTGCTTTTGTGCGACTATATATCATATATACTTTTTCCACAAATACGGTGGTATTTTGATTCAGGGCTGTCATACGAGTAAGAGAAGATGACATTTTGGATGCTTGTTTTCTGGATGGAGAAATGCATAAAGATGCTTAATCACTTTGCTGTGCAGGTTGGGAAATAAGAGTCTGATGTGACGGACCAAAAGCAGAGCGATTGCTAACTACAGGTGTGTGCAGAACTGAACAAAAGCTTAGCTCCGACAGAAAGTTCACAGTTTATTAAGGCAGCTGTAGTGACCCAATAGGGATAATTCAGGATTTGGCAATAAAACCTACTGCAGCTGGAAACGCATGACATCCATACGCTGTGTTCAATGGTGTCGAATTTAGCTGGTCATCCGGGTGTGGTATAAACAGAAGTGAAACACCTCTTAAAAAAAACAAAAAAAAAAAAAAAAAAAAACATTTACACAAAAACTTGAATGTATTAGGGATGCCACAGTCTAATGTCAACAAAAAAGTTTTGATATCTGTTGCTCTTGACTATTGTTGTCTGATTAATAATTTAACTTGACCAAAACGTTTCGTTCCACACGACAAAATTAGTAAAAAAAAAAAAAAAAAAGGTATGTTTGATTCATGCCGATATCGAATTGGGTATATATTGGTATTCGGTATATACTCTAAGCTGTAATTTGTAGTAATGTAAATTAAAAAGTTGTATCAGGACATTCCTAGAATGCATAACATGATCTATTTGAATTAATTTAAAATAAAAGCAACTATTATTCATAATTCTCCTATAATAAAACATACATTTGTTAATTCTGTCTTTTTCATATTAATGGATAATTTGATACATAAACTGTGCAAAACTATAGGATAAACCATAGAATATCAGCAGTTTTCAAGTTAATATGCAGAACTGTCATATCTTGTTATTTATATAATTATTCAATAATACCAGGTTCTGGGAAGCTGTGCAGTGTTTCTTTGGTGTGGACATTCATCTCGTTGGCAAGCAGAGATGGTTTCGGTCCATCACCCTTCTTTCAGTCAGCTGAACTGCAGTGCACAGTAAAATTTGGTCCCTACAGGTGGAGAAAACTCCAGGCACTCATTCTTATTCTACGTCTCATTTAAAGGATGTTTGAAGATAACCAGCTTAAGTCTGAGTATTACTTCAGTCAGTCAGTAATAATTTGGTCAGTGGTGCTTCTTTAAAAAAAACAAAAAAACAACAAGACATCAAATATGTAAAAGTTGCTTGTTAGCAGCTGGTGAGTCAAGCTGCCAATTATCTCTGAGCTGCTGTTCTTTGGGTTTAATAAGACCAAGTCATTCGTGGGTCCCTTTGAGACCAGATGAATCTTTCTGGATTTTAAGTGAAATGTCCTTCATGATTACTTAACGTCTTCTACAAGTTATAGATGCTGGAACCAGGAGGGTCTCCTGTTAAAAGGCTCATTAGGGTGAAGGGAAAATTTTCCACTGAGATAAGCAGATGTGGCGATGCAAAAAAAAGAAGAAAAAAAGAAAAGAAAAACAGGTGCCCATATAAAATACCTTCTTCTATAGAGCTTTTCCTATAGTTGCTTTGGCTGGTTTCAAACAAAAAATAAATAATCATCAAAAATAAAGGGAAACTCTGCTGCCCTCTGCAGAGACCCTGGTCTATCCTCTCTACCCTTAACGGTGCTCTCTGGTCCATGACCCCCTCCCCACTCGGTCGCTCCCACACTCCAGCCGCATTCCTGCCTCGCTCATGCTGAGAGGACGTCTCCCTCTGACTACAAGCATTGTGGGAAATCCCAACGGCAAGGTCTTTCGGGGCTGCTGAGGCAGAATGTAGAAGACATCTGTCGGTTGCTGGTCAAATATAAAGAACCTCATGGCAACACGTTAAATCTTTCTGTGCATCAAAACCAAAGAGAAGGTGAAACAGCTGGCTTCACAGCTAATAAAACCCATGAGTCACCATTCAGGTTTCTCTAAAAAGACATTCAAATTGGCAACAAGTGAAAAAAAAAACCCAGAAACATATTTTAATGAACAAAACTGCCATAAAAAGACTAATTACATAATGGATTCCATTACTCTCGCCCTTACACCACAGCGTTAGAAGTAAATTAGCTTCAAGTCAGACAATTTTTATAAACCATTTCAGTTTACACTATAGGTGTCATTCTTTAAGGATTTTAAAACCCACTGACCAAGATCTGCCTGACTAAATATACAACCGAAATGCAAAATAGACACATGCATGCCCACATGCAGCAGTGCTCTGCTGTACCAATAATGTCTGAGATGTTGTGAGGTTTATGGCTAGCACAGCTCCCATGAGTCACAGCTCATTCTGTCTGAGCTTCTTTTAGGCTCCTCCGCTTTCTGATTCACTACCTACAAAACCTGTTTACCCACAATGCTAATAAGCCGCAAATGCACCGTAAAATGTGCCATGTTTACCAGGCGAAACGTGCAATGGGACACCACTAATTCATTTTGATGTCCATTAATCCAAACAACCTATTTTCATTGTTTCTGTCTAAGCATGCCTGCGTTTCTCCGTTAAATCTTTGCACGATGGGTTTGAAAGGAAGTATGCATGCCAATAATATTTTTTATTAAGCAAGATGTTTAAAGATGCATCATGACTGCAGGAATGCCACAAATTAAATTTTACTTCTCACTACTATTAGAATGCAGAACATTTTGTGCAGATTTACTTATCCATACGCAAACCACAAGTCCAAAAGGTTCAATAGATGAGTATACTGACTTACCAAAAAAAAAAGAGAAAGCAATTTATCATACAGTTTTCCTTAAATGGCAGTTTGATTATCAGCAAATCACATTCTGAAAGAAAATTAAATTCACATTGAAGGAAAAAAGTAAAACGGTTCTCCAAGATCCACAGTGCTACAAACAGGGTAGGCTCCCTGCTCCAATCCACCTGAAAGAATGAGCTCAGGTACCTTCTCAGCTCATCATCAAGTTCTGCAGAGGGCTCATAATGAGTGATTTATTTCATTGATATGCACTGGAACAGAGATTCAGCTTAAATTACAGGGCAGTGACTGTCAAGGATCTGAAAAAGCCCAAATAAGGGAAAACAAACTTATTTCTTTAACACTGCAAAGAAAAACGGGGTGGAATCTAAAACGTATTGTCTATTCTGTCTTTTCTAGATATTTCCAACTAGTTAGATACACCATTTGCAGGTATAAATTGAATACCTAGTTCACATTGTGTAGCTTGGTACAAAACTAAGACATCCTTGTTTCTGTAGACAATGCAAATATCCTCCGCAATACATTATATCTTAAGTAATTTTTATACATATTGAAACAATATTTTAACACATATTGTGTCTTTAGTCAAATCCTTATACCAATGTTTTGTGATATTGTTTATGGACATCCTTATGTTGCTCTCTTGCTGCTATAAAGTGAATTTCCTTGATTTTGGATAAATTAAGTGGATCATCATCAATAAAGAACTTAAAGTAGTCAAACAATATATGGCATACATATGTAGCAGAATTTATCTGGTCTACATAACCTGCTGCTGGGTCATGAAAATGGAAGAAACTACTCCTTTTAGAAAAAAATATATATATATGGTTTTGTCTTCCAGAGGTTCATCAAGTGTTTTATTTTTAAATGTTAATAAAAAATAAAAGTTTAGTTTTACATGTTACTAAAGAAAAGTGGAAACATGGCTAAAATGGTTAAATTTGCTCACCTTAGCTAGCTTTATTGTCAACTCCAAAAACAGCTTCTGCTTAAGATTTTTTGTAAACCAGGTAAGAGATAAACACATAAAACGTTTCAATTCAGTTCATTTTGCTTGTTTTTAAAAATCCAATTTAAAATCCCCTTTAAAAATCCCTCAGCAGGAGGTCAAACAGGAAAGGTTTTACTTTCAAACGGCCCCTCTTTCTTCATACCAACAGACATAATGGTGTTTTGTCGTTCAGAAGACGGAAATCTTATCAATATTATACTTCCTGAACAATGTGACATATAGATTTTAAATTAATTTTAAAAAGTCAGTTTATTATGAACAAGATGATCTATGGCTCAGAATGTTATAGGATTATTTTCAAATAAATGTAAAACCTTCAGTGAAGGGATTAAATCTCTAACTAATGTTAGCTTCAAGAAAGGTTTTTCTTCTTTCTTCTGTTACAGCAACAGAAATTAATGCTTCAACTTGTTTTATGCTAGCCCAAGAGCAGCAAAGCCTGCCTAATTTACTTCTTTTTTTTCTTTTTTTCTCCACCAAGCATCCAAAGATGATAATGATCCCAGCTATAGTGGCCCATTAGCTTCTCTATCTGAGAAGAGCCCTCCTCTGGGTGCACCCCGTCTGCGTCAGAAATGTCAATCACAGCACAGAAACACGAAAGCGATAGATCCGTACACTCTGACTCAGCGGAGAACATCCCTGAGGATCTTGTAGGGGCCATCCCCACACTCAAACAAGACCCTGACCTCCTACACTAAAAGATATGAAATATAGCAACGACGGAAGGAAAGAAAACATTTAAACATGGAGGAAACACATCAGACTGGAAAGAACATTGCTAACACTATCATAAATAATACTATGAACTGAAAGGGATCAAAAGAAAATGAGAGTCACACATTGGTATACATTATTACCATTTACATGGTTAAACTGTGGTCGGTTTGGTTACTCTGTCACCTGAACGCGTTAATGCTCATCTTCTTTGTCATAACGAAGCTGGAATATACTCATATCAAGGAATCCATGCAGATTCTTCTTTTAATTACTTCAGTCGTACTTGAAGGATTAAAGTACGACTGTTGTTAGAAGATGATGCAATAATAGTAGTGCAAAAAACGTACACACGCAAATGTGTAGTAGAAGTAAACACCGACAGACATGCTAATGTTAGCCGGTGTTCTATCACAACAGCACACACTATCAGATCAGAATACATCGTTCTAATAAACACGCACGCAAAAGCACAACAGAGAATTATTACCACATTGAATTTTAGCAGCAGTGTACCGACCAGCAAAAACACCTTTATTTTAACTTTGAAAAAAGAAAATCAGCTTTGATTATACTGTTATTATGCAAAAACAGCCTGACATGATGAGTTTCAAGATGTTGTTAGAGGAGGCCTCTATAGCTAAAACAATATAAGTTACTAAGTTAAGTAAATAAGTTACTTTAGTAGTAAAAAACATGCGTGCTGGAATTTAAATTTGGTTAGATATTGTTTTCATGTATAAAATCACAAAAAACATTGGCTGTGGTTTATTTTGTGACTTTAGATTAAAACCAAGCATATGCTGATCTGACAGCGTATGCTGTTCTGACAGAACACCAGCTATAAAAAGTCCAACTCCTCCAAGGTTAATGTGGACTTTATAAACTTAATTTAAGCTTATTCCGTCTATATTAATGGGTTGTGCTGATTGATCTGGTTCAATTACATATTTAATATTTTAGGCACCTTGATGAAACAACATGATCTTTTAAACTATGATTTTTTAAACTAAGCTTTTAAATCTGAGTTGGTTAATAAGAAAACAAAGAATACATGTGAATTATTCAGTGACTTTTTTACCACAAGATTCCATATGGTCGGTATCTGTTTGTCTATGGGCTCGATCAGATCTGATCACAAAGTAATCGCTTAGTGTTGGGCCAATCGCCTACAAATTTATATCCTTTTTTTCTTTTAAACATACTGGCAGTTTAACTGGAAACCAAGTAGGGCTGGGCGATATGGACTTCAAATTTTATCAAGGTTTTTTGTGGTACTATTATCATGATGATAAAAAGGAGGATGAAAAATATTTCTTGTAGACAGTTTTTTCTCAGGTAACTGTATGGCTCCACGAATACTGCAACTGGAAACTATACAAATAAAAACAGGCTTGTTTAGGACACCAGTTACATAAATAAAGTGGGATTTATGTCACTAAATACCCCATGGTGACCACATTTAGTAATTTCCTTCAGAATTTGTCAATCCCCAACAGAAAACAAAGGTAAAAAGGGAAAAAAAAGTTCATCACATGTAGTTAATTCTAACTTATCATTTAGATGATAAATCAAAATTGTTTTATCGCTATTAACAATATAAGACAGAAAAAATACTTTTACCTCGCCACAGAAACCACCCAATATATGAATGATTTTGGGGGGGGGGGTTTAAAACAATTTTCTGAGTAAACTGCAACATAATAAAAAGAGTGATTTACAAACTTTGACATTGCTTTCGAAACAAAATCTTTTTAGTTCAATAAAAAGACCTAAAATATTCATTTTGATGAAGTGCACTAAGGTTTGGCTCTGTTGTCAGACCACAGACCTGTTGTGGAAAACTGGATGTTGCTGTTTCCAGTATACTTTGATGTTGTTTGAATGATGATTGAATTGTATTTTGGACAAAGTACGGTATTTTCCTCCGGGTAAGCCGTACCTTTAATCCAGCATTTTAATCATTGCTCTAAATCAGTCTTTCTTGGCTGTCTGTAGTGGAGCCATGTCCTTACATAGGTCGATTGTTATGGCGTTCGTAATGTTGCTCCACTGCTTTTCTGAACCTTTAGTTTCACTACCGCTGCTGGATAACTGCGTCAGACTGAAAGACCATAATAGCATACATTCATGGTATTCCGATACCAACTTTCTGCTGAGAGATAATCATGCAAACTGCAGCAATTCAAACCTTTTACAGATTGCTGCCTTAAAGCTGTTTTCTCAACTATTCTATAGTATAGCAGTGTTGTTTTTAATCAAAGATGATTAAATTATTTCATTGGTGCAGCTTTTTTCATGATTCAAAGATAATGACAAAATGAAGATTGCTACTTGAGCTAAACATGACGGGGCATGCACGTTTTTTTGTAAAGATGAGAGTTAACGAAAATATAAATGGTTGGTTTGTCAGAGATAAAAAGAGACTTAAAACATTTCTGCTTATAATGCATGAAATATTCCAGTTAAAAGCTAAACGATTTGAAAGAGTGCATCCCATTCTGTCTGTTCAAGTTTTACCCCACCAACTACTTCCTCAGCATTTGTCACTTACTACGAAAGGATCTGAGGCTGAAATATAGCATTTTAAACCTTTAGCTAATCCCCATGTGCGTTTTAATAAATTAGAACAAAAAAACGTATGTAGGTGGCAGCTAAAACAGCAGCTCTCAAGGTAACTGGTTCAAGTGCTGAGTAGAAGGGCCACCAGCCAGTTGTTTACCCAGATGTGCAGTGATTTGATGGGTATGGAGAAATTCATGCTGTATGGACTGGGCTGATTCTTCCTGCAATCAAGGCAGCAAAGGTTTAAATCTATTGTCGACAATTAGTGTAAAAGCTAGTTTAGTTTCTTTAATCCTTTGTTATTTTGATTTGCGACTACAATTTCAGAAGAGGGGTGCCAGTAAAGTAGCTTAAAAAACAAAACAAAACTATGAACTCATATTTTTGTTTTTATTTTTAATGCAATTTTATTGCTTTAACATGTTAGTATTAATTCTAATTGATGTGTCTAATCACATGATGTACATAATATGTACGTTTTAAAGATAAGAAAGCTATAATTAATGGTTTTGTTTTAACTTGTTGACATTTATATTTTTTTTTGTATACAGATAGAGAATATAATTTTTTTTCTTTTAATGAAGCTGACTAAAGGTAGACTAAAAATTGACTAAAATCATCACATACAGAAATGACTAAACTGTTGCAAAAATTAGACTTTTCAGCCAAATAAACTTAAATGATCATAAAAATCAACACTGTTTCGAAGTCGAAATCATAACTGCCCTGCATCCCAGACTAGCTCACTGAATACTGACAGGAAGAAACTGTAGATGGTTGCAGGATGCGTTGGATTTTAGTCATTCGGGTCACTTTCAGGGGCAGTCGGCAACATTTAAACACAAATCTATCCAGGCCACCTTACAGAGCCACCCACTGACCTGATAGATAATATCGTATAAGAACAGAAAGCAGCATTTACAGCAATAGCACCATTATGACAAGCTGCAAAAAGGTAAATTTAATCAGTAAAATGGTAATTTGTCTTACCAGAAGGCTGAATGGTTGAGTGATTCGTTTTCATACACACACACACACACACACACACACACACACACACACACACACACACACACACACACACACACACACACACACACACACACACACACACACACACACACACACACACACGTATTTTGAGAGCCAAAAGTTTATTCAACTATTGTCGACCAATCCAGGTAGGCAATAAAAAGCTCTACTGGATTCACTTTGTATTAGTCTTTTTCCTGCTTCACAGAGGTAGGCAGCAGCTTGACAAAGCCATGATGGCAATTATTTTACATCCAAGTAGTATGCAGTTCTTCATATATATACACAATTTCAAACAGATAATATCGGTATGGTATTGGCCGATACTGCACAGGCAGGTATTGGCCAAAAAATGGCATCGTTGCAACACTAATATATATATATATATATATATATATATACAAATTTTGTTTGCTATACTAACTGTAAGAAGTTTCCTTACAGTGTCAAACACCCAAGGAATCTAACCTGCTTACGTTTCTCTCTATAAAGTCACACAACTAAAAGGAACAATATTCAACAAGGTAAGCATATATAACTACAGACTTCAACCAAACAGAACAGATTTTTATTATATACTTAATCTTAAGAAAAAATAAATAACATTGATTAATAACAATTCTAACTATAATAAAAAAAATTGTTCTTAGCTTACCGATACAACACAACCCGCATCACAATATCACAGTAAACAAACGTTGCTTGGATGCAATATTTGGAAGGTAACAACAATTCAGGCACTGTGTGTTTACCTTAACACATCTGCTACTGAGACAGACTTCTACTTCTACTGTTCATTACACAAAAACACACCAACAAAAACACAGATTTGACTGAAGTAGGAGTGATGGGGCCATTTTGACGTTGGAAAAGACAAACCGCCATTGAAAACACAGTTTGAAGCAATCGTCTTCAGAATAGTCGACAAAAATATCTCACATCCTGTATTTCTATGATAATACAGCTTTTTTATTTTTTCAGCAATATTACTTCTTACTCTTCCATCTTTACTAAAAGCAGATAGACTACATTAATCTTCTTTTGTTTACTATAGCTTATATAGTTCGAATCTAAAACAAACAGTCAAAAGAAGGTTTTAAAAATCTGATATCATAGATACTATTTCATGGAAGTTGCTTAATGTTTATTTTACAGCTTCCAAACAAAATGAGCAAATGTGCCAACAAGCAGTGTTCTGAAACTGTGAGATCATATTTTTGTAATATGACTGTAATATTAGCAGGAGTTGAGATCTGGCAATTGTTCAGCATTATTTTTAACAACCAGCTGTATTTTTATTTGTCCTGTGGGAATCCTTTATAATTACTGCAGTATGAAGGCTCATGCGGATAAATTAAAATCGTTAATGAATTGTGAATGAACCTCTTAGTCAAAGACTCAGGTTAATGGAAAACTGATATGTTCTCTTAATGGAGCCACTTCAAAGTTTCTGAGACTACTGTAATAATGTAGCGGGGTGAAAATAAACATTTAAACAATATGAAAAAAACAGTCAGGATGGGGATTAATCCGCTGCGTAGCTCTAAACGATGCACAAATACAACCCCTCCAACATATACCTCCTCGTCAGATGCAACAAAAAACCCTGCGAGAGTTTGAATTAGGAAACCCACGAAGCAAACAAATGCATTGAAACTTGAGAAGCCAGTACTCAGAGGCAAAAATAAATCTGTTTCAGAGACATCAATATCTATTTCCCAGAGTCCTTCACCCCGCTGTGGTTTTTGGTTAACACTCTTCTTGGTAAGATAGCTGATAGATAAACGGCGAGCAGGGCGTTCTCAGGGAGAGCATCTCGACCGTGCTTTGTCCACCAGCAACACGCCCAATCACAAGAAAAAAAAAAACAGACCAAAGGCTGCCAGGATAACCTGAACCGCTGAGGAAATTCACCTTGAAACCACTCCACAGCTGAGAGATCTTCCTATCAGAATGCAGGCACCTTCTTAGATAAATGTCAAAGAGATAATGACGAGCTTCAGGAAGAGCGAGCGGCTGGCTTCTTCCTGCTGCTGCAGCCTCGGTATGCTTTCAGTTTATGGCACCAGTTGGACTTTGAAAGCAATGTTTGTTTCCATGGCAGTTGTGGTAAATGCATCAAAATAGATAATCATGTGTTTATAATTGGAAGAAGAAATACATTTTTTAACCACCTTCAAACTGAGCTTATGTTTCCCTAAAACATGAATCTATCTCATCTTTTTTTTTTTTTGCAGCAAAACTACAAGAGAAATGATCACATTAACTATTTGAAGGCACGCATTCCTGAGAACATGACAAGCATGTGCAAACAGAAAAAAAAAACTGCTGGATGAAGAGGAAAACAATAAGAATAGCAAATAAAAAAACAAGAAAACATGCAGGCAAAGTCAAGATGGGTTACCTCAGAAGCCCCCCCTGCCCTTTCAACAGGGCCTCATATGGAGAAGTGGGCCTCAGGTCCCCTGGGCACTGATGTCTGCTCTCTCCTCAACTCCTCCCAGTCAGCCGCGCAGGCTGTTGTGCAGGAACCTGGCCCTCTCAGGACAACCTACAGCCACAAGTCATTCACACCTGGAACAGAAGGGAGAGAACTTTGTTCATCTGCTGAAGCACAAACAAGGAAACGGCAAGAAAAAGCACTCCGTCGCTGGTGTTGACAAGGCCTGCAAGTAGTAAACACACTACCAGAACACAGCTGGGGTCTGTGGAGACTACAGCAACTGGGGCACTGGTTTATACCTCACTTATCGACCAGCGTGCAAGTTAGGAATCAAAACAGAGGCTTGTCCTTGCAGTATGAGAGGAAACTGTGATTCTTTTAAAGACGTTTGAGCTCGCATTATAAAGGGAAACAGCTTGAAGATAAGATAAACAAACAAATTAGCTGGTAACCAGGATTGGGTGATTTTATGCCTAATGGACCCAGACCTGCTGCAACATCGTAATCCTAAAGGGCTGGTTAGATTAAATATTCGGTAGATTATAATACTTCAAATGCTGCAGATACAATATCACATCTGACCAGATTGGTGTTTTTATGCCCAAATGTATAGATTTTTGAAGTTCAAGGCTAAAGGCCATTTATATCTTCTTGGATATAGGCGCTTCATAAATCATAAATCTAGAGGGAAACTATAATTTCTCTGCTGTTCATTCAGGGACTTACTTTAGTGCAGTCTCTTTTTAAAATATTTTCATTTTTGGTCTTTGTGAACCCTACAAAGACAAAAACGGTAAAAGCCGCCCTCCACTACCATAAGGGAGGGCTTGTCAGATCGATGGGAGGGGGAGAAGGTGCTCAAAGCTGGTTTTGGTATATATCGAGTAAACTTGATGGAGTGCAGCCACTGAGCTTTCAAACTCAGCTATTGAAGATGCTGGATGCGGAAACGTTGGCCAGTTAGCTTTGTCTACTTTCAGTCATTGTGCTTCTTTTCTGAATTAGAAAAACATAGTTTTAGGAGAAGTGCTGCATCACACACAAGATGCAACATTGTCTATCTACTAGAAATCATTGGTGACTGCTACCGGCAAAATCTTCACAGAAACAAGAAATCAGACAAACTTCTAAGGCCGGGCATACGCTGAACAAAATGTTCAATCATTGTATTCAGCCAAAGCTCAAACTGTACTATGAAATTGCAGGATTTATAAGTTCACGGCTCAATATGTGTTTGTCTTAACACTGTACGGCCCGACGCTCTGAAATCTACCTGTTCACTCCATGTCTAAAAACCACAAGTCAGACTTAGCACCGAGAGATGGGACTGGTCGGACTTGTCAATCTGGAAGAAGAAAAACTCCCTTATTTGCAGGCGCAAAGTGCGCGAGTTGTTCTGATAAATCGGCTTGTAGCTCTGATTCAGCAGCAGGATTTCACCACTAATGAATTTAAAAAATGTTTGATTTTCTCCCGACCTTACGACCTCTTGATCGGGAGGTGGTAGCGAGAGGCTAATCGCCCCTCGTTACCCCCGTATTTTTTGGACCGGGCTGAGTTTCAGCCCGGTCCAAAAAATTCTTCCTCGACTGGAGAATGGGTAAAAAATAGCGAACCATGTAATGTATGCCCGGCTTAATGCCAATGTCATACAGGAGAGTCGCTCTTGTAATCATTTGTGCTTCCTTACCTGCTTTCACAACTAATAACTTTGTAATGTAGGGTAATGTTAATATGTGACCTAAATGAATTATATCTACCAGCAGGAGGTTGCTTGGATTTAGTTTGCATTGATAAGGGATCATTTTTAATCACACTTATCTGATCTAAACATAGATCAGTACCAAACAAATGGGAGAAGGACATTTACAAAGTTTAGAGAAAATATTATAGAATTAAATGTATGAAATTTGCACTTTTTGCAAAAGTTATTCTTAAAATACATAAAAGTACTTAGCTTAAAATTAAAAGAAATAAATTGACATGCAAGTGTTTAAATTTTGGGATAAGAAGCGATTTGGTTGTGGGTATGAGGTGAAAAGATTGAGGGGAAAAAATGGCAATGTGTGGGAACGAAGTGGACAAAATGAGCAGGAGTTTCACAGCTACCGAAGAAACCAGGGTCCTCTAACAGGAAGCGTTGCAATTCAGGCTCAGCAAACACAGAACCTACTTAGAAGGTGGCTTTGGACCAGACAATGAACCCTAGACCATCTGGTGGTGGTCCTTTCACTCTGAATTGGAGCACTAGGTCAAAAGGCAGTTTGAAGTGCCATGGCTTTTCCTGGTCAACACCAAGTTCCCACTTTCTTTGAGTTTACATGTTATTGCCAATATAGACTTTCAGTTTCTGCCTAGCAATGATATCTGGTAAAGGAAGCGATGGCTACAGGTTTATCCCAATTACGTGTCAAAGCGTATGTCCATAAACTTGATCCTTTCATTTAAATTAAAAAAAGCAAATCAAGATGCCTGCTGTTGGTTGATGCGTTTACAGACCGGGAATGGGAGGCCCTCTGATTTTGTGAAGTCAAAACCAGCCTAAGACCAATCAGAGCTGATCAGGGGAACATTGGCCAAATCGTATCACAGATGGGTTGAACAGTGCAAGTTATGCTACCATCAGCAAGGGAGGGACTGTCATTTCACTGCCGGCCCTAAATAACAGCTTTTTATTTGCTGCTTTAGATTAGGAGATTTCAAATGAGGGAAATATCATTGATAGTCTACTCTTCTAAGGTAAGCCGAATGCTGTTTTGTTTCATATTATCTGTGGCCAATTTTGTGGAGGAAAATATGCTTTAGAATATAGAAAATGACCTTATCGCCACATAAAAGGGTCTTAAAGTTGTTCATACTTTTTGAAACGCAACAGCCTTAGTTATTTACCTACACATTTGATTCCTCTTGTTTGAAAGCACATTATTGCTAATTAAAGCAAAGTATTTTTTAAACAATGACTTTATTTTTTATTTTGATACAGCAATCTCTATTTTAGACTCATCACATTGGTGTACCGGTAATTAGAAAACTATTTCCTTGTCTTCTGAGAAAATGTTGTACAATCTGCTCCAGGTTCCAATTTATACACATAGGGCCGGATCTATCAAAGGTTTGCGTGTATTAAAACGTGAGCTATTTCACTGCGCACGCTAAAAAATGTACAAACTGATCTATCAACAGCGTGCTAAAAGGATTTGGTCTTTAAAACGTGCTAAATAGCGCCTCTTATCCATTTAGTACTTTTTCTGCAATGAATATGCAATATGGGGCGTTTACACGCTAAAGTGCGTCTTGTGGGAGGAGAACATGCAAATATATTAATTTAGCACTCGCAAAGTGATTTATTAAACCTGAAAGCAATTTTGCTAACGGTATCTGACTCTATATTTAACACGTTTCAAAAGAAGGTGCAAATGGTCTGTATGCGTAATCGCGCACACATGGCAGCGGTTATTGTCGCAAGAAGGAGACATCGAAATAAAGCAAGGAGACGCAGAGAGCGCATTTTTTCACTCCGTGTGAATATTTTTGCAATGAACGAGGAAACGATCATCAAAACATATAGTTTATCCAGCATATTGCCATTTTGGAGCTGTTGGGGGAACTCCGAATGGATTTGGAGCCAGCCACAAGGAGGACCCACGCAATACCAGATATCACAAAACTCCTTGCAACATTGCACTTTTTTGCATCTGGGTCATTCCAGCGTACGGTTGCAGCGAGAGCTGGGATCTCCCAATCTCGTTTTTTCAGAAGTGCTGTCCGACGGGGTCGGGGTTCTCCCCCTGCGCCTGTGGAGCAACATGCCAAATGCTGCGGGGATCTCATCCACAGTCACAGGCCAATACATAACACCTGTTTTTTTTTTTTTTTTTTTACTGCAGCACATACCACCTTAGGGAATAAAGGTTGCCAATTTATAAAATATATATATATATATATATATATATATATATATATATATATATATATATATATATATATATATTTACTTATTTATTTTTTTTGTTGGGGGTCACTGTAAGATTTAAATTTCTTAATGCACTAGTTTGTACAGACTACAAACTACTTTGCCGCAAACCACAAAACGCGCAAAACCATCATTTAAATAGGGCGTCTCCAACAGTTTTGCACCTTCCACCAGTTACGCAATCGCTCTTGTTAAATCACCCGCAAACCATGGTCCAGCCCCTTGCGCAAAATTCCAGTTTGCGAGCGCAAATTACTGCACGCAAAATTGGATCTTGATAAATCTGGCCCATAGTATTAATATTGAAATACAAAATAAGTATTTAGTTGAATTTTATTCAATTACAAAAAAGGTGGATCAAAGTAGATAGATAAATATACAGATGTCAGAATCTAAATAGATAGTTAAAGATATTAAATGCTTTGAGGAAATATCCAATATATATTTTCCAATATTAGGGTAACAACTTTTCACATTTTATAACATGAAAAAATGGGACATGCGGTCAAGTTTTAAAACACTTAATTAACACCTAAACATTTTACCTGGAAATATTTTCATGGCCTTATGTGCAGGAAAAAAAAGCCATTGTATAAGTGCACGGGTTGTTTGATCCATAACTTTTTTTAAAAAGTAGCCAAAATAGCTGGTGTTTTAAATTCAACGGCAAATTATAACATCTGCCTCTTAACCTTTGTGTGATTTTCTTATTTTTTGGCTTAAGTTGACTGGTGTGTTTATAGAACTGAAAACGGTGAGTTTCTAGTTTTGACGCATGTAACAAATACAAAAAAGGTTTGAGTGTCAGCTTTCAACCTTCCAATTTAGAGAAAATTGGCTAAATCTTGTCTCCGGCAGGCTGACCACTAGTTTTATGAAGCAACTTTTCAGATCTTTTCAAACACATACGAAAGAGGATTAGGGCCACTGTAAAAATAAAAAATAAAAAAAGTTTACTGATTATCAAATAATATTTCAGTTTAATATGGGGAAAAAAGTCAGAATTACGACTTTAATCTTAGAATTTTGACTTTAATCTCAGAATTCTTATTTTAATCTCGGCATTGTAACTTTAATCTCCGAATTTATCTTCATGTAGATGGGCACCATGAAGGAAGAGATGTGTGAGCACCCAGTTTTACTGACACAGAAGATGTGAGTTGTTTGTGAGGACCAGTAACACATTGGTGGAAAATGACAGAATTAGGTGACTTTTTACGTGCCCGAGGGGTCCCTGGTGATGCTATTTCATTAATGGAAGAGCAGAAGGTGATTAAAACAAAAGAGCTAGTTTAGTCTCTAAAACAGACATGGCTACGGCTTGATGCTAACATGTTTGTTAGCTGTCAAAAACAGTCAGAATTCTGAGATTAAAGTCATAATTCTGAAAAAAGTCAGAATTCAGACTTTTTTTCTCAGAATTCAGACTTTTTTTGTTCCTCAGAACTCAGACTTTAATCTCAGAATTTTGGATCTTTATGTAGATGGGCCCTATAAAGGGAGAGATGTGTGAGCACCCAGCTTTACTGACACTGAAGATGTGAGTTGTTTGTGAGGGCCAGTAACACATTGGTGGAAAATGACGGAATTAGGCAACTTTTTACGTGCCCGAGGGGTCCCCAGAGAGGCTATTTCATTAATGGAAGAGCAGAAGGTGATTAAAACAAGAGAGCTGGTTTCTAAAATAGACATGGCTACAGCTTGATGCTAAAATGCTTGTTAGCTGTCAGAATTCAGAAAAAAAGTCAGAATTCTGACCTTTTTCTCAGAACTATGGATCTTTATGTAGATGGGCCCTATAAAGGAAGAGATGTGTGAGCACTCAGTCTTACTGACAAAGATGTGAGTTGTTTGTGAGGTCCAGTAACACATTGGTGGAAAATGAGGGAATTAGGCAACTTTTTACATGCCTGGTGAAGCTATTTCATTAATGGAAGAGCAGAAGGTGATTAAACAAGAGAGCTAGTTTATTCTCTAAAACAGACATGGCTACAGCTTGATGCTAACATGTTTGTTAGCTGTCAGAATTCAGTAAGAATTCTGAGATTAAAGTCAGAATTCTGACTTTTATTCCTCATATTATACTGAAATAAAATGTAAAAATCAGTTCACTTTTTTAGTTTTTCAATGGCCCTAATCCTCTACCATAAATACATATTAGGAAGTATTCAAAACTTATCTTCTATATGAAATACGCAAACTAACAAAGGACCTGTAGATTATTCTCCCACTAAAAGGGTCAAGTTAAACAAGATCAGAAGTCATTCTTCGTCACAATCCAACCAAGATAACACAGGACAATGCCACAAGTTGCTAACAAACAGGCCCTAATCTGGGAAGTCCTTAAAAAAAGCTCTACACCTCCAAACCTCTGCAACTAAACCCCCCTGAACACAACAACTGCAGGGACTCTGAAGCCTTCCCCCCTCTGCTCAAATCTCAGCGCCTCACTGGACAACTCTTGGCGGACAAAGTTATTCCATGGCGCTTAAAACTCCAGGAACTTTTTTTTTTTCCCTTTTTCCTAAAAGAAGTTGTTCCTGTTTCGCCAGAGAAGTGGTGGAGGTGCGGGGGGAAGGGAGGACTTCAGCGCTCGCATTCATGGAGCCTCTCGGCCAGCGCAAACAAAGTCTTCCCCCGAAGAGGGAGGCAGTGGACGGCTGATGAGAGCCAGAACAAACGGCAACACACACAAAAACTGAAAAAATACCTCCTAAATGATTCTCCTGTGGGGATAATAAAAAGACAACTCAAAGCCCGCCTTGGGTAAACGTTCCTTTTTTCTTTTTTTTGTATCCCCCCTCCAAGTTGTGTTCAGCTCCGTTAACAATATAACAATTAAATCGCCCAGCAGATGATAGGGGCTGGCCGACAAAAATCACAAACCGGGGCCTGTAATCTCGTTACGCGTTTATAAATCATATAAAACACATTTCAGATGAAAATACAATACCGACGGCGTGGAGCTCCTGAAGAATGCAGAACATGCATGCTGCATTGTGTCCCTTTTTTTCCATTTTCACGAAGCTCGGGCGGTCCTCCGCTGTGATAATGGGGGTAAAAACCAACGTTTCTCCGCGGGTTTCACACCACGCCGAAAACATCTTGAATAATCCGCTTCTGTTGCGCCGCAAAAACCGTCATTTGCGAGCCGAGAAAAAAAAAAGAAAGAGTAAGAGAAGGGAGGGAGGTCGCCGTGTGAGCGAGGCCAAGACGCGACGTGTGGGTTTAGCTAGCCAGCCAGTCAGCAGCTCCAGTCACCCTTCAGGGGGTGGTGGTGGAGGTGGAGGGGGGCAGAGGCAGGGAAGAGCGGATACCGGAGTGTGATGTCCCCGGGAGGAGGACCCGCGTGCGCCCGTTGCCAGGAGGCGAGAGCCGCGGCGGCGAGACTCTCCAGCTGCAACGAGAACAAAAACAAGGGAAACACTCACCTGGAATGTTAGCTCAGGTTCCGGTTTCCTTCACTTCATACCGCGAACATTATCAAATCACAACATTATCACGGTAACATTGTGAAACGGGAATATTCCTCGCCTCCGCTTTCCACTGGCCCTACTCCATTACATCCCAGTCAACATTTCCTGCCGTGCCCCCCCCTCCGTTCCTAAGAGATGGTTCAGTCCAATTCTAAGTAGCAATTCTAGGTCAGGTCTGTGTGTACCAGTGAGAATGTTACTGTCGGACAGCAGCAAATGTCCACGTTCATGTGACACATTAACAGAGATGGCAAAAGTACTCACTTTCCGTACTTGAGTAAAAGTACAGATACTTGCGTTAAAAATACTCTGGTAAAAGTGGAAGTAGCTACTGATTAAACTTCTTTACTCAAGTAAAAGTAACAAAGTACAGGCTTGTAAATTTACTTAAAGTATAAAAGTAAAAGTAGAAACCACTTTTTTCATTTAAATGGATGTCTGCCAATAGGACTAGATCTCTGTTATGTTCATTTTCAATCATCTCGTCGTCCATGCTACTATGCTAACGCCAACGCCACCAAGCTGCAATGATTTGCCGCCAATGAATACCACCGAATCTGTCGATTCATCTTGTAGTGGTGCGTCAAATGCAATGTAGATTCCCATCCAATTAGATTGAATTTGGTATTGATGACGTGAAAAATAATAACGGTAACTCCATTGAAATGATTCAAAACTAAAGTAACGAGCCAATTTTTTTAAATGTAAGGAGTAGAAAGTACAGATATTTGTGTAAAAATGTAAGGAGTAGAAGTAAAAAGTCACCATAAAAATTAGTAGCAAAGTAAAGTAAAAATATCAGAAAAATCTACTTGAGTACAGTAATGAAGTATTTGTACTTCGTTACTTCCCATCTCTGCACATTAAACACTCGAAGACTAATCATCTGCTTGTGTTTTTGATTGGGACAATATTTGTGATAATCTAACTCAAACTTACTATAAGAATGAAGGTGGGAAAATCAAAGGAATATAACTTGCAGAAGTTTTCAAACTCTCTCCAGTTGCTTTTTAAAAGCACTAGACCTCTGTAGAACTTTTAAAAACAATGTTTACAGGTGTGTATGAATAGGTTATAATATTATTTAAGAGGTTTTTAGAATTATTTCATAAATTCACCTCAACACCTGAAACTCATACAAAGAGAAATATTTCATATGCTTATTTGGGAGAATTCTGATGATTCTGTTTTTTTTTTAAATCTGTTGTATTAAACAGAGTTATTACAAAGAAGAACAATAAACAAAGACACACCACTTATGGTCACTACAAGAAGATAGTGAGTGGACAGCAGTGTAATAGATAATCTGTAACACCCGCCACACAAAAACCTGGCACTTCACATTGTGCTGTTTTAAAGTATATGGAAATGGAAAGTTTAGTGGAAGGAAGAACTGTGTCTAAAAACACACAGTCTAACCTGAAGTAGGGGTAGAGATATAGCTATATATAGCCTTGTCTAACTCTTAAATTATTTTTGTTGTTTATATAATCTACTCTATAAAAGACAGATTGGTTTTTAAGTAAAGCCTGGTCAAGAGTTTGGAAATATTTACAAGGATGGATGCAGGACTACAAGTGCTGCTCCATACAGAACTTTGTTTACTTATTTTATGAACCTTTAACTTAAGAATAATTGTAAAAATTTATTATTCTGCAAGTCTTCTAAATTACATCCTTTTACAGCATATCCATCCAAATATATGGAAACAAAAATTATTCCGCAGGTGATTACATAGATGTTTTATTTAGACAATACACTTTTAGACAAATATTTAAAATAGTTACCACAAACAGTAAGCAGATATCGTAGAGGGACTTTGATTTTTTTTTTTTTTTAAGTTGCTCTAACTACTTTGTGACCTACAGTTGTCAGATTCCTGATGTTAGACCACTCCTGAACTAGATACAGTGTCTGTCACGCAAATAATTGTGGGCAATCGTATAGCACCTAGCTGTACATAAATTGATGCTAAGAAGCTGACTGCTTCCTGGACACTATTCGGACAGCACTTATTATGAACTTCCTCTGTGGCTTTTCAGGTATTGGGATTGAGTCTGAAACTTCAAAATGTGCAAAAACAGAATCTGTATGAGTCAAGATTCATTGAAGAAAAGGTTGGTTTTAGGTGCTGACAAGTGTTCAGACACCATCTAAACATATTAAACATTAAAATACAATAAACATTTAGAAGAAGAAGTAGATTTCTCCAATGCAAGATCAATAAAGTTCTATTATTATTATTATTATTATTGCAAAGATCTTAACTGCCTTTTTCCTGACTTTGCCATCCTACACAGCTTAGAGCTGAAGTAAAGACATAAATCTGTACCATACGCAGAGATGGCAAAAGTACTCACCTTCCGTACTTGAGTAAAAGTACAGATACTTGTGTTAAAAAATACTCTGGTAAAAGTGGAAGTAGTGATTAAACTTCTTTACTCAAGTAAAAGTAACAAAGTACAGGCTTGTAAATGTACTTAAAGTATAAAAGTAAAAGTAGAAACCACTTTTTTCATGCCGTTGCCTACATTTTAAATGGATGTCTGCCAATAGGACTAGATCTCCGTTGTGTTCATTTTCAATCATCTTGTCGTCCATACTACTATGCTAACGCCACCGCCACCAAGCTGCAATGATTTGCCGCCAATGAATACCGCCGAATCTGTCGATTCATCTTGTAGTGGTGCGTCAAATGCAATGTAGATTCCCATCCAATTAGATAGAATTTGGTATTGATGACGTGAAAAATAATAACGGTAACTCCATTGAAATGATTCAAATCTAAAGTAACGAGCCAATTTTTTAAAATGTAAGGAGTAGAAAGTACAGATATTTGTGTAAAAATGTAAGGAGTAGAAGTAAAAAGTCACCATAAAAATTAGTAGCAAAGTAAAGTAAAAATATCAGAAAAATCTACTTGAGTACAGTAATGAAGTATTTGTACTTCGTTACTTCCCATCTCTGCACATTAAACACTCGAAGACTAATCATCTGCTTGTGTTTTTGATTGGGACAATATTTGTGATAATCTAACTCAAACTTACTATAAGAATGAAGGTGGGAAAATCAAAGGAATATAACTTGCAGAAGTTTTCAAACTCTCTCCAGTTGCTTTTTAAAAGCACTAGACCTCTGTAGAACTTTTAAAAACAATGTTTACAGGTGTGTATGAATAGGTTATAATATTATTTAAGAGGTTTTTAGAATTATTTCATAAATTCACCTCAACACCTGAAACTCATACAAAGAGAAATATTTCATATGCTTATTTGGGAGAATTCTGATGATTCTGTTTTTTTTTTAAATCTGTTGTATTAAACAGAGTTATTACAAAGAAGAACAATAAACAAAGACACACCACTTATGGTCACTACAAGAAGATAGTGAGTGGACAGCAGTGTAATAGATAATCTGTAACACCCGCCACACAAAAACCTGGCACTTCACATTGTGCTGTTTTAAAGTATATGGAAATGGAAAGTTTAGTGGAAGGAAGAACTGTGTCTAAAAACACACAGTCTAACCTGAAGTAGGGGTAGAGATATAGCTATATATAGCCTTGTCTAACTCTTAAATTATTTTTGTTGTTTATATAATCTACTCTATAAAAGACAGATTGGTTTTTAAGTAAAGCCTGGTCAAGAGTTTGGAAATATTTACAAGGATGGATGCAGGACTACAAGTGCTGCTCCATACAGAACTTTGTTTACTTATTTTATGAACCTTTAACTTAAGAATAATTGTAAAAATTTATTATTCTGCAAGTCTTCTAAATTACATCCTTTTACAGCATATCCATCCAAATATATGGAAACAAAAATTATTCCGCAGGTGATTACATAGATGTTTTATTTAGACAATACACTTTTAGACAAATATTTAAAATAGTTACCACAAACAGTAAGCAGATATCGTAGAGGGACTTTGATTTTTTTTTTTTTTAAGTTGCTCTAACTACTTTGTGACCTACAGTTGTCAGATTCCTGATGTTAGACCACTCCTGAACTAGATACAGTGTCTGTCACGCAAATAATTGTGGGCAATCGTATAGCACCTAGCTGTACATAAATTGATGCTAAGAAGCTGACTGCTTCCTGGACACTATTCGGACAGCACTTATTATGAACTTCCTCTGTGGCTTTTCAGGTATTGGGATTGAGTCTGAAACTTCAAAATGTGCAAAAACAGAATCTGTATGAGTCAAGATTCATTGAAGAAAAGGTTGGTTTTAGGTGCTGACAAGTGTTCAGACACCATCTAAACATATTAAACATTAAAATACAATAAACATTTAGAAGAAGAAGTAGATTTCTCCAATGCAAGATCAATAAAGTTCTATTATTATTATTATTATTATTATTATTGCAAAGATCTTAACTGCCTTTTTCCTGACTTTGCCATCCTACACAGCTTAGAGCTGAAGTAAAGACATAAATCTGTACCATACGCAGAGATGGCAAAAGTACTCACTTTCCGTACTTGAGTAAAAGTACAGATACTTGTGTTAAAAAATACTCTGGTAAAAGTGGAAGTAGTGATTAAACTTCTTTACTCAAGTAAAAGTAACAAAGTACAGGCTTGTAAATGTACTTAAAGTATAAAAGTAAAAGTAGAAACCACTTTTTTCATGCCGTTGCCTACATTTTAAATGGATGTCTGCCAATAGGACTAGATCTCCGTTGTGTTCATTTTCAATCATCTTGTCGTCCATACTACTATGCTAACGCCACCGCCACCAAGCTGCAATGATTTGCCGCCAATGAATACCGCCGAATCTGTCGATTCATCTTGTAGTGGTGCGTCAAATGCAATGTAGATTCCCATCCAATTAGATAGAATTTGGTATTGATGACGTGAAAAATAATAACGGTAACTCCATTGAAATGATTCAAATCTAAAGTAACGAGCCAATTTTTTAAAATGTAAGGAGTAGAAAGTACAGATATTTGTGTAAAAATGTAAGGAGTAGAAGTAAAAAGTCGCCATAAAAATAAGTAGTAAAGTAAAGTAAAAATATCAGAGAAATCTACTTGAGTACAGTAACAAAGTATTTGTACTTCGTTACTTCCCATCTCTGTCCATACGATTACTGCTTCAAATACCGTCAGCAGTTTGCTACTTAGCACGTCATTTGCAAGTTGCTCTTATTTTCAGACTTAAAACTGGAATATGGTTATATTTGGTTTGATGTAATTTCCAGATCCTAATTCACAAAGAAAACTCAACGCCTCTTTAGTTTGTACCTCGGGTTTTCAAACTTTCCTTATACTGTTGGAGAAGATTATAATAAAAGTGGACAAGGTGTTTGAATAACTAATTTGATTAGCTTTAGTCAAGCTTCCACTGCAAAAACCACCAAGAAATAAGTAAACATTTCATAAGTTCAGTGTATTCACCCTTAATTTGAAATGTAAATAAAATGATTTGCAAATGGAATGAGATGTTTTATTCTTAAAATAAGATAATATGCACTTCAAATAATAAAATCCAATTGTTTTTTTTTTCTTATTTTAAATTTAGATTGTGTTGTACCATTGGAGAACTGTCTCATTTACCTCCGCAATTCAAGAAAAAATGCACTTATTTTCAGAAGAAAATTACTTATATAGACTTAAATTCTTTGCAGTGTACAAATGATCTCCTCTGTCCTCAGCAGTTTTTAGGGTAGAATTAATAATTTTCAGAAGACATAAGCAACTAGCTAGCAATACATCTTTCAAGACCCAGAATGTAATTATTATCTTCTAGTTGTTAAACACATGGCTCTAATGTACTCTTTATGTGCTTCAGGTTGTTTTTGGTTTTCTGTTTTTTTCCCCTCAGTTAATAATCACCTACTTTACAGTATCCAAGCAAAGGTCAAGTAGAGGGACTAGAAGTGAGTAGAGCACCCATAAAATATACTCAAGAAAGAGCACTACTTCAACACATTTTTACTCAAGTAAAAGTGAAAAGTAACCAAACAAGAAATTACTCAAGTAGGGGTAAAAAATTAAAAAAAGGTATTTGGTAAGAAGGCTACGCAAGTAGTGAGTAGCTGATCATAACATCTGATATTATATTTAAAAATGATGTAAAGGGAGAGACAAACATATAAAATCTAAAGTTATGTACAACTTCTTGTAATTTTAAGACCAAAATAAAAAAAAAGATGTACAAAAAGAAAACAGAATTACAAAACAATGAATTAAGGCAGGGGAAACAATTTTAACAGAAATAACGCGGGTACTTACAGTGGATATTTATAGACAATAATTAATAAGTGTATGTTCATCTGATTTTACATATACATAAACTTTGATACATCATAGTTTTAATCTATGGGGTCAATATTTGAGGTAACTCTGCTCCAATCAAACGCTGATTTAACTATTCTGTAAATGCATTATTAGACATGAAACCCAGAATTCAATCATCTGCATTAGTTGATCCCAGAGGTTTTCTACACCAAACTTTATCCATCTGAAGCCATAAAAATGACTGTTTTGGTGATACTTATACTTATTTATAGTGGATGATGACGGTATGAGCACTTGGTTTCCAAATGGCTCAGTGTGCTCAGGTCGAAAAAAAAAACATGAAAACAACAATTTTTTTATATAAACAGAAAGTCTGACTAACATAAACTGTAGATGAAAGTCTCTGTGATGCATATTTTTTCACAGACTTATAGATAGTGGGTAAAAAGCAGCCTTTTTAATCAAAGGTAAGTAGTGACACCTCTCAATAGAATAAGAATAAATAATAAATTAAAAGCATAATACAGTAGAAGTACTTCTAATTTAGTTTAAAATGTTACTCAAGTAACTCGGTGCTACCCTCCCCCTGAGAAGAACATCAAAATAAAATAGTGAAAACACAGTCAGAGGTCAGATGAAAGTCAATTAAAATTTTGTAAAAGAAAAATGCAATACCTTTTAAGCACAGCATATAAAGGGAGTAGTTTATACTTTTATTCAGGGCTGATTTTATTAATGTCTATATGATGAAAATAACTTGAGTTTGATTGATATTTAATAATTCAATAATTTCTCTCTTTTTCAAATCCAGAACGGCCTTCATTAATAAAGCTATTAGCCATCAGCAGAGCGTCTGATGGCTCCTGGGCAACGCTGTCCCAGAGAAGGAGACATGATGTCTTCTAATATAAATTACATTGGAAGGAAGTTTCCTGCAAGTTGAGTCTGCATTTCTCACCACTGTTTTAAAAGATTTGGAGAAAAGATATTCAGCCACGGTTCTCGAATAAAGAGCATTTCACAGAATTTTAGAAACAACATCAAGTCAAAAATTGTAAAGTCTGTGCTTTGGAAATAATAGATCTCATTTCAACTAGAAAATACAAAAACTATATTTAAAAGTGGAGCATAAAGTCTTTTTCACTGATTAGTACTGTGAAGTGAAAGTAAGTGTAAAAAATAGGGCATCTCTTATTTAGAGAAATATCAAAAAAGGCTAAAATTAGACTGTTTTTGACTGCGTTGCTCTTAATCCGCTGCCATAACCTGGGGTTATTCTGCGCAGTAAAGTTTTATTAGTACTCATGATGAGCCAAGAAGCTAATGACATGACACTTGATAAATAAAATCATGTTTAGCTACAGGGCAAACACACACGCATACTCTCCTCACAGAATGACGCTCAGAGGCCTCGGAGGAAGTGTGAAACATTGAGGACATGCAAAGCGAGAGTGGTCCTTCTCAATATTTAATCAAGATACATTTCAAATCTAACCCAAATGTATAATCAACACGACCGGAATTGGGATGAATTGGTGTTTAAGTGTGCACGCTATTAACTGGCCTGATTGCGTGTCTGCAGATGTGTGTGTTTGTGTGCCCTGCTTTTTTTTTTTTTTTACCTCATTATGAGAACTGATTAACTCTCAAGCCAGACATGTTTTTTGCGGTCAAAGTAAAAGCATTCTTCTTGAAGAGGCCGTTTTAGTGAACGCTCTGTGCAGAGGGGGGTAATGCATTCCTTAAATGTTAGGGTACGATTAGAAATTAATTAATTCAGCTTAATTATTCTTTAAATGTCATTAATTAGGCTATCTTCTCTTAGTTGGTTAATGAAATTCGAGGACATCATTTGAATTTATTTTCTGCTTTGAAAAGACAGTGTTTGTTGAAACACCAGATTTCACTTATAGCCATCTACCTTTGAAGAAAAGAAGAATTAATTCTGACCTAAAAGTTACTATGTTTACACAATGAGATAATCTATAATATTACAGCACTCCATGCGGTTTACTTCATCTTTATGAAATATTCAGCTTTGATTCAGCTGTTCAGTGACATCATATGCCTTTCCAAAATATTCATAATAATAATATTTGTAAAAAAAAAAATTTCTTGTCCCAGAACCTCATTGATTTTTACACATAGAACTACTAAAATAAAACCTGAACCCAGGGGAATGACCCAAATATTGTGTTATAAAGTCTTAGTAGCCTAACATATCGTTTCAACAACCTATCAAATTTCCCCCCCAATGAAGTTTACAAGGATAACTCCTTTTCATTTTTAAATAGTTTTATTATATATTATATATATTTTAATTCTTTTTATCTTGTATTTAATAATTATTTCTAAGTGAAAATATATTTTTTAATACCATTTTCATCCTCCATCCTGCAGTTTACCTTTTGTGATTTTACAGTCATAAACTTCTGTGTGTTTTTTAGAACATATTTGTGATATGCAATTGTGCATGTTCTATAAGGGTTTTATAGGTTTATAGGAATATCAACATTTGTTTTTACATTTTCTTGCTTCTTCCAACCATCTATCGGTCTAATTACGTTTTAACTGGCACAAAGTTCTACAAGCTTTTAAAATTTGGAGGCTGAAATTGTGTCCATTTTCTTTGCTATTCTCCCAAGATCAGTCTGATTTGAGAGTTTGGTTAACATACATTTTTTCAAGTGTTGGAAGGATCAAAAACTGACTGGAGTCATTCAATGGCTTAATGGTTTAATGGCTATTGTTGCTCTAGAGAAGATAAATTATACTTCAAGGAACAAAATCCATAAATTCTGGCACATTTGGACAAAGTTCCATATTTTTTGTAAACCCTCATTTTATTTCTGTTGATTTATCTTGATATGAATTAATAATTTCCAACTATAGCAACGTACTCTCAAGTGTTAGAAGCTTTCCATGCTGGTCTGCTGTTTCCTGTTGTACCGTCCTCAGTCCCCCGTTGGTGATGCATTGGACAGTGCTCTGTGAGATGTTCAAAGAACCTTTCCCTGCTTCAGACTTTTCCATGACATCATCCTTGACCTCTCTACTGTGTTCACTGCTATCTGAAAAATCTATAGGCCATCTTTATTTATACTGAGAATAGATTCCACTGGTCGTACTGGGTTTTATTTAGGTGTATTACAATAAGGGGGTTGAATTCATATGCATGCCACAATTTATAGATATTATTTGTGATAATTTTCTGAAAAGGATTTTCCTGTCACCGCTCAATTATGAAACACTTTGCTTTGGTTTTTACCACACGTTCTCCAAAGGTACGTTGTGGTTTGGTCTTAACGAAGTGGTAGCAGAAAAGCCCCGGGTTATGAAGTCTGTTGCTTTGCCTAAGATCAAGGTGTGTCAGGATAATTAGAAAAATAACCTGCCCGTGTAAACGCTTTAAGAAAAATGTAACATATCAAGCAAATCCAAATAGAACAACTATGAGTTCTAAGTTAAATTTGGTCCATCTTCAGTGCTAACAACCATCTAAAAATCCTAATACAACCTTTTAGGTGTATTCAACCCGAGAAACTACTTCAACTTGTTCATGTCAACTTTATTTATCTGGCAGTTTACAACAAAAACAGTTACACCAAAGGGGTGCACAGGAAGAGCTAGATGTCTAGAGGAGTTAAAAAGAGAAAATAAAAGTCACAGAACTCTAAAAAGACAGTTTATCAGTTTAAATGGAGATAGTAAAAAAAAAAAACGAAGAGATCTACTCCTCAAATGGCGATTGAGGAGTAGAGATTGGTCTTAAAAAGCAACTTAAAAGGATTGAGATCATTAGTAGTGCTTATATAGGCCTCTGAAGATGGTCGCTCACATTGAGCCTGATTCTACTGGAGTTTGCTTCCTGATATGAGGGAGTTTTTCCTCTCCAATGTCGCTACAAGCATGCTTGGTGTGAGGGATTGCTTTCGAGTCAATGAGTCGATGCAATCAGCTGGTTTTCCTTAGAAAACTTTGAAATAATCTGACTGTGGGATCTGGTTAAATTGTAAAGGGACTTGAGATGACATGTGTTGTGAATTGGCGCTATATAAATAAAATGGATTGAATTGAATTGAATTGAATATAGTTTGGTGGTTTCAGGCTGAAACACGGAAGGCAACAGCCAATGTAATTTTCAATTCTTTTTAGATCTTGAAACATTTAAGAGCAGTTGGTAGGCTGAAATGAGTGATCTTGTGGATGCATAATGTCTTATAAGAGCATTTATTTATGACGGGGCAAGACCATCGGCCCAAACCAAAGCCAAAACTTTTCATTTAGTTCCTGTAAACAGACAATCAGAAGCATTTTGTACATCAGTGAAAGGATGACTCGATGGCTAAGTAAGGAAAAAATAAAAAAAAGTAAAAAAATAAATCACTATTTTCTAAATGTTATTTGCTTAACATTTGTTGAAAACTGTTGGTTTTCACACTGAGTTGTTTTTTTTAAAGGAGACGCAACTGATCAGGTCCAATTTACATGTTTTGTTTTATAGCACAAGCTTTTATTTAATAGATAGTCTTTTGCTCCCTGTACTTCTGGTGAGCTGTGTTAAAGAAACATTTAGAAATTAGAACCTATTTCCAATTTTGCGCAACTTTCAAAGCTGTATCAATCACTTTTTATATCCTTCTACTGATTAAACCAACATGGGCTTAAAACATTTGTTTTCCACTTTTTACATTTCTGTTCCTAGTGAAAGAGAGAGACTATTTTGTCTGCTGCAGCTGCTTGTTTTTTGTGTGACCGGCATATCATGCTGTGTTCATACATCCACAGACCTCTGAGGAACAAGCCAGTGACACACAGAGGAAAGTGCTAAGTTGAACTTGGTGTTTACATTGAATCATGTCAATAGTCATTGGATCAAATCAGATAGTGAACCTGCTAACAATAACACAGCATCTTCACAGAGCTTAGTGACCTCTCCTAATGAAAAGATTGTGAGCAGGAGACATTGTTTTATTACAGTTGCTGTATTTTTAGAATCAGATTTATCTTTCCAAAAATCCCAAGACGAAACTAGAGGGATTTGGGTGATACAATGTCAAAGCATTGCAAGCATGGCCTGTTCTGCCCCCTGTACTGAAAACATACAGTACACCGCAAAAAATGAAACCTGAGTAAGTCAAAATTTCTTGAATTGTGTTTTCCCATCATTTGAGCAGCCAATAAGATGATTCAGGTTTTTAAAAAAAACAACTCGCTTATCTTATCTTGAGGCCATATTTATTATTTTATGTAAAGAGGCAGGGCACTGCCACCTGTGGCCAAAACACAGAGCTAAAGTATTCTATTGCTCATTCTCGTAGCAAGCCATCGTAATTGACAAGGTTTTTCTTTTTTTTTTTTTTTTTTACTTTTTTATCCTTACCTGGAGTTGCCATTGGCGTCTGGGTTAAGCTGGATGTCGGTCACTTCTGAGTATCCACAAAATCCATCTTGAATATACGATTGTTTGCTTGGTTGGACCCATTTAGACTTAGAGACTTAAACAAATTTCATTTTGTCACTTAGACAAATTTCATTTTGTCATTTTGTTTCTTTGTGTAAACAAAAGGAAATTTCATTAAGTACAGCTCTCTAGACTATTTCATTTAACATGGAAGCTTAAGTCAACAAAAACGTCCAGAACTTCCAAACCAAAGTAATTTCAGGGAAAATAGGCTTCAAGGTTATAGATCCATCGTCACCGAACTACTGAGCAGTCAATCTGCACATCACACAATATTTTAGTCATTAAAGGTTAAAAAAAAAATATTTTAAAGATATTGTTTTGAAAATAACTATTAAAAAAGGGCAAATATATGAATACATTTAGTAATATCTTATTTATCTGCTCAAATTAAGGTCAAACGCAGTTATTTAAAAAACTTATAAACTTATATTTTGATCAGTTGTTATAGTGTATTACTTCCTACATTTTTATGATGACACAGATCAACAGAAAAGACTGTAACAGATCCATTCCTAAACCAAATTTAATACTTTTTTCTCTTTACAATTCACTTTAACGGTTAATTAGAAGTTACAGTCAGCCTTTAGCTTCAGCCCTATTAGATAGGATCACAGTTTTCATTGGTTAGATCAGGGGTTTATAACCTTTGCTTTGTGGCTCACTTCACATTAAATAAACAATGCACTTTTGTCTTGTTTATTTTCTGTTTGTTTTGTGCCCCATGAAAAACTCTGGCCCCACCCTCATTAATTTAGCCTCTGATTACAGGTGATGTTCAGACGCAAAAAAAACTGTGTGTATGCAAAACACCGAAGTTTTAAAAGCCAGAGTTGTTTGAGGATATTTAGAAACTATTTGGAACTGGCCTCATTATTACAAGCACTTAGCCTGACTTCAGTGAGAATAAATGCCTGATTTTCCAGACCCAGGTCATAGTGCAGCTCGCTCCCACTGGTAAGAATCTCACTGCTGAAGATAAACTCCACAGAACCTCAGTTAGCTAGTTGTGAACTGTTCTCCTCCGTGAAATCATCAAGTTCCTCCCAAAAACCATCAACATTCTTATGTAAACATAACCCATTCAGTACAAATGTCACTCTTTGCTGTGCCTCCCGTGTTAAAAGCCGCCTCCTTTATCATCCTCATAGCTGCTGGAATGTGCTGTTTTTTCATAACTTTTTAATTATTGCCATGATGATGGTGCAAACAAGTTAAGGGTACTATTTATTTCTTGTCTTACTTGAACAGGTAGTTCTCTTGTTTTTACATTTTGAAGATTGGTTAAGAGATTTTGAAGAGCTTAGTTATACCGTATTAAAATCATATGAGGTTCTCCACATTCTGTTGCATTACATTTATGCTATTGGACTTTTACCTGGTCCTGTGTATGCCTTACCTGTGATTTTGTGAGTAATTATTATTTCTTTATATGGGATTTTTCACTAAACTGAGTAAATATGCTTAAATTCATTGTTTTTTACACTTATTTTTAGATTATCCAGTTATTTATTCATTGATTTTTACACTTTTTTTTTTACCAGGGTACTGTTTGTGAATTTGAACAGAATATTAGCTTTACTGCTGTCATAGCTAATTTTTAAATGTTTTTTTTTTCTTCTTTCCTTGCCTGTAAAGATCACCTATAATGAAGCCTTTCATAACAGTGCAGCGTGAAAATCTCAGGATAAGAGCTGCATATTTGGGACTTTTGACAAGCAGTCTGCAGCTACATTGGACATGCTTGTGCTTGCTTGCAGAGATCAGTGACACACCATAAAGCTCTGCTTCTGACTCTCTGTCTCATATGCGCTGCACAAACCCAAACACACCCTCTCTCTCTTGTTTCTACGAGTGTGTGTATAGGCATGTGGGTATGTGCATGTGTGCATGATAAACCCCACTGGTGGAGTAACAGTAGACTGGCAGTATTCCCAGACTGGGTTGCATTAGGCATGCACACTAGCAGAGCTCTTCAGGTCGATGTTCTGCCTCTCCAACGCTGCAAACGTCTGGCGTGACTGGGAATTCTTTGGAAACAGGAGAACCAATTCCAGATTCTGTCCTCTGCTATTCTAAATCAACAGGACCAAAACTGGATGGTTTATTATCTGAATGTGTGTGTTTAAGCAGGACACCCACATTTACTATTCAACTATCATATTACCATCTGCATTATTTAAAGCTTTGATAAACAATCTTATGGCAAAGAGAGCCGCTGAAGACGTGGAGTGAGATGATTAAGAAGGCTCATGATGTTTTATAGATAATAAGGGTAATATGATATACTAAAATATAGAAAGGGACTCCAAGCTGTGGAAGAAGTGACTTTGTGTGTTGGGCGGTAGCTGGAGGAACTGATTGAGGTTAGAGGCCTCGTTCATCAACAGGTTTGGTAGCGATGCCAAGAAGAAGGAACCACTGGCTGGGTTATCAAAATACTGAGACAGTGAGCTCACTCACACAGCAGTGAGGTCACTTACCGGAGAGCTGCAGCCTGGCCAATCATCAGTCAGCCTATTATCATGGTATGCAGTGTTGCTATGAGTAACAGAGACGAACACTGCCACAGCGACCCTTAATGAGGAATAAGATGCATCTCCAGGGTTCACTCAGTCCATTCTCTTCTTTCCGTAATTGTTTTGCTTGAAGGTGAATTTTCTTGACGATTTCGTTCCAGTGTGTTGATTTAAAGGGTTTTAGTATCACTCCATTTCCTTCCCCCTGCCAGGCTTTTCTTCTTCCCTCCTGGCTGTGTTTACTGTCCCCTGCAGCAGTGTTTTCTGAATCCATCCCCCCACCCAATGGCAGGTGAGAGTAAACAAACAGGGAGTACTGAAACAATGTTAATTAACTGATCATTAACGAGTTGAGGCAGACTCTGGAGATGCGAGCAGTTGCCCACCCACCTGCTTCTCGCTATTTCACTAACTGGACTGTTAATGACTAATCAGAGGCGAGAGTGATTACATCGCCTCCTAACGAGAAGGATTTATGATTGCACTTTAGTGCGTTTATATCGCTCGGTCCTTTAAGGCGACGACAGCCTCTGGGCTCAGGTCCACCGCTGGGAGAGAGGTACATCAATAAATAAGTAATATCAAATTAGTAATAGTAAAATACCTTCTTAATATCCTCAAGGTGTTGCTAGGTTACGCAAATGTGCAGGTGCTTCTCAATAAACCAGATCATTCTTGGAGAGGTTATTTAAGAAGCAATTCATGTGAACTTGGGTTTTATATAGATTCATTACATTTAGGCTAAATGTTTTCAAGTATGTAGTTGGTGTAGTTTTGAAGATGTTTGCTTACAGGATATGAAAACTCACAATAATGTTTACTTAGATTAAAATATTATAAGTAATAAAGGTAAATGTTTCCCTCTGAATAGACACATATTAGGCCATAGGCTCACTATAGTTTTACACTATTATTGGGAAGACTGCTGACTGTAAAGCTGCAGAAAGTCTTCCCACCTATATAAATAGAAAGTTAAGTGAAAGGAAAACATTTTATTAAAAAGAATGCAAATGACAAAAACATAACAGTGTAAAAAAGAGTTTTGGGGGAAAGTCACGATGTGTCACTGGAGTCAATGCTTTAGGATCCATCACAGACAGACACAGGATACAAAGGTCAGTCCATATCCTGAAGCCTCTCTGAAGCAAAGGCAATGTCAGAAGCATCTTATCTTGGCAGAAGGGAATTTAATCCTAATTTCAGTGACACTTTGGGTAGCCATGTCCAAGGTCAGCTCAGCTGCCTACCAGGAAATGTTAGAGCAGTTCATGTTTCCCTACACTGACACACTTTGTGAAGGTGCTGATTTTTGTTCTATATCTTGGATCAGGAAAACGCCAAGAAAAAATACTAATACCTGGTTTAGGGATCAAAGCATCATTGCTTGAACATCCAGGAAACTCACCTGACCTAAATATCATATGATATCTGGCTAACATCTCTGTATTGAAAACGCACTCCTAGCCTTACTTTGTGTTCTTCTTTTCTTTTTTCTTTTTTTTACAAGAAAATGTAATTAACATAAATAAACACCTATTTTTTTTACTCAAAGTGTAATAAATCAACCAGGTACTGTATATGTTGTTCCCTTTTTCTGAAGGGAGATCATTAACTTAGTTACTCAAATGCTCCTGTATTCTCTTTTTAGTGTTGTTGGTCTTTCACTAGATCACAGGATGAAAATGTGTTAAACCTTTCATAGTAAAATACATTTTTCACCATTATTATAATGTAATAACTCAAAGCAGGAAGTGCTAATTAAAAGCCCCACTTTCAGCAAATAATGTTCAGGTTGGTGCAGTCCAACCTATCACTAGTAAAATATCTTAAAAAGGGTCTACATCCCTGTTGTTACCAGACAAATTATTTCATAACCTTATGAAAGTTGTTCAAAAATAACAACCCGAGTGTGTAACCACACAGACCACACATGTTGGGACCTGTGATTAGATCAATTCAGAAGTACTTCAATCACACGCTAATTTTCTAAGAATAGACTTGGGAGGAGAATAATCCCACATTAATTGTTAGAACTACCAAAAATTCCCAAAACTTAAATTTAATTCAAAGGTATAGTGGAGCATCTTCACGATTTTCTGAAAAGATGCGCCCTCTTCTCTTTAAAAAAAAAGCACATGCACAACCCTGTTCCCGCTCCCAAGAGGAAACGCCTATTAAAATCATGCAAAAGTATGCACAAGCCCATTCTCCTCGTGCATGCTCTGTTTAAAAGTTGCTGTTTGCGTTGCTCATACAAGCTTACTTTCCAAAAGAAGATTTGCAATTTTTACACTATGTCAGACTCACCACCGGTAAGTGAAAATGGGGACGAGCATGTAGGATGTATCATCAGAATGATTGACAATTTGGAGGAGCACTTTGATGATCCTCCGAAAAAGAACATCCTCCACTATACCTTTCAGCATCTTTTCTTTGAAATGAAAATAAATGTTCCTTTCTTTAATCCCTGGGCATAAGTTTTTTTTTTTTTTATTCAGATGTCATGTGAGTTTTTAGTGAACTTTTAAATTGTCGAAAAAAAGACAATATGAATTTGACGGATTTCCCTCCACTGCAGGCAATTAACCAGGCAATGCAGAGTGTAATGCTGCTCTTGGGTTCCCAAGACATTCCCAGGAAAACTCACTGACCACAGTTCTGTAATGGATTGAGGTTTTAATGAATCTGTTGCAGTTGCAAGCTGTACTGACTTCTAATCAAGGGAAACAGGTATGAGTTACTACAATAAGAAGGTATTCAACTAACCTTCATCATACATAGTCAGATAAAAAAAAAACATAGAATATCTGCAACAATGACAGACAAATATACAAAAAATTATCATAAAGGAAGGTATTTATCTCTAATGCTTACAGTTAAAGAAAGATTGCATCATGCATCTTATATAAGTAAGTTTATACAACAACGCAGTTGTTTTTGGGAGGCATTCAAAGAACAAGGATTTTCTTGTTCTTCCATCAAAAACACGTACAAATTGAGTTTAGTGAATTCAGCAGACACCTGAACTTGAAGCAACACAATTTGCTGAGAAAAAGTAGCAATTTTGCTGCACGTTGGTGGGTTTTAAGAGGCTGGTGTACACTATCTGAGAAACAAAACCTCCACGGATCTGAAGAGGTTAATGAAAGGGTCTTACAACACCGGATACATGGAAAAGCACCTCATGTCCTCTGTATTGTATATAGCTATAGATTATGTATTTTTTATATATGTATGTATATATATATATATATATATATGTGTGTGTGTGTATATATATATATAGAATTTGTCTGCACCATCAACAACAAGTCAAATTCCTTGTCAATGCAAACCTACTTGCAAATAAACTTGATTCTGATTCTGTCAGTACAGTGGAGGATCTGTGATGCCCTGGGCCTGCTATCCAGAACTCTTTGGAACATTATTAGAGCGTACCACATATCCGAGAATCGTCTGAGCCCTTTTTAGCTTATCTCCAGCTGTGATGTCGCCAGCTGATGACAGGACTAGAGCAGTTCTAGTTTTATTGTTAACACATAATTCAAGAAACTGCATAGATATCATCTTAATTTTAATATAAATGCATTTTTGCGTAGAGTCTGTCTCATTTTTGAGCATAAGGTTAACAAGACAGCTCTTGAACTAAAATAGTAACTTTAAAAAAATTATTTTGGTATTTTGGTTAATATATTTTGGTCTAAAATCAAAGCATTCCCTGAGTTTAATGCACAAATAACATGATCCCAACATGTAAACTCCAGTCTGCTTCTGCTAAAGCATATTTTGTGATTAACAAGCTGTCATATCCTTGACATGTCATTTTACAGTAACGGTATCCTACATACAGAAACACAGATCAAACGTAAAATAAATAAATAGAAAAAAAAGCAGTATGCAATGAACATTCCTCACAGCGTCACTGCTAATTTACACAAAATAGAGGAATGTGGCAGGAGAAGCTGCTGAGCTCATGCTCAATGAAGCAGCTGCTAAATAATTAAACAGAAACTCATCTTATATTAGTTTCTTATTTTGACATAAACACTGTGAAGTGAAGTTGTATGCAGAGGAGGGCAGTCTCTTTTATAACTGTGACCTCATTCCACTGCCGTTTCCCTCTGGTTAGTAAAAAAAATATTCACTAACATTCCTTTAGTAGCCTCAAGTCTTCAGAAACTTTTCACATGCAACAGTTAATATCAATATGTCTAACAGCTTTAGGTTGATTGCATGAATATTTAATGATGAAGGCACAAGAAACATGGATTTTCCTTTAACGTAGAGGAAACACAAAAACCTGTTTTTTTGTCAGACAAAAAACAGGTTATATGACTTCTCTTGGGGTTAGATAGAGAAAACCCTTGGGCTAATTGAAATCATAGGACTAAGTGGTGAAGATGTTTAATAACAAAAATCTTGTTTCTCCAACCTGTGTGTCCTAGCCCAGCCACATACATAACAGTAGAGAAATAAATGAAGAGCTTCATTCAGTCAAAGAATGTTGCCTGTGAGCGTAATCCAGGCAGTAATTAGGTTTGTCGGCACAAACGTAATTATGTAATTAGAGAGACAATTTGGCAACATACACCTAATGGTTTGGGATTGTGACAGGGGGACACCATCGGTTTTTTTTTTTTTTTTTATTAAGGCGTAACGATCTAGATAGGACATAAAACACTCTCTGAAATGTTCTCTGTATCAGGGTACTTATTTAAAAGGAAAATACGATCTTTAGGGGTAATAAGTAGAAGCTGTTTATCTAATATAGACGTCATTATGTTTTCAGTGGGTACAGTGCTGTTTAAATTAGGAGTAAATACCGAACATTTTATTGGGTTACCATGTTTGGTAACTTTTAATAGACATACAATATGGCTTTAGAAACAGTGCTTTTTGTACCAGTGCTTTGACACATAAATAATCAGGTTTTACCCAAGTTATTGGATTATACCAATCTGACCTCGAGAGTACAAAACCGCACATAACAGATTCTTCCATGTTAGATAAAGATTGAAAAAAACATTGAAACATAAAACTCTACAATTTAAAATGGTTGCTCCCATTGCAACCCCTGGCTTTCAATTGGAAAAAACACTTTTCTCCTGGTCCCTCTTCAAATAGTTCCTGCTGGATATTTGGATGCTTTGCCTTAGAGTTGTTTTTTTTTTTTTTTTGAGATCTTCAAATAATCAGGAAGTATATGAAGCTGGCAGTGTGAAAATTGTCAAAAAAGTACCAAAATTCCCTTCATATCAATGATCTTCTCTTTTTGGCATCATTGAAATTTAGAAAGTAACAAAAAATATATAAATATGATCAACTGCAACTTTAATTTTAGATTTAAAAAAAAAAGTTCCCACAAACTGAACTTCCTTGCAATAACTAGAGGTGTCCTCTATGGCTGCCTCTTTTTTTTTTTTTTACAATTTAGAATCAAAATATTGACAGTAAAAGCTACATCTTTGCTGACGACACAGTTATTTATACATTTGCATTCTTTGCAGATAGTACATTGTTTGAAAGATGTCATTTTGTACTGTAAGTACTTGGGTTATGTGGATTGATAAAACACTTCCATTCAACTTAAATATCCACATATAATCTAATTTATCTTTTAATCATAGATTATGTTGATATAAGCCTTCAGTAGCTTATACTTTAAATAGACATGATGCGGCCTATTATGCATCTCTGCAGCTTATTACAATAATGCAAACTTCAATCTTTATGATCTGGTTGATTGGACATCATTACATCTTTGTGGGCGATGACATTAATTTATGTTATCTGTAAAACTTTGCTGGGTAAACTGCAGCAGTATCTCACCACCTTTCTGACTATCAGCACCAGGAACTAGGACTGGCGTGCTTCCAAGTGGTTGCTTTTAAAGGATCTCTGGATTTCAACAGACTTTAGTAAACCAGCAATCTCCTATTAAGCTCCATGCTGATGGATTAATCTTAGAAAATCTCTTAAATGACAAACATCCATGACCAGTTGGAATAATATAATAAAAGATGCACTGGAGGCGTAATTTCACGGTTTCTGTTTACAGCTCATTAAAATGTGATATTAATATTTATCCTGATTTTTGTTGTGCCATTATTAATGTTTTTTTATTATATTAAACCTGTTTAATACCTTTTAACATTTCTATGCTCTCTCTGCCAAGTTACCTTTATAAAAGAGCGATACTCTCAGTATGACTCCCCTGTTAAACAAAGGTTTTAAAAAAAAATGTGATTGTGACTCTTTTTATTAAAGAAATAACTTAACCAACTAGCATTATAAACTAAATCAATCTGTTTGTCACTGAATCTAACCTATATGACTGAAATCTAGAAGAAAAAATTTGACTCCTTGTGTATTTATTTATATTTGGAAATTATCTGTTTTTCTTGAGATGGGATATGGTGGGATTCTGCACTTTAACAGAAACCGGCAGAGTTGAAATGAATTAAAACAATATAAAACACTGTCCCTGTTATCCCCATTTACTTTTATTTTTAAGAAAGATGAGCTCTTTTCAAGTCTCAGTTATTGTTTTTTATTTTTTATTTTTATTTTTTTGCTGTCTATTAAAACACATTTCTACAAATCCACTGCTCATAGTTCAGGTCGCTCGTTGTGATATCCCTTCCCCAAGAAACCATCTAAAAAACATTTAAAATCAGAGTGCTCACTCTAAAGACAATCCAGGCATGGTAAATAATTTAAATTTTTTAACTATTTTTGTATCATGCACTTCACTAGTTTGTCTATTTCTTTTCTGTAAAGCTGGTTTCTGTATTTTTCTGTATTTTTTTTATACTTTCAATGCCTAACATCATAACATCGATGGTTGAAAACCACTGTGGCACTTAAAAGACCAGCTGGACCTTCCAGTGCAGAATCAAGAGCCATCTGTGCTCAACAAGACAATCTGAGAGGAAAATGCAGGAACCACTGCTAAGGTGGTCTAGTTTGATTCCTTCAGTCGAACAATAGCCCGGGTTCAGACCAATAAACAGTTTCTTTTGGTCCCTCTTGGTTACTCTCCTACTTCATCTCCCCCTTTAGATGGTTTAGAAGTTATTAAATTGGACTGGAAAATACTTTAGCTTGCTAATTGATTAAATCAAATTTTTCATAATGGTAATTATAGGTTCTCATTGACTATTCTAATAATCTGTCATTTTTGTATCATTGTAGAGCTATCAGCAGTGGAGTTTTTTAAATATAAAACTAATAGCTGATTTGGTCCCATATTTCCACACCTGAGCCATTATCCAGTTATCACTGACCTCTCTGCTGCGTTCCTTTGTCTTCATGATGCTGTTACTACAAATGTGGGGCTTTGGTTTCGGTTTATTTTAGATTATGCTTCTTTCTGATTTCCAGATTAAGTTCATTCCTGGGTAGTTTATTATCACCATGTGGGTCTTGCATTACAGGGTCATTCTTTTGAATTGTTTTTCTTATTTTTTATGTTTCTGTTTTCTGTGTTTAATGTGCTAGACTCCTACAGGTTTATTTGTCTTTGGTTTGCAAATCCTTTGTATTTAGTTCAATTTTCTTTGTTTGCTCTGTGTTTGTTTTCCTCCTTCTCAGTTCTAGTTGTCTGCCTGTTAACCTACCTGCCTGCCTGTCTGGTTAACCTATCAAGCTCAGTTATATAAATGCTTCTTGATTTCCTCCGTTTGGGTCAATTCTTCCCTCCAGAAATGTTTAATGCTCCCTTTGCCCCCTTTTTTGTCAAAAACTGTTTAATTTTTCATCTGTCTGCCCGGTCTCAGTCTTTGGGTCCTTGATATAACGATTACTAGACATTTTGTTCACTCATGTGTTCCAAAATTCTGTACCTCTGAGGCCTTTTATAGAAATGTTTTTATATTGAGATTAGATTAAACACAGGTGGATTCTATTCACTACTTAGATTGTTGATAGTATTTGGTTACACTGCCTTTCACTCTTGGATATTAGTAAGTTAGTATGAGTAAAGAGTGCTGTATTGCAGGGGAATGTTGGCTTAGTGGGTTAGAGAAATGCGCTTGGTTCAAAGTACCCAGTTCGATCCCTACAGCCTGCACTCTTGGTCTTTGAGCAAGACCCTGAACCCCTGATTGCTCCCCATGTCCCGCACATTGGCAGCACAGCTCCTCAAGGGGATGGGTTAAGAAGCAGAATTGAATTATTATTATTATTATTATATAAATGCAGTCCACACTCAAATTATTCTTGCTTATTTTTGCTGGTCTATACATATAATTAAAGGCCAAACAGCCTCAGTTTGTCTGTCCCATTTTGAGTGGTGGCTAAAATATGCAGTATACCTTATTCTCTGTCAAGTCATATTCATAACCCAGAGAAACAGATAGTTTTTTTTTTTTTTTATCAAGTAGTTCTTTAAAACTTTGATCAACTTTAAAAGTAAGGGAGTTTTGATAAAAAAAAAATAAAGAAACTCAAGTTATATTTATTTTGTAGGAAACATTAGCAGTGCCGATAACTAAGGCACCAACGATTTGGTCATACATCCAAAATGTCAATCAGAGATTAGCAGGAAATTAATTCACTGAGGGTTTGATGAAACAGAGGTGGTAAAAAGAAAAAAAAATCCAGATCAGGTGACATCATTTAAAAAAAGAAAATAAAAAAAGAGCATCCCCCACTCATCTAGCATTTACATATCCTCTCCCAAGCTCTGCTATCTTTGTGCTTACCGAGAGGAAGCAATAGATGCAGACATTCCACATCCCATATTCCCGCTCACTCCATCTTGTTGCCATGGGAACCAAAAGAGATGGGAGACAGGTTCATATCGGCCTCCCTCAGGTCTCCAGTCACTGCCTCCTTCGCTGTGTGTGTGTGTGTGTGAGTGTGTAGTGGCTGTCAGAGCCGACTGCTCCTGTGTGGGCCACTGATACTCGCTGATTAAAGGAAGTTATAATTTGATTTTCTCAGCAGGCGCCGTTTAATAGAGCAGTTTAACTAAAGCTGTGCCATCCCCAGGGCTTATAGAAGCAGAGGGAGAGAAAGCAAAAAAAAAAAAAGAGGGAGATATGTGGAAGGAAGGAGGAAAATGAAAAAAGAGGGAGGGAGAGTGATGCTAATCCCAAACACTGAGCGATCACTCTCCCACTCTTTCTCTCCTTCTAATTCTGTTTGCCTGTTTTCGCCGTCTGTCTCCCCCGCTCACCCCCATTGATGCCTCTCTCTGTTTCTCCTGCTCCTCCTCAGCCTATTAATCTGTGCTCCCCTCTCCTCCCTCATTCCTTTCTCCCTCCTTTTAGCGAAGCAAACATGGGAGGGCTGGCTTCCTCTCCGTGTACAGGCAAGACTGTATTACTGGCCCATTGTGATAATAGCGTTTAATTATCCTCTCAGCTAAAATCAGCCCCATCACTCTGCTTCTCCACCACCGCCACCCACCCGTCTGTGGTGTGTCTAATACTGCTCCCCCCCAACAATGCATCCCTTTCTACATCCACTGCCCCCCACCCTCCACCCCGATCTCCAGTTATTTTAGACCCATTTAGTGGGATAAGCATCTTGAGACAGACAGTTGTTGTTTTTTTAAGTTCTCTTTCACACAGAGGCAAGGAGAGGATATGGAGACTGGCATCTCGGTGCCCGCCTCAGAATACCAAACAGGGGGGCTTGGGCATCTTAATATGCAGTGTGGGACAGAGGCGGAGATCAAAGAGAGAGGCAGACAGAAAGGGAGATGGGTTGGGGTGGTGGTGGGGAGCAGGTCCTCTCATTTCTCCTCATCGTTTTGCATCCTTTTCCTCCAGCTGCATCATCGCTCCTGCTATGCTCTCCTGCGTCACTCCCTTGACCCTTGGAAAAAAAAAATCGACAGCTTAATTACCAGAGCTTGCAGGCGTCCCCCCAGTCGGTGCACTGGGTGGTTTTTTTTTCTTCCTCAAACGTGTGCATACTGAGGAGTCTCTGTGTTTACTCCCTCCTTGAATGTGTGATCTGGAAAAATTTTATGTCAAAATGGTCAAAAATGCACTTTTTCTCTGCTAATCACAAGGCTGAACCCCATTTCCACCATCCAGCAAGGAGTGACGAGGCCTCAGAGAAGTTGTTGAACTGGGGAACAAAAAGGAGATTTAAGTCACTGATATAGTTGTTGGATCCGGTTTGGCCCGTATATATATATATATATATATATATATATATATATATATATATATATATATATATATATATATATATATATATATATATATATATATATATATATATATTTAAGAACTCTTTGTGTGTGACCTCACGAACCTTGCTCAGGTTGCAGAGCAAGGTTTGAAAAATAGGAAACCAAGTTTAGTTGGGACGTTTTTTTGGATGCAGTTTAGACACAAATGAAAGCTACAGCAATAGTTCATATATTTGTTATAATGAAGGTTTTTTGACATGCCGTCTCTGAATGCACATCACATTAAACCTTAAAGCAGAAGAGACATAACAGTAGAAGACCCCACCTGGTCCAACTCCTGTCAGGTAATAACAGAAAGTTGAGGCTTCATTTGCTTTGTTTCAAATTCAGCTCTGGCATTCTGGTTTTGGGTCTGAAAACATAAAACCACCCTGCTATTTATCAGTTGTTCAACATGGTGGTGTAATAGTGTATAAATGCCATCGCCTATCTGTCTGCCACTGCTGGCCAGGTCCATCTTTTTCATGCACCCATCCTCTAATAACAACTAATGTACCATGACCCCAAATGATCTCAAACTATTCTTTTGAATATAACAATGATTCTCTGTATTTTCCAACTGTAATGACTCAGAACAGAGGGACCCAGTATTCAGGCAAGACAGACAGTGGGATAACTTAATAAGCGTTTATTAAAGCAACAATGGGATGGTATGCTGATTTGCAGCAACGGCTAGGGTGTCCGAGGCAGGTAACTCTGGCGAGCGGAAACACAGGTTACTGACCAAAAAAACGGGACGGAGGATGAACTGAACATGTGAGTCACTAACCTGGTTTAGAGTTCAGTCCATGCCCAGAGAACAAGGTACACTATATTGCCAAAAGTATTTGCTCACCTGCCTTGACTCACATATGAGCTTAAGTGACATCCCGTTCCTAATCCATAGGGTTCAATATGACGTCGGTCCACCCTTTGCAGCTAGAACAGCTTCAACTCTTCTGGGAAGGCTGTCCACAAGGTTTAGGAGTGTGTTTATGGGAATTTTTGACCATTCTTCCAGAAGCGCATTTGTGAGGTCGCACACTGATGTTGGACGAGAAGGCCTGGCTCTCAGTCTCCGCTCTAATTCATCCCAAAGGTGTTCTATCGGGTTGAGGTCAGGACTCTGTGCAGGCCAGTCAAGTTCATCCACACCAGACTCTGTCATCCATGTCTTTATGGACCTTGCTTTGTGCACTGGTGCACAGTCATGTTGGAAGAGGAAGGGGCCAGCTCCAAACTGTTCCCACAAAGTTGGGAGCATGGAATTGTCCAAAATGTCTTGGTATGCTGAAGCATTCAGAGTTCCTTTCACTGGAACTAAGGGGCCAAGCCCAGCTCCTGAAAAACAACCCCACACCATAATCCCCCCTCCACCAAACTTTACACTTGACACAATGCAGTCAGACAAGTACCGTTCTCCTGGCAACCGCCAAACCCAGACCCGTCCATCAGATTGCCAGATGGAGAAGCGCGATTCGTCACTCCAGAGAACGCGTCTCCACTGCTCTAGAGTCCAGTGGCGGCGTGCTTTACACCACCGCATCCGACGCTTTGCATTGCACTTGGTGATGTATGGCTTGGATGCAGCTGCTCGACCATGGAAACCCATTCCATGAAGCTCTCTGCGCACTGTTCTTGAGCTAATCTGAAGGCCACATGAAGTTTGGAGGTCTGTAGTGATTGACTCTGCAGAAAGTTGGCGACCTCTTCGCACTATGCGCTTCAGCATCCGCTGACCCCGCTCCGTCAGTTTACGTGGCCTACCACTTCGTGGCTGAGTTGCTGTCGTTCCCAAACACTTCCATTTTCTTATAATACAGCTGACAGTTGACTGTGGAATATTTAGGAGCGAGGAAATTTCACGACTGGATTTGTTGCACAGGTGGCATCCTATCACAGTTCCACGCTGGAATTCACTGAGCTCCTGAGAGCGACCCATTCTTTCACAAATGTTTGTAAAAACAGTCTGCATGCCTAGGTGCTTGAATTTATACACCTGTGGCCATGGAAGTGATTGGAACACCTGATTCCAATAATTTGGATGGGTGAGCAAATACTTTTGGCAATATAGTGTATATACCAGCCAGTCAGCTGACAAGACACATCACCTATCGCAAAGAGAGTTCCAGTTTCCGAAGAAGGACACACAACTAACAGAAGGATATAGGGCAGGATAATCCAGAGGGTGGAGTCAAGATACAGATCCAGGTTCATTCCGCAGTAGAATCCAACAGAATCCAAAGACAGATCAGGTAAACAGATCAGAACAGGGGCAGGTAGGCTCAAAGGTCTGGAGACAGAAACAGGTCAGGATCAGGTCATCAGAACACTATTACGTAGTAATGCTTGAAAAACTCTCACCAAATGCTTCAGAATAATCTGGCACTGATGGTTGGGACCAAGCAGTTTAAATGGAAGCAGGAGCTGGTGGATCAGATGAGCAGTGAGGAGAACTTAAACTTGCTTTATCCATGGAAGGTTCTGGGGTGTGGATGTGGTTTGAATCCATATATCCTGCAGTACTTGGTTGAAAGGGGAGCTACACCATGGACAGGTCATCAGTGGACATACAGGAGAGAAAATATATTCTCACCTATTCAACCCTAAGAGCGATGCATAGTTGCCACAATACCAAAACTTGACAGTCAGAGGAGGCTTGGAAAAACACATGCAAAGGAAGAGCACACAGATTCAAACCGAGCAGCTTGTTGCTGCAAGCAGGGCCGGCGTTTGCTATAGGCGAGCTAAGCAATTGCCTAGGGCGACAAATGTGTTGGGGGCGCCCTCTAGCGTCGCCCTTAGGCTTACTTCCCATTAATCATAGAATTAGAAAAAAAAGCGAATTAAACCGGTTATGAAGCGTCCGTCAGTTTGACTTAACCTTACGTATATATAAATAGCAAAATATGAACAAATAAATATACCACCGTTTTTTTTATTTATTTTTTCACATTTAAGAGAAAATCGGAAAAGATTCTGATCACTTTTCAAGCGCCCTCCAACCCGGAAGTCGTGACGTCAATCACTGCAGCATGTACACCAATATTTTGGAATGAAATTGTAAGCAAACAGATATTAAAAGTAAAACAAGTGAAGTCTGGCACTTAACTTTTCCTCCTCCTCCTGCCGCCGCAGTCGGGCCCATCTTAATCATCCACTCAGAGTACCACTGGTAAGCGCACACAGACTTTGTAGCTTGTCCGGTCAGTTAAAAATAGTAATTGTGAAATCCGTGTTGTAATCGGAAGCATACAAGCTAGTTAGCTTGAAAAGTAAATAAAGTTTCAGACGTGCTGCGTGATGATGTGTTCAGATTGGCTCAGTAAAACGACAATTAGGTTATCATGATGCGTTCAAGTGTAACGTAAAGAAAACGGGAAATTTTGTTTTTGGCGAGAAACATGAGTAATACAGTTGTATATTGCTCTATATAAGGCTCGGGCACAGCGCGTTGCATTCTGGGTACGCCGCCATATTGGTAGCTAGTTGCTACGGTAAACAAAGACCTAAAACAGCATAGAGACAGAGCAGAAAGACGAGTAAACAGCGATGTTAAAAGCGAAGAAAGGATGCGGAATATACCGAGACACACTGCAGAGGGAAGCCAGGGACCGTTATCTGCAAAAGATGGGCTTCATAAACGGACTTGATCTCTACGAAGTAGAAAGCAAGGAGTGGTGCGTTGGGGAAGAATTTCTACCGCTGTTTGCAAGGGAGGACGTATTTTCGTATCTAGTGTGTGGCGTCAGTGCCTACACACATGAAGAGTTTCGCTGCTACAAGTCGCTAGAGGCTTACAAACAGCTGACAGATGGAAAAGTTCATGACATGGAAGTTATCAAGCCCAATGAGAACACAGTCATCAGAGCCAAGGTAAGCTACCGTCTCAACATGGTGTGGTGTTTGTTGTGGTGATAAGACTAGGTGCTGGCACTAACGTAAAACATCAAAAATGTATCTACTGGCTTTCCTGGTGAAACAACCAAAACTATTAACCCTATTATAAACTATTAATGACAAAATAAACAGAGTAGGACAACTGTTTTGTGTTTCAGTGGACCTGGCTAACCCTCTGGAACACAACCCTACTTCAGCTCATGCTACATGCTACAGATCAGCCAACAACGGTTAACTTGAAATGATACATGAATAAAAACAGTATGTTCTGTAACTTACCAGAATGAAAATGCCGGGAACACACTCTCATGGACGCAGGGATTGAGTTGAAAGTTATATTTGGCCGTCTTACAGCAGCGACCCATGCTAGCCGGCAACTCTTTGTTATGGAGGACATTTGTTTTCCATTGAGACGCCTCCAGGTTGGAAAACGGTAAAAAGACAATCCATTTGGGATTTTTTTCCCCGTCCAGTCACAGCTTGCGCTACTACACCCTACGACACAGCAACGGGCGACCATAACGACAGCAGAGGTAAAATGAAACGGCAAAAAACTAAGCAAACTACTAGCAGAAGAAAGCTCGTCCTTACAGGCGCGAAGTCAAAGTGTAAACAGTGGGCTGACCAGCTATCAATATGGCTGCCGCGCAACGTGTGACGTCATGTGCCCGAGCCTTATATAATTAAACTACTGATGCCAACATTTATTAAAAATTACATTTAATTTAAAATACAATTATTTATTTGTTAAATATTTTCCTAATCACTAAAAACATGATGAAAAGTGACAGTAGACAATACATTAACCAACAATTGTGAAAATATATTCTAGTTAGTTTTATGTCATTTCGAAGTGGCCTATTACATTAGCCATGTTTATTGAAGGCTAGAAACGTTTTTGTTATGCTCACTTGTTAAGCAATAGAAGCAATACCAGTTCTGTTAAAAAAATTTTGTTGCATCGTCTTTCCACCAAATAACCGGAAAGTATCGATAGTGGTATCGATAAAGACTCGGATTGATAAGGAGTATCGATAAAGGTATCGATATCAATAAATATTAACGATCCCCATCCCTAATGTTGACATCATTTTTTCTCAGTATATATGCAGCAGAATTATGTGCTATATTATTAGCTTGAGAATGGGTAGAAGATACTAATATAAATAAAATATTTTGTAGTGATTATCTGCATTGAGTATTCAAAAGGGATGTACAAATAATCATCAAAATATATGAAGTTATGGCTGTTCATCATACAATATGTGAACAAAAAAAAAAACAACAACTTCAAACTTTTAATTTTGTAATGGTATTCATAAAAGCACTTTTGTTTGTAGAGGGTTAATCCTTTCTTTAATCACTAATCAATGTCAGAAATCAGGGTAAATATACCTGATATATTTTATTTAGAGGAAAATTTTGTTCATCTCATTTCTATTTATGTTCAAATGATTTAATTTAACTGGAACAGAAAATTTAATTTAATGTTTATCAATTACTTTTTTATGTAGTCCTTGGTTGAAGAATTTCTTACATTTATAATTTTTTATTGTTATTTGGTAATTTCTGAAATTGATTTATTTAATATTTGTTTAATGTGTGTTAAATTTGTTAATTGTCTGAAATAAATTCATTCAATGATTCAATCCAGTTTTTTAGCTATACTTTACCTAAGTGTCCTTACAGATGGTTGAAAGTGTTTTTGCACAGTCCTAACTTTGAGTGTGTAATAAATTATTTAAAATAATAAAAAAGAAAAGGTACTGAAACCTATTCTGGTATTTGTCTATGCATCACTCCATGCTAAGTTACAGTTTTTTCTGAATGCTTAAACACAACCTTGATTCTTATAGCACAATTTCTAAAACTATTAATACTTATAGCAAATCCACTCACTGAGTTCACAAAACTAAAAGAACAAACACTGCTTTGCACTCAATTTGCAATTATGTAACACACAATTTGCACAACTGTAGGCACAATTCACCGCACAGGGGTGGGGGGGTGGTGATTGGGGGGGGGGGCAAAACTCAATCTCGCCTAGGGCAACCAAAGGGCTAGAACCGGCCCTGGCTGCAAGGCAACAGGGAAAACAACTTTCTGAATCTGTGAAAACTTTAACTTTCCTTTGAAACCATTTTAGTTTATTTGTGTTTGTGACCATAGTCTTACTAAAAAAATTATAATAGTCTTCATTCAATCTTCAGATTCTAGTTTTCTTCAGGAAGTTTTCTCCACCAATCCTTAGTGAGATGAAATCTATTTATTTCTCTCCCCAAATGTAACTACTTCTATGACTGTTTTGAGGTTATCCTCCAAATATGGTGTAATGAAATCCAGACAACTATCCTCTGGTCTCATCAAACTAGACTATTTCCTCCCAGTATTACCCTGAAGCAGACCGTTATCCTGCTTTGTTGAATCCTACTCAAAGGCATATGACTATTTACATTTATCCTGAATCACTTATGGCTGCTCTTTTCAGTTTTCCCTATAATTGGCTTAAGGACAACCTTTTAATTATCATTTGACTTCTTCCACGAATGTCATATGAGAGGTATCTTATTAGAACACATGCTAACCATTATAGTTAAGGGAATAAGTTTTATTGCAGCATTGAGATAGCTCTTCAGCTTTACCAATCATGACATGAAGTAGTTTATGCTTTTCGCATTTAAAACATACTATAAATGACGACTAATTGACTGATTAACATGCTTCGTGTGCAACACCTTGGTGATGAGCTTTAAAGGCCATCAGTTAGGACTAAAGACCCCTGATAGAGGAAATATACTATCTAAATGAAAGTATATTTATTCTCTTTTTTTCTCATGTTTTGTTATTTGCAACATCTTGTGATATTTAATGTTGCACTATACTTAGTGGGTCCCCTTCCAAGCTTTGGATTGGACCTTTTTTCGGCTACAGGAAATGGGCACATCTGCAGACTGTTAAGAGGAGGTCTGAAAGTTGAGGTGTTTGTCCACGCAAACATAATATTTTTCATTCTTTATTTTTTTCCTTAATTACCACAGCTGCAAAGCAGGACAAAAATAATTAAGGTAAGCCTTCATTAAAGAAGTTGGTGTTTCCGATTATAGTGAAACTTGTGCCTCTATTATGTTTTTGTATGAATCTATGTAGAAAAGTATCCAATCAACTTGTGTCATTTAGCAGCACATACTTAACCTTCATCCAATCAGGCTTTAAAATATAGATGCACCCACAAGCAAAACTGTGTTCATCCAATCACAGGTTTTGGTTATTCCATTATTCATCTAGGCCGTATTACAGATGCACCTACTTGTACCTGCAAAAGGTGTCAAAAACAAAAGATTTTGGTCCAAGTTGACCTGAAAGTATTACAAAGCTGCCGCTAATCCGTCGGTAGTTTGCCAAATCCCAAAAGATGGTGATCAGGGAACATGGAGAACACGGGAGAGTCGGTTGATGTGTTGGTAAAAATAAATAAAGATTATCTGAGTTTACGAGGATGAGGTCATCCACCTGGAATTAGTGTCAGAAGAGGGTCAATAAAGGATAAACCTTAGCCGTGGTGTTTGAATTATCTTCTGCTGGTGCTTCATTGGTCAGAACAGGCAAAGAAATGTCACACACACCATCATACTACCACCTCCAGAGAGATCCTTGGTGTTATGTGTATAACAAATACAATAGACTGGGCAATCATTTTAAAAATCAATCCAGTTTTGCTGTTAATTGCAGCCTTGGTTTGCAGGTCTCAGCTGACAGGAATGACCTGGATCCATCTTCTGGTTTTGCAGCACATCTGCTTCAGTCAACTTTAGTTCTGGATTCTAGCTTTTAAAATGTTGTTTCCCTTTGTATTGTAAAAAAATATATCTAAAAATACCCCTTTTTTTCTGACATTAATAAGATATCTTTATTCATACTCTAAAAAGTTGAAAAAAATCTGACACCATCTCTATTCAAAGTCACTTCTTCCTGATTTTCATGCTCTGTTTGAACTTCAACACACTAAATCCACTGAGCTACTGCTTTTTAACTGGATGATTCTTAAATTGTGTTAGCGAGCAGTTGAGCAGGTGTATAAAGTGGCGAGTAAGTAAATATCTAATTAGACAAACCTTCCATTTTGTTATTATTTAGCTGCATCTATATGCATTTGTTTGTATATAGAGGGGCTGGTTGGATGGCTCTACCTCCTCTGCCACCACCTTCTCCTCAGTCAATTAAGATCGTGAGTAGCTGTCCCTGAAGCGGTGTAGACAGGCTAAATGAAAAGGCAGTGGATGTGAAATATGAATCATTAGAATACTGCAAGGACAGGCTTAGAGGGGTTGTTGGGGGGTGGTGGGAGGGTCTGTAGAGGAGATAAGGAGAAAAAGGAACGGCAAAGAAAGGGAAAGGAAGAATGAGAGAGCAGATAATAAAAGATTAACGTCACGCCTCTCAGAGTGGTGGAATTTCACCCCCACCTACTGATCAAATTATTTATCCTGTTCTATGAAGGAAGAGGGAGAGAGGGAGATTTTCTCTTTTTTTTTGTGGGGTGGGGGGAGAGTAATGGAGTAAAAACGCAAGACCTCAGTCTCTTTGATGACGCCGCTGACAGAGAAACAAACGGCTGTGTGTGAGGGTGTGTGTTTTGTGTGACAGAAAAGAGGGAGAGACGGTGGAGAAAGGAAAAGTGCGGGCAGATGTCTGCATTCACTCTGTGGGAGGCTCAAGGCTGTTTGCTGAGCAGGGAGGATATAAAAGATGGGAAAGAGAGAGGGAGACAGAAAGGGTGGGATTAAATGAAACCTGTTTCTGTTTGATTCTTTGCTAATTTGCAGCAAGATGAGGAGCACAGAGAACAAACCACCTACGCAGCACGGCGTCACCACACGTTCACTCACACACACACATGCACACCCTCCTGATAATTCTCAATGGAAACCAGTCAAACACACACGCACACACACAGAGTCACAGTCCTCCGTCATGGATCGCTTTCCACTTCCGCCCTCAGCTCACTTTCTCTCAGTTTACTTCTTCCTCCACTTTTCTGAAGTGAAACCATTACAGGCACCAGTGGAGGAGAATACCAGCAGCTCAGATGCACATTTACTTGCACGCAAGCGCAAAGTCCTTCCTCATTAGCCCTGATTCCCCCTGAGTGACATCTTTAACAAAAGGATGCAGCCTCTGCCATGGCAACAGCCTCCTCCATCTCCGTGCAGTGCTTCACTCTGTTTACATGATGTGATCTCGCTCCTTCCCCCCTCACTCCCTCCTTTCGATCGGCTTCTTGCACTTAATCACTCCTCTCATTTCAATCTTTTTTTCCCCCTTTTTTTTCTGTCTCTGGTTTATCTGCTTGCCGATGAAGCGATGAAGACCACCACCTGCCTGCTAGAAAACCAGAACATCCTTTGTAGGTCTGGTATAGGGGGCAAAAGGAGAAAGGGAAAAGGGAAAAAAAGGGGGTGACACAGATTAGGTATGTGGGCTCTTGCAGGAGGCTGTGATATCTAGGCCATGGGAGTCCAAAGCAGCCAGTGTGTCTGGTGTCACAGCAAATCAACTGTCAGCTGTACACCACCTGCCCGCCCACGCGTGCTCGTGCACACACACACACACACACACACCCCTACACACACAGGGATACATCCAAAGTCTGAGGACGGAAGAGACTAAGAATAGAACACCCAGAGAGCATTGCCACTTCTCCTTGCTCTCCTCTTGCTTCTGTCAGAGGTGTTTTGCAAGTGGCCTCCAACACCATAAGGAATTTTATCCCCTTGTTATGGTCTCCTCTGTTTGCACCCCTCACCTATTTTTTTTTAATATAAAAAGTAAAATTAAAAACTAAAAACGTCATCCTGAAGCCCTCCGGTGTCTTCTGTTTTTATTGACAGATAAGGAGGGAGGAAAAAAGGATGAGAGGCGGAGGAAAACACAGGAGAGACACTTCTGAGGCGAGATTCGATCCAAGGCCAGCAGGGGTGGGTTTCTAAAGGCTTCAACCGCTAAATCATCTCCTGGGAGGGTTTTTTTGTTTTCCTCCATATTAACGTGTGTGTAAGTCAAGATGGAGAGCAATTGTCTTCTCTGCCTTTAAGCGTAAACAGTTTGGGTAAGTGTCAGAACAAGGAGGTGTTTGGAAGCCCCCCCCCCACCTCCACACCGGCACCCAAGACCCCATCCAACAGTATGCATGTGCGTGTGGGCACGTACACAGAAGTGTGTTAGCGTATTTATGTTTGTGTGCCGCTCACAGTCTGGTCCCTCTCTGTTTCTCTGCTGTCTGTGGCCTCCTCTTCCCCATGAATACTAATGTGCTTCAAACCCCAGAGATCAACCCTCCTCCCTTTCCCCTCACTCCCTCTTTCCTCCTCCTCCTCCTCCTCTAGCAGCCTCCCTCCCTGCCTTCTTCAGCCAGTCTTCATTCATTTCTCCACCCCTTTTTACCTTTCAACTTTCCCTCGCTTTCATCTACCCTTACTCTCCAGTCTTTTTCTCCTCCCCTTGGCTTCCTCTTTCCCTGCCTTATTTCCTCATCCTTTTGGCCTTTTACTCCCTGACATCTTTTAAGCTGACATTGTTTTTTCCCTCATTTTCTCCTCTCTTTCCCTTTCCTTCCACCAACATTCTTAGCTTCCTTAAGGGTGCCTGTACAGCACCATACGAAGCTGTTGTGATAAACAGATTTAAAGTCAATAATTGTAAAGTGGAAGAGAAATTATCATTGCATTGTATTCGTAATCTCATAATCCTAAATAAAATCCGCCACAACCGAAATGGCCAGTGAAGTCATTACAAATGTAGATGCTCTACCAAAACTAGATTTTTTTTTAGAGAACATTACAAAACAAACTCAAGAACACAGCATGAAGCTCAGATGTTTATTAATGCATCACCTTAAAAAGCAGAGTTAGGTTATAAAATTATAATATAAGCTCTCAACATCTCAGAAAACACTGGTTAATCCATGGTAGAGTAAGAAAAAAGCAACTGCTGAGCGAAAGCCTTCATTATTCCTTCTTATTTAGTTATATAGGGGACACAGTAAACTTGATCCAGTTGGATGAAAGCAAAACTGACATTTCTGGGCTTGAAAACAGGAGCACACCAGCCTTAGTGTGAAGCACAGTGATGGCAGCATCATACTGAGGGGAATCTGATTTTAAAATATATTGAAAAATAAACATACTTTATCTCTAACTACTTCTGTAGACATCGCACCTTCAAGGTGTAGCATTAGTGTGCAGCTCAACCTAACAGCATCCTCCATTAGGGCCTCTTTATTAATTACATGCTGGCTGTGTAGGGTGCAGTCCAAGTCCTAATCAAGAATTTGCCACTCACACGCCAGTGAGCCGAGCACTGCAATTACATAAACGCTTTCACCCTAGTACGTTGTGACATCCTGAAAATTATTCACGGCCTAATTCATTTAAAATTGCATCCCGTTTCTTCTCCTTCTCCCTTTTTTCCTTCTCAACCCTGTGAGGCAGAGGGGTGACGGGATGAGAGGCAGCTCTCTGTTGTTACAGGAGATGCAGCCCTTCACGGTCCCCTGCTGCTGCTGACTGGACGGTCTCAAACTTTTACTGCTGTTTCCATGAGCAAACCGTTGGTAAACCGAGTGTAAGAGAAAGAAAACCTCTGTGAGCGAACAAGTGCGTGTGTGTTTTTAGAGAGCCAACTGTAAGAGCCACATAGAGGTAGAAGAGAGGGATAAAATTGGAAGGGGGAAAAGTGGCATTTATGTGCCAAAGAAATTCCCTAAATCTCTTTTTTTTTTAATAACTCACAGCTATTTATCTATAGTTTTAAAGACTGCATCGATTTTCTTAAGATTTGGAAAATTTTTACAATCATCCTCTGTCCAAATCCAGAATTTTTAAAGATGTGATCAAGCATTTGTTTATTTAAAAATTCCCTCTAATGAGTGTATAAGTTAATATTAACAATCATTAAATGATCAACCAAAGAAGAAGATATATTGAAAGGAGATGTAGAAGTAATGTGGAAATGTGGCTTGCCAAACAGGCAAAGGATCAGAAACATTTCAAATAGTGAAATAGTTTGTGTAACAGTTATTAAGCTCAATTTAAAACCTTAGTTTTTGATTTTTAGCCAGGCTACAACTACTAAATTTGACCTATTTTAGTGGGGTTATTACTGTATGTGATAAACAAATAGAAAATGACAACTTAACAGTGAAAAAACATTATAGGCCTACTTGTTTTTTACAACTACATTTCTAAAATGTTTACTCCTGTTTCAGCTAAAAATCTTGTTGGTACAGTATCTCTCTACCAGCTTTATAGAACTAGACACAAAGGGAATATTTTTAAAGATTCTACATAAAGAGATCTAAATTGTGTGGGGGGGGGGAAGAAAAATGCGTGTGCAATAACCGGGCATGCTGCGAGAGATCTACAATCATTACTTGTGCAAATAAGAAGACATGTAAACTGGTTCTTTAAAATTAGAAAATTACTTGTTCTTCTTGAAAGTAGCTGAACAATGAAGTAAGGCTGGTTATAGTTATTTAAAAAATAATGGCGATGATAATGATGATGAATATTTTTTATAGTGAGCTACATACTGTACAATTATCTAAAATTAGAAATAATGCAATAAGAAATTTAAATAACAACAGAAAATTATAAAGGATTAAACATTAATCATTAAACCTGTAAAAGTTTCCACTCCAAAAAAAAACAAAGTTTAATATAAAAAGCTTCATATAAACATTAAACGAACATTGAGGAGAAAGTTTGAGGTGCGCACTTTCAGCTCCTTGTCTTTTTACAAGCTCTATTCTGCAGTGGCGGTTAATATTCAGTTTTATTTTTTTTAAACATCAAACAAAAAGCTCAGTCCTAATGTTTTTTTTATTTTGATTTAATCATATAAAAATTGTCTGGCCTCCCTCTGCACTAACCAAAGCAGACATCCTTTCCCATTTCAAAAATGTTCTACTATTGTTATTTCTGATCATCCAAATATTTTTACATGCATGCATAATATCTCTCCATAATCTGACATGGTATCAATTTTATTTGCATATCCTCCACCCTTAAAATTGTGCATTTTTGTCAGTAGAATAAAACCTGCGTATGCGTTAAAAGAGGCCAAAAAAAAAAAGTTTGCACACTGTCTACTGAATTGCACTCACAAACCTTTTTTCACCTTGTTTGAAGATCTCCTCTGCAGCTGTAAGCAGGTTTTAATACATGTAAATCTTTTGAATATCAGGTAAAAACTTTGACATTGGTTTTATCTACTATTATGTCCCCCACATTGCTTGTGTAAAACTGCTGTGGATTTCTGCAGCTCTCACTCTTGGTTGCTTTTCCTAATCAACGCTTTTCTTTTCAGGCCAGTCGATTCAGATGGACAAGCATAACTTGGTAAATTTTTATTTTAATTTTTTTTATTCTCTGTAGTTATTTGGAGTTAAGAGTGGTTTAAACAGTTTTTTGGGGAATGCTGAAGGTATGCGACAATATAGAGGAGGTTGTAGAGTTCCAAGGGTGGATTTTTAATGCAGCAGTGAAGGGATGCAGAAACCAGTGAAGTTTTCTAACGGACTGTTGAATTAAGCTTTTCCTCGTTCTGGTGGAGCCAGCCAGTCCTGATATTCTTGTATCTACGTCCAGAAGTCTACACAAAACAGTGGGCAGGATGGTTTGTGTCAGTTATCACGCCATCTGATTTTTTTAACCCACACAGATGATGATAAATCTACTCCATCCATATACATCATCAGAGAGAATTTCACTTTTAGCTAAAGTGTAATAAGTTTTTTTTTTAGCACTTTGAGCGTGCAGTGCTGTCTTCTATCCTCCCACGAACTAAACGTTCCTGCAATCTTGTGATCCTGACTATTCTTGTGCATTGTTTTTGTTTATGTTAGTTTATTTTTAGATTGGCTATTTTTGCTATTTACAGCCCAATATTCAACCATTTTCAGAGGAGGGTTTATCTATCTTTGTTGCTGTTGCCACTTAACTGAGTAATTCAGGCTGAAAAAAGGCTCAGAAACCTAGCAAATGAGGTTTTTTTTTTTATGTAGCCAATTTATCCCTAACCTGTTCAAAATTTTATTTTAAATTATAAAATAATTTAACAAAAAACACACCAAAGGTGTGAATCCAAAGAATTGATCTGTCTCATGTTTTTTCATGTCTTTGCTCCATTTCTCTGAAATAATTTTAGATACTTTTTTCCCCTTAAGATGTTTGTTAATTTATTATTTCTGGCAGAGCTTTTTTTGTATATGTTGCTTTTAAAGGACACACTCCTCTCTGTTTAGATAGATATACTAATTGGGAAAAAAAGGAAACTTTTAGAGGACTTTAATTTCCAAAACCGGTTCATCAAAAAAAGTTTAAAAGAATACAGCATTGCCTGGGACACTGGATGCAACACAAACTCAAATTAAGACTTTTTGCACAGTTTTGTTCATGTATTACTCTCATTACCTCCAATATAGGAGCTGGTTCATGATCTAGAAAGTATGAAGAAGGCTTTTCTGTGTTTATTCAGCAGCTGTTGCAGCGGTGGGAATAATGAAGCTGGAGGAGAGGAAGGAATCCTGCAAGAATCCATCTCAGTGTGCATTCCTCATGATGTGGAGCTGCAAGAGCAGTCAGTGGCGGAAAGCAACAGGCTAGGAAGGAAAATGACCCACTATGTCCGCACACACATATCTTCAGACAACAACAGCCTCCAACTGGGTAGGATCTCACTGACATGCAGAAATGCAGCCGCAGACACATTCAGGAGCAGCACAAATGAGATTTTCACAGATTGTTGGTAAACAGATTAAATTTGAGGATCGATGCATGATTGCCAAACACATATACACACAGATGATACACAAACATCTGTGTGGATGCACAATTCACACTGCAGACCACTTCAGGTTTCATCATCTTCTTATTTCTCTTCTTTCTTTTTTTTGCTTTCTTTCTCTTGAGAGCCAGAGAGGAGGGGGGGGGGGGGGGGGGGGGGGGGGGGGGGGAGGCACAGGCAGAGGGGGGTGTCTCATTGCCTCTTTTGTTGCTGCTAGGAAGAGAGAGGGAGAGAGAGAGAGCACATATTCATACAGGAACCTCTCTGCAGCCCCATTGACACCCACACACCAATCTCCCCTCCCTCCACAAACACAAAGATACAACATCAAAGAGCCGACACTGCTGAAGGATTACTTCAGCCACACACTGGCTCCTCAATCTGGGTCTGTTCCTCTTGTGCAGGATCCCACCTCCCCCCCTGGCTCCACTTGGTACAGTCCGAGCATTCCTGCCAAGTAGCTTTCACACATGGAGGGGAAGCTTGTCTCAAGCAATTGCTGACAAGCTACAAACAAGACTGCCTCCTTTTCCCTCTCTCTTACTCCCCCCCGTCTTGTTCCTCTTCTATTCCTTTTCTCCCCCCCCCCCCCCCCCCCCCCCCCCCCCTGCTCTGCTTTGCTCCCACTCCGTCCCCCCTTCTTCACCCTCCTGTCTTAGGCCCTCATTCCTCCCTGCCCCCTCTCTCTTCTCTCTCTCTGAGAATGTGGGGGCCCCACTAGCATAAATTGTCAGCTGTTCCTGGGCGTACTCTCCACGGCTCCCTAAACTCACATAAGCTTGCATATGCAGCCTCTGGTGGGGCAAGGGTAACCCAAGTAAAGCCCTGCTGGTTATGAGCGTGAAAAAGTACACCCAGGCCCCCGAATAATGCTGCAACAGAGAGGCACGGAAAGATTAGGCTCTATAATAAGCTACAGAGGGTCAAAGAGGTCAACATCAACTTCATTTTTGGGTAAACCATCCATAAACAGGCCTGATTAGCTGTTATTTCAAGGCAGAGTCATGCCTGTTCGGCCTCCATCTGGGTTCTGCAATCAGTCACAGTTTATTCATAATCACCCAAACTGATTTGACAATACTTGCACAGATGTCGTTTGAAATGATCTTTTTTTAGCCTTATTATTAAAGTGTGGTATCAAAAATGATCAATTCCCTGACAACTCTCTGGTTTCCCTCCTGGTTTAGGGTGTTTTGGGGTTTCCAGATGTGAGCAGTAACACTGGAACCATTTTGCATTGTTACTGAGCAGCTGTTGTTATCTGGAAGGAAGATGCAGCCATCTAGAGTCAGCTTCATGTATTGCTGGTTTGATTAATAATCGCCTGTGTTGCTCATGGAATTACTTTAAGATGTTTAAAAAGTGTAAATTCATCATGTCGCCTAAATTTAATCCAAGTACATATCCCTAATCTGCATCTCCGTCTAGAAATAAACACTCTATGTTAAGTTTCTTGAAATCACATTTACTGAGCAGCTGTAAGTATTTTTTTTTTTTTTACCCCCGTGCAGTTTTTTAAATTAAAGATAATCAGAACTAAATGTTTCAGTGAGACCAACGCCTCCTTGTTAAAACACGAATTAACTGACATAAACCACAGATCACGTTCACTTTTACACTTTGTAGAATCAGAAAATAAGACAGCTCATATAATGCAAGAAGATTCCAATAAAACAAAATTTCATGTCCTACAAATAGATGAAAAGCAATGACGGCACTAAATCTTCCCCAGGTTTGTCCAAACTCATTCAAGACGTGTCATAAAATATAAACCAGAACAACAAAGCAGGTCTCATCTGTCTGTGTTCACTATCAAAGAATAGGACTCTGTTAATTCTGTTACATTTCTCATTGTTGTCTTTTCAGAAAGTAGTCAAATAAACCTGTACTTGTCACAGAAGGCAGCTTTTCACATGTTATCTCTACAATCGCCATATGCTTGATCTTGATATATATATACATATACATATATATATATATACATATATATATATATATATATATATATATATATATATATATATATATATATATATATATATATATATATATATATATATATATATATATATATATATATATATATATATATATATATATATATATATATATATATACCTGGCCTGGTTTCTTTACTAACAATCAGTCAGACTTGACTGTTTGGTGGAGGTTTTACCTCTACTTCTACAGAATGTTTTGTGATCCATTAACAAAACACTCATGAAAATAAATGGTCAATTAATTATTTTCTCAAGCTGTCCTGTGCTGATATTTATCTAGAGTTATCTTGATTCTAGAAAAACAACTTCCATTTTCCTCATTAAGCCTTATTCTTTTATTTTTTTTTTAAAAAACACATGACTACAAACAGACCCTTGTTAGAAGAGCTGTTGCTTCAACAATCTAAGATTAGAACAGCAGGAAAAAAACAGGAACATAACACCCATTCTTTATCACAAAGGCTTCAGCGTAGATTGTTTTGAACAAATGTGTCCAAACTTTGTGCACTAAAGGCCATTTTTTCCCAGATTTTTAATGCTCATAAATAGCTTTTAATTAGACTTAGACATATTTATTTTGTCATTTTGTATACATGAGTGTATACAAAAAGAAATTTCATTTAAAAGTTTTTTTTTTATTAAATGCAAAAACTATTTTGCTGTAATTTTGTTTTTATTTTCAACTGCTCAATACAATTAAAAGCCAATGTTTTAACAACAGAAAGACAGTAGACTGATTTTACTCTGCAGAACTTTATTATAGCCATGTTAAAACAGAACAGAGTATGGGTCAGACTTTGGTCAAAAACTCATGCTTTACTTTGACAAGTTTATATACACTACTCAAAAAAATTAAAGGAACACTTCAGCGTATAGCATCAAGCTAATTAAACTTCTGGGATATTGATTTGGTCAGGTAAGTAGCAGAGGAGGTTGTTAATCAGTTTCAGCTGCTTTGGTGTTAATGAAATTAAGAACAGATGCACTAGAGGGGCAACAACGAGACGACCATCAAAAACAGAAATGATTTTACAGGTGGAGACCACTGACATTTTTCCTTTCCTCATCTTTTCTGAGTCTTTTTATCCAGTTTTGCATTTGGCTAGGGTCACTGTCCCTACTTTTAGCACAAGGCGCTACCTGGACCCTACAGAGGTTGCCCAGGCAGTCCAACTCCTCCAGGATGGCACATCAATACGCACCATTGCCAGAAGGTTTGCTGTGTCTCGCAGCACAATCTCAAGAACATAGAGGAGATTCCAGGAGACAGGCAGTTACTCCAGGAGAGCTGGACAGGGCCATAGAAGGTCTACAACCCATCAGCAGGACCGGTATCTGCTCCTTAGTGCAAGGAGGAGCAGAAGGGGCACTGCCAGAACCCTACAAAATGACCTCCAGCAGGCCACTGGTGTAAATGTCTCTGACCAATCAATCAGAAACAGACTTCACAAGGGTGGCCTGAGGGCCCGAAGTCCTCTAGTGGGCCCTGTGCTCACTGCCCGGCACCGTGGAGCTCCACTGGCATTTGCTACAGAACACCGAAATTGGCAAGTCCACCACTGGCGCCCTGTGCTTTTCACAGATGAGAGCAGGTTCACCCTGAGCTCATGTGACAGACGTGAAAGGGTCTGGAGAAGCCGTGGAGAACGTTATGCTGCCTGTAACATCATTCAGCATGACCGGTTTGGTGGTGGGTCAGTGATGGTCTGGCGAGGCATATCCATGGAGGGACGCACAGACCTATATAGGCTTGACAATGGCACCCTGACTGCCATTAGGTATCGGGATGAAATCCTTGCACCCATTGTCAGACCCTATGCTGGTGCAATGGGTCCTGGGTTCCTCCTGGTGCTCGACAATGCCCGGCCTCATGTGGCGAGAGTATGCAGGTAGTTCCTGAAGGATGAAGGAATTGATACCATTGATTGGCCCCCACGCTCACCTGACCTAAATCCAATAGAACACCTCTGGGACATTATGTTTCGATCCATCCAATGCCGCCAGGTTGCACCTCAGACTGTCCAGTAGCTCAGTGATGCCCTGGTCCAGATTTGGGAGGAGATACTCCTGGACACCATCCGTCATCTCATTAGAAGCATGCCCCGACGTTGTCAGGCATACATACACGCACGTGGGGGCCATACAAATGACTGAATACCATTTCGAGTTGCTGCAATGAAATTTCAGCAAAATGGACTAGCCTGCCGTAGGATTTTTACACTGTCATTTTTGGGGTGTCTTTGAATTCAGACCTCTGTAGGTAGATAATTTTCATTTCCATCTATTTCCATATCAGTATAAATAAACAGCATGATTTTTTTCCCCCATTGAGATCTGATGTGTTTTCAAAGTGTTCCTTTATTTTTTTTTTAGCAGTGTATATAAGCCCTTAGATAAAATGTTTTGATTATCAATTACTATGAAGCAAATGAAGGTCTAATTAAGGAAGAAATCAGAATGAACCACTTTGAACTCAATTTATCAAATTCTTGGATTTTGGTCAGAAAGCCGCACAAACTCACCTAAAGGGCCCAGGATGCCTTTGAATTTTGTAACTGACACAGCAAACACTGAACACTCTAGAATTTCTAAATTAATTATGTGTTCCCACATTTTCTGCATCCTTTTATAATCTGGACTAAACTAAATACACTGATGAAAAAAAATCTATTGATTTTTACTGAATTTGTCATTATTATTTTTTTTAAGTTGGATGTAAAATATACCCATTTGTACAGAAGTTGAGATGACATTTCCTATGAATTGCACCTTTAAACACTAAACTACTTAAATAGCCTCAAGACCTTGAGGTGAGTTAAAAATAAGATAAAAAATTAGATTAAAAATAAAAACTTTGACAGGTATCCTTTTGATTATCTAAGGTTTTCTATTTGAATGTATTAAGCTTTGTCAAACTGAACACTATCGGGAACTCTAAGTGGAATATATATCTACTTAAAGCTTTTTATCTGAATCCCTTCAGACTCCCACACCAACTTGGGTTTTTATTTAATCTTTAAACATTTTAGTTTTACATTCTGTCTATTAACATTGAGGGGGAAGTATTCCTTAGATTTTTCTTTTCTTTGTTCCAGATTTGATTTTTTTTTTTGTAACACTGAGCTAAGAGAGAACTGTGGCTCTTGTTTCTGATGATAACGTGAAACGATTAAAGCCATCCTTACCTCCTCCATCTGGTTTAATGAATCTACTAATTATAGAAGGGATTCTTTAAAAAGCTCCCGTTTTCCTTCAGTTTGTTTTAACTTAGTGTTATGCTCTGCTCCTGAGTGGGCTTAAAATCCTGTGTGCAAACGCTAGAGCATGCAAGAGGTCGAAAAAGTAGTGAGGTCAACTTTTGTGCTCATTAATTTAACTCCATATGTTGTTCTTTGAGCAAATTCCTGTTATTAGAGTAAAAATTATTCGACTTAGACAAATTTATTTGTCATTTTGTTTACACAAGTGGAAAACAAAAAGAAATTTGGTTTCGAACAGCTTTCTGAACAATTTCATCTTTTTTTAAAAGTGCAGCCTTGGAAAAAATAGTAAAAAATATATAAAAACATTAATATAACCTAACATTAATTACAACATTAATATAATCTAACATTTTCATTCTTTTATATAATGATAAAATATGATAAATATAATAAATATTAAACAAAATAAGTTATGTAACTTCCTGTTCATATTCTAAAAAACAGTTTTAATGTGTTTTTAACCTACAATAACAATACATAACTGTATAGTTTTCAGATATTTCACCAAAATACACTTCTTTATGCAAGTTATAGAAGGAAACACAATCCGGATTTTAAGAATAGACTTCTTTTTTTTTTCACATCATAGAATAAATGTAATTCACTCTTAACGTATTGCTGTTTATGGAAAAATAAAAATCTGCAATAGTTTTTTTTTATTTTATAAATGAGCCGTAAAAGGGTTAAAAATTCAAAGATTAAAAAGTGTGAATTATTTGTCAAATAAATGTCAAGTAGAAAATAAACGCAGAAATATTTTGCTTTTATTAATATAAAGAAAAAAAAACTCTTCCTCACCCGGCGCAGGTGGTCTCCTTATTTTTTTCCCCTCCAAGCTCGGGTCCTCTACCAGAGGCCTGGGAGTATCTTTGCTGTTCCTAGAACTGCAGTTTTCTAAATCAGGTTTTTTCTGCTGTAACCTCTCCTCCAGTTTGGGGGTCACTGGCCCGAGTACCCCAATGACCACAGGTACCGCTGATGCTACGACCTCCCACGATTTCTGCAGCTCTTTTCTGAGCCCCTGGTATTTCTCTAGTTTCTCCTGTTCCTTTTTTCTGATGTTGCAGTCACTTGGTACTGCTATGTTAACCACGACTGCATTCCTCTGCTTTTTGTCCACCACTGCAATGTCCGGCATATATACAAAGCTAGGACATATGGGAATTGTGTTTTTTCTAAATCAAACAGAAAAGCAAATTATTCTTTAAAATCTTGTGGAAATCTATCTAGTAAAACAAATGCAGTAATGCTCTTCAAGTACGAATGTAATGCAGATGTCTAAAGACTTCCTGTGTTACAGCATTTTTCAATTGGATGCAGACAAATGTTGCATGAAACAGATTAGGCCTTTGGAAGGAGCTGCATGTCTCAGCTGAGCTGATCCATGTTCTGACACATCTAGAACCTTTTACACTGGGCCAGTTTTATAGAAGTGGTGTCTCTGGTTAACCAGACTAAAACTCATCCAGAAGACAAGAAGCAGGGCAAAAGGATTTTTAAATCAGGGTTGTTTTTTTTTATTAATTCACATATATATGCATTTTTATGAAAGTCTTTCTGAGAGTCTTATTTCTGTAGAATGTTTGTTCTTTCGAATAGTTTAACTATACAGGTGCTGGTCATAAAATTAGAATATCATGAAAAAGTAGATTGATTTCAGTAATTCCATTTAAAAAGTGAAACTTGTATATTATATTCATACATTACATACAAACTCATATATTTCAGATGTTTATTTTGTTTAATTTTGATGATTACAAATGACAACAAATGAAAATCTCAAATTCATCATATCAGAAAATTAGAATATTACTGAAGACCAATAAAAACAAAGGATTTATAGAAATGTTGGCCAACTGAAAAGTATGAACATGAAAAGTATGAGCATGTGCAGCACTCAGTATTTAGTTGGGCCTCCTTTGGCCTGTATTACTGCAGCAATGCGGCGTGGCATGGAGTCGATCAGTCTGTGGCACTGCTCAGGTGTTATGATAGCCCAGGTTGCTCTAATAGTGGCTTTTAGCTCTTCTGAATTGTTGGGTCTGGTGTATTGCATCTTCTTCTTCACAATACCCCATAGATTTTCTATGGGGTTAAGGTCAGGAGAGTTTGCTGGCCAATTAAGAACAGGGATACCATGGTCCTTCAACCAGGTACTGGTAGCTTTGGCACTGTGTGCAGGTGCCAAGTCCTGTTGGAAAATGAAATCTGCATCTCCAAAAAGTTGGTCAGCTGCAGGAAGCATGAAGTGCTCTAAAACTTCCTGGTATGTGGCTGCGTTGACCCTGGACCTCAGAAAACACAATGGACCAACACCAGCAGATGACATGGCACCCCAAACCATCACTGACTGTGGAAACTTTACACTGGACTTCAAGCAACGTGGATGAAGTGCCTCTCTTCTTTTCCTCCAGACTCTGGGACCTTGATTTCCAAAGGAAATGCAAAATTTACTTTCATCAGAGAACATGACTTTGGACCACTCACCAGCAGTCCAGTCCTGTTTCTCTTTAGCCCAGGCAAGACGCTTCTGACGCTGTCTGTGGTTCAAGAGTGGCTTGACACAAGGAATGCGACAGCAGAAACCCATGTCTTTCATACGTCTGTGTGTGGTGGTTCTTGAAGCACTCACTCCAGCTGCAGTCCACTCTTTGTGAATCTCCCCCACATTTTTGAATGGGTTTTGTTTCACAATCCTCTCCAGGGTGCGGTTATCTCACTTGCTTGTACACTTTTTTCGACCACATCTTTTCCTTCCCTTCGCCTCTCTATTAATGTGCTTGGACACTGAGCTCTGTGAACAGCCAGCCTCTTTAGCGATGACCTTTTGTGTCTTGCCCTCCTTGTGCAAGGTGTCGATGGTCGTCTTTTGGACAACTGTCAAGTCAGCAGTCTTCGCCATGATTGTGTAGCCTATAGAACTAGACTGAAAGACCATTTAAAGGCTTTTGCAGGTGGTTTGAGTTAATTAGCTGATTAGAGTGTGGCACCAGGGGCCATCAATTTTGAACCTTTTCACAATATTCTAATTTTCTGATATGATGAATTTGAGATTTTCATTTGTTGTCATTTGTAATCATCAAAATTAAACAAAATAAACATCTGAAATATATGGGTTTGTATGTAATGTATGAATATAATATACAAGTTTCACTTTTTAAATGGAATTACTAAAATCAATCTACTTTTTCATGATATTCTAATTTTATGACCAGCACCTGTATTTAACACAAGTATTTCAGCTTTAACCAAGAATTTCTACTATAAAAATTGTAGTTATTTCTTCCACTTTACCCTGTGTGTTTTGAAAAACAAAACAATTCAGTATTGAAGAGTTGAGAGGGCGGTCCTTTGATTTGCTGAAAGAAACCCTTATTAATTTAAATTCTAATTGAATGTTTATCTTACTTGTTTTTATTGATACAGACGTTGTGACCTAAATGATGCCTGCCAGCATCAATATTAATCAATTAATAATAAGGGAAGGGACTCCAACATGAACAGATCTAATTTATACACCGAAATATAAACCTAATTCCATGATACATATGAGCAAGAATAGAAAAAATGACCCCTATGACAGTGAGGAAAATAAGCATTTGAACACCCTACTGTACTATTTTGCAAGTTTTCCCACTTAGAAATCATGGAGGGGGTCTGAAGTTGTCATCCTAGGTGCATGTCCACTGTGAGAGACCTTAACTAAAAAAAAATCCAGAAATCACAACGTGTGATTTTTTAAACTATTTGTTTCTATTATAGAGCCACAAATAAGTATTTAAATACCTGTCTATTAGCTAGAATTCTGACCCTCAAAGACCTGTTAGTCTGGCTTCAAAATATCCACGCCCACGCCATTTAACATCCTTAATTAGATGCACCTGTTTGAGGTCGTTAGCTGCATGAAGACACCTGTCCACCCCATACAATCAGTAAGAATCCAACAACTAACATGGCCCAGACCAAAGAGCTGTCCAAGGACACAAAATTGTAAACCTCCACAAGGCTGGAAAGAGCTACGGGGAAATTCCCAAGCAGCTTGGTGAAAAAAGGTCCACTGTTGGAGAATTCATTAGCTAAACATGATTGTTAATCTCCCTCAGACTGGGGCTTCATGCAAGATCTCACCTTGTGGGGTCTCACTGATCCTAAGAAAGTAGAGAAATCAACCAAGAACTACACGGGAGGAGCTGGTCAACGACCTGAAAAGAGCTGGGACCACCGTTTCCAAAGGTTACTGTTGGTAATACACATGATGGTTTGAATTCATGCATGGCACGGAAGGTTCCCCTGATTAATCAGCAAATTGTAAGGGCCCATCTTAAGTTTGTCAATGATCCTTTGGATGATCCAGAGAAGTCATGGGAGAAAGTCATGTGGTCAGATGAGACCAAAAAAGAACTTTTTGGTCATAATTCCACTAAAAGTGTTTGGAGGAAGAAGAATGATGAGTACCATCCCAAGAACACCATCCCTACTGTGAAGCATGGGGGTGGTAGCATCGTGCTCTGGGGGTGTTTTTCTATTACTGATAGGCAGCTGTGCTGTATTAAGTAGAGGGTGACCAGGGCCATGCATTTGGGGAACAAATTCATTCTCTCACTTGGAACACTGAAGATGGGTCGAGGCCGGGTTTTCAAACAATTACCCGAAGCACACAGCCAGGATAACCAAGGAGTGCCTCTGGAAGAAGTATATATCGGTTCTGGTGTGGCCTAGCCAGTCTCCAGACCTAAACCCAATAGAGAAGCTTTGGAGGGAGCTCAAACTCTGTGTTTCTTAGCAACAGCCCAGAAACCTTTCTGATCTAGAGAAGATCTGTTTAGAGGAATGGGCCAAAATCCCTTCTGCAATGTGAGCAAATCTGATGAAAAATTACAGGAAATGTTTGAACTCTGTAATTGCAAACAAAGGCTAATGTACCAAATATTAACACTGATTTTCTCAGGCGTTCAAATACTTATTAGCAGCTTTATCATACAAATAAATGGTTAATAAAAATCATGCACTGCCTCCCAGTGGAAATGCACCTACAATGACAATTTCAGACCCCCTCCATGATTTCTGTGGGAGAACTTGCAAAATAGCAGGGTGTTCAAATACTTATTTTCCTCACTGTATGTTGTAATGGTATCTGAAGGGATTGTTCCGACATTTACTGGGCGATTACCTAAAGAAGATAATCACCTTAACTCTTCTGTTAGCACTTGATTTACCACATTCTTAACATATAAACATATCTAATTATTTCCAGGTTGCAAATTAACAGGGGGTTTTTTTTTATCCTGTGATAATCACTTTTCCAAGTTAATGGATTGTTCCGTTTTATCCTTTTAAAATATTTTGTTGATAGACTGGATAAATTAATCATATACAACAGATGCCAAAATGATAAACACAATATGAGGTTATGCCCAAAATCATTGATCTGACAGATTTAAGTGGATTCCTATAATTATCTCTAAAAATACAAGTGTAGAAAAATTTAATTTAATAAATTTAATTTCCATAATACATAAAAAATAAAATGAAATAAATCATGAAATGATTTATAGCTTTTAAAATAATTACTTTAAAACTTATTTTATAGGAAGACCGACAGTTGAAACATGTTATTTGGAACTTTTTAGAACTCCTTTTAGAGAACCATTTGTCAGTAAAAAAAAGAACTACGCTTCCATTAATAAGTGCTGACCAGCTTTTTGCATGTTTTTACTGGTATGTTGAAAGTTTGTTTAGGTGAAAAGTTATTCAGACTGGAAGCTCTCCCTTCCAGCACAGATTCTGTTTCAACATCCTCATTTTAACATCTTTTTTATTTTATTCTACATTGCCTGAAATTATCCCCATTCCTCTCCACAAATATGTAGTATTTTAATTTACATCTTTAATATTATGCGTTGTTACAGCTCTTAATGTTTCCTCATTAAATCTCTCTGCCTTACACATATAAAGTTTCTGCTCTTTTATTATGTCGAAGCAGAAAATCAGGCTGACCCTGCCAAAATTAGGACACCAATGCAAAGATAGGAGAAAAAAAAAAAACTATCCCACATTCTTGATTTTCAGCTTACAGTTACTTCTAATTATGGTTAACTTCTGCTGAAATTTTGAGCTCGATTGCTCGTTATTTGTCAAAGTTACTTTTAACTACGCAAGAAAAAAAACCCATCAGCTTTCACAAAAGTGAAGAAAAAAGTAGTTTCTCAGATTTCCTTAAATATTAAGCAGGTTATATTTCAGAAGACGTCAAACGATACATTAGTTGTTTTTTTTTAACAGAGCGTGAAAAAAAACCTCAAAATTCAGTTTGGACACCTTCATTGAAAAGTCTGGATACAAAACAAACACAAAACTGAATATTAAAAGGCAAAATTTATTTAATCTTTTAACAGATAGCAGGAGACAGCTCATTTATTTCTAAAATCAATTTGTGATACATAAACATCTCTGTATGTGCACATTGCATTTATTCAGTAGGAGGGGAAATTTTAATTAGAGCAAGAGGATTTGGTCTTGCATTAAAAAGAAGATTAATAAAACCTCTGATCTGTCATGACGTTGTCGTCTTGAATAAAGTTAAGAAATTCACATAAAAAAAAAAAAGACACTTTTCCCTTTTTTAAACCCAGCAGCCTTAGAAAAGACAGAGGACTACAAATGGCCTGAAAATACACATGCAGTGGTGTCTTCGTACACCCACCCCATTCCCCGCCAAATCAATGCCAAAAGACGTCAAGTCATTGAAACATCAGCACAGGACAGGAAAAAGACCAAGTGGACCCCACCTTTTCCAACTTCAAGTATTGCCACCTCAGACTCCAAACCTTCAGCTTCATCACCGTTTCTTAGGTTTACAACAAAAGCCATGACATAAGTGCACTCCACATTCATCTATACATAGAAAAATAAAGGTAACAATAAGTAGCCGTAATAATTATAACAATCACTTTACATTTCTTTTTTTTTTCTCTTTTTATACAACTGTGATATGGAATCACTTTACACCGTGGCATCATATTCCCCACCCCCCTGAGAGTAATGTTCAAGTTTCTGTAGCTACCAAAGAAGCAAACAGGAACGGCAACCTTGGTTTGGTTATTTAAATAATTATAGTAGTTGTTGATAACAGCAGTGAAGCCTTTCTGCAGACCGTTGTGCTCGAGTGTGTCTGGATTCGGTATATACAAGCTGCGGATCCATCATGCGTCTCCGGCTTCAGTCTGATGGCTGCTGGTGAGACACTGATGGCTTTCATCCTGAAATAAACAACTTCTCTTAATGAAGCAGGAGAGAATCTGACGGGAATCGATAAGCACAGGCTTTCCAAACTAAAGTTAATAAATGTGAGTCAGAGAGGAAAGCTGATGTGAAGCTCGGTGTCGCCAACCTCTGTGCGCCTGTGCTGGAAGCAGCCGCCTCACGAACCGGCCGCAATGCAGCTGCGGCATTTGTATAACTTTGGGTCGTGGGTGCGGATGTGGTTCCGGACGTTCCTCAGCCTGAAGAAACTTTTGCTGCAGAGCTGCAGATGAGAGGGAAAAGGAGGAAATAGATCCAGAAATGATCAAGATGGGTGTTTAATTGATGAAACCACTTTTTAAAAATGGGCTGCTAATAGAGAAACAGCACGCTGCGCATTTATTAGCAACAATGACAATGTTGTCTAAAGAGTCTTTATTGAAAAAGCATAATCTGAATACATAAACCGCATATTTATTAAAGGGGAAAAAGTCACTTTTCTTTTAAAAAATACATTATGAAATATATTCTTCAAACCAGGGACTTACAACATTTTCCAGCCCCTAAACTGATGGATTTTATGTCCACTATGGATAGGATAATAAATCAAGAAAGTTATCACAGTTATCGAGTCTCAAAGCAAACTTTGAGTCATAACACACAAAGTTTTTTTTCGTTTAAGCAATAATGCAGATGTTTGTGCTGAAATATTGAATAAATAAATAAAATTTTTAGACTACTTATTTCAATTATTGTTAAAGTGATGCACTCAAATCAGACTCCCGTGGCCTTCAGTAGACCATTACAGATCCTCCAATAATCATTTGCTCGATGCTGGAACTATGTGGAATTTGCGTTGCTTAAAAGCTGCAATCTTCATCTCATTTGATCAAAAAAACACAGTTCTAGTTTAAAGTCGTAGGGATGGTCATTCCAACCGATGCATTTCTGAATTCTCCCGAGTGGTGTCCAACTTTACACGAGCGAATAAAGTGAATATGATTGGTCGTTTATCAAGGGAGTGGGATGTTTGGCTGTGGCCGGTTTGTCGGAAGCATCTTGCTAACCAGTTAGGAATTTGGTCCTAGTGTAATTTCCCATTGGGAACCTACTAGCACTAAGTAGCACTAAACTGGTGACTTAGCAGCGACACTGTCAAGGAACGCTATCGACAGCGGAAAACATGCAAGAGGAGAGTTTTGTGTCATTGGTCCTGGATGAGTCTCCTCCGTCATCCATTTTTTACTTAGAGGAGGAAAGCGGGGACGAAGTTGTTGTGGAAGAGAACGCCAGGGAGGCAGAAACTTGGTTTGGTGTAGAAGGCTTACAGCCGTACATGTTTGATCCCTTGCCTCGCAACGCTGCCAGTTCTGTTAGCTCTACGCCTGCTGAAGACACAGACGTCCATCCCTGTGAACACTGGGACGGAACTCAATGGGAAAGGAAATTATTCTGATTTCTTATTTCAACCGTTGCATATATTGGCTGCTACATATTGATTGACAGATGACTGTTGATATATGATTGGCCGAATTTAGGTGTTCAAGCTGACGTATAAGTAACTGGCCTGCATAAGATAATGAAAAAAAACAAAAACAAACACAGATTTTAAGACAGGAGTTTTTTTTTTTTATAGAAATTTTCTAACTTTTGGGGCAATATCGTCTGATAAAGAGTACATTTATATAAATATATATGCCAGAATGATTTGACATTTAAATATGACTTCCCTATGACTTTAATTGCAACTTTACATCTTTACATCTATAATGGTAGGAGAGAAAAGGCTTTTCTTAAGCATTCAGATACCATCTGACCACTGTTGTAGAAACTTTGGCAATTTTCCTGCTCCCTCTTAATCAATCCTCCTACCTGAATCCTAATCCAGCCATGATCGTCACACTTCAAGCTGTTTTAATAGCTGTAGCTCCGGCTGTGGGCAGGTTTCAATAGTTTTTTATTCTAGCCATCCTCCTGATAAGCCAGGACCATCAGACTCTTTGCTTTCTTATTTTGAGGAGTGCCTAAGAGAAATTCTCCTCTAGCATCACATTACATTTTAGTTCAGGAGAGAAAAAAATGGTGGAGAATCGATTCAATTTTCTAGGACACTCAGAATAACTTATAGTAAAATATGAGCAGCTTGATTTTTAGAAGGAAATATCAAGGCTGAGTCAGGCCCCGTCCACACGAAGCCGAGCCCTGGCCTAAACGCACAAATTTTTCACCAAACCAGCCTCTCATCCACACGAAGCCGGCGTTTCGGGGGTCTGTAAACTACCTTTTTTTTATTCAGCCTTCAGAGTGGGAAGATTTCGAAACGCCGTTTTCGCGTTTCCATCTTTACGCTCTAACCGCATATTTTTTTTTTTACACGCATGCGTCATAGCGTCGCCTCTAAACACGCATGCGCGACACAGTATCACAACAACAATGGCGCCGTTGCTGCTAATGCTACTCATCCTGCTGTCGGGCTTACAACAGAATCTTCTTCTTCTGGAATATCTCCAGGAAGAACAGAGCAATATCGACGACATAGTTCAGCACCTGAATTTGACTGAACCACGAAAATGGACCCGCAGGGCAACCATGTATAAATATTACAGCGCATGCCCAACATTTCGTCGCTTATTTTTGCTTTGGCACCACAGCGCCACTTACAGGCCTGGCATACATTTTGCAGCGTTTTCATGCATTCGTGTGGACGCTCACATTTGTTTTACGTCTCCGTCTTTACGGCAAACGTTTTGGAAAATATCAGCGTTTCGTGTTGGTTTTGACTTCGTGTGGACGGGGCCTCAGTCTGGAATTTACAGAAACAAATGTTTTTTTCCTACAGAAAACAAAAAACATGGCATGTGTCCCACAATGAAAAAAAAAAAAAAAAACCAAATCAATTTGACTTAATCTGGTTTTAAAACCGAATGAATCAAGTAGAAAATGTTAACATTTGGATGAAACCATTCTAACATTCCTAACATATACAGTTAATACATTAAAGAAACATGTCATTTATTAAATTATTAACCTATAAGATTGACAAATAAACCTCTTTCCCACTGAAAATACCGGCTTTACGCGCGTTTTTCCCACATGGGTCGACCCGCTAACAATCAAAAACTGGCTCCCTTCCCGTTGGCAAAAAAAGCTGGGTCAGACCCCGTGCAGGCAAGCTGCGTGACCTCTGTCCCCCACGGCTGCGTGTCTGGTGACACCATCATGCAGGGTTAGTGTGGATGATGTCACCGGTGCAACAGAAATCAGGACAATGATCAATGGAGAGAAACATGTCAGGAAGCCAAGATGTACCAAGTGTGCTGCATTGTTTCACTCTTACCTGTCCAAATCTCTCACCAGTGCTGCTCCATGTTTATCCAATGTAGTTGTTTCAGCTTGTTAGATCAAAAGCGACTGGTGTGGTGTGTCAACGTCCGTACGTTGCGTTTAATGGTATCACGTAATTAGCGGGTCAACCAGAATGCAGATCAGAGAGAATGCAGGTGATTTTAATGGGGCTCGCTTTCCGAGTCGTTTGACGCGTCTAGACATACACTATATTGCCAAAAGTATTTGCTCACCTGCCTTGACTCACATATGAGCTTAAGTGACATCCCGTTCCTAATCCATAGGGTTCAATATGACGTCGGTCCACCCTTTGCAGCTAGAACAGCTTCAACTCTTCTGGGAAGGCTGTCCACAAGGTTTAGGAGTGTGTTTATGGGAATTTTTGACCATTCTTCCAGAAGCGCATTTGTGAGGTCGCACACTGATGTTGGACGAGAAGGCCTGGCTCTCAGTCTCCGCTCTAATTCATCCCAAAGGTGTTCTATCGGGTTGAGGTCAGGACTCTGTGCAGGCCAGTCAAGTTCATCCACACCAGACTCTGTCATCCATGTCTTTATGGACCTTGCTTTGTGCACTGGTGCACAGTCATGTTGGAAGAGGAAGGGGCCAGCTCCAAACTGTTCCCACAAAGTTGGGAGCATGGAATTGTCCAAAATGTCTTGGTATGCTGAAGCATTCAGAGTTCCTTTCACTGGAACTAAGGGGCCAAGCCCAGCTCCTGAAAAACAACCCCACACCATAATCCCCCCTCCACCAAACTTTACACTTGGCACAATGCAGTCAGACAAGTACCGTTCTCCTGGCAACCGCCAAACCCAGACCCGTCCATCAGATTGCCAGATGGAGAAGCGCGATTCGTCACTCCAGAGAACGCATCTCCACTGCTCTAGAGTCCAGTGGCGGCGAGCTTTACACCACCGCATCCGACGCTTTGCATTGCACTTGGTGATGTATGGCTTGGATGCAGCTGCTCGACCATGGAAACCCATTCCATGAAGCTCTCTGCGCACTGTTCTTGAGCTAATCTGAAGGCCACATGAAGTTTGGAGGTCTGTAGTGATTGACTCTGCAGAAAGTTGGCGACCTCTTCGCACTATGCGCGTCAGCATCCGCTGACCCCGCTCCGTCAGTTTACGTGGCCTACCACTTCGTGGCTGAGTTGCTGTCGTTCCCAAACACTTCCATTTTCTTATAATACAGCTGACAGTTGACTGTGGAATATTTAGGAGCGAGGAAATTTCACGACTGGATTTGTTGCACAGGTGGCATCCTATCACAGTTCCACGCTGGAATTCACTGAGCTCCTGAGAGCGACCCATTCTTTCACAAATGTTTGTAAAAACAGTCTGCATGCCTAGGTGCTTGAATTTATACACCTGTGGCCATGGAAGTGATTGGAACACCTGATTCCAATAATTTGGATGGGTGAGCAAATACTTTTGGCAATATAGTGTACATCAGTGAGATGCTCCAGATTGCTCCTGGGTTTAAACATGTTTATCAGCCAGTGGGAAAGGGGTAAAGATGGCTGAACTAAATCCTAGTGTTTTTTTTTGTTTTTTTTTTGTTTTTGTTTTTTTATCTATTTAATTAGGACAGAGCACATTAATGAACAATCTTATACTTCTGTACAGATTGTAAAGGAGCCAGATTATAGCATAGTTGCTAATTTACATCTGTCGTCCTCAGTGTTTTTAAAACTAAAATTCCCTTCAGGGATTAATAAATTATTACTGTATTTAATTAAATTATTTGGAAATATCTAAACACTAAGAGCTGCATGTCACTGATTCGTTGCCTTGCTGGAGACATTTTCCATCTAATAGAAACTATAAAGTGTAAAACCTTGTTTGTATTCCATGTTGTAGATTTATGTGAAAACAGTGATTATTTTACACAGGATAAAACTAATATATTGTCAGTGGAGTGTATGATGTACGTTCACACTTAACGTGAATTTCTCAGCTAGAGTGAGGGATTCCCCTGTTATCTCCGTGTAGAAGTGCAGATGTGGAGCGAAGCAAAGCAGAGTGACTTACGGTGGTGGATATGCGGAGGTGAGCGGCACGATTTAGAAAAAGTCGGCGACATTTGATCGCTGCCCTGCCTATGCACAACGTTAAAAGTTCTGAGCTCTGTCTATGTTCGCGTTACGAAATCCAGTGAGGAACTAGATGTGGCTGTCAGCATGGCGAAGACAAGTTTTTTTTAAATTAAAAATGGAAGATAGAGAAAATAATCTAAAGGATGAAGCAGCAATGCTCTTAAAATGATTTAAGGTTGCTTTTTAAAAAAGCTGTTTTAATTTAATCCAGGATGGATTAAATCGCTGATCCTCCCCAGTCCTTCTTTCATTTCTCATAGTTAGCCTAGAGGCTAGCTCCAGCCAGACGTAGCCTCTCCTTGCTTTGACTCCCAGGCTGGCTTCCTGGATGTACCACTGTCCTACTGCAGGGCAGTTCTGGTCTGTAACCCGCCCTCAGTGTTCCGTCTTCCCAGTGGACTTAATCTGACCTGCAGCTTTTTTCGCTTTCTAAAGTAAAAAACACTGCAAGTCACTTTGTAAATCCATGTGCACCATGAAGAGGTGAAACCAACGACCAGTAGATCTTATGACGAAGGAGGCTTTCGAATTCTCCTGCAGTGCAAAATGCTTCCGCATGGCAGAGGCTAATATCAAAGCGAGCGAAAGCAGACGAATCTGGCAAAGTTTAGGCAGCTTTGGAGTCCGTGTGAACTCGCCATCGTTTACAACCTTTTGGCGGTTTTAGTTCTCTGCTGCCTTTATGTTTGATTTACTTTAGCAGGATTTTTTTCCCAACCTAATAGCAGCAGCGACATAACATTAAAATGACAGCAAGATTAACTCTGTTTTCTTCTTTTTTCTTTGTAAACAAAAAACAGCTGAGCAAAACTATTTAGAGTATATTTTCTAAATGTTGGTAGTAAAACTGCTAAGCTCCCTCACATCTTTTCATCTGAAGCAGTCGGTAAGGTGTGGTGGTTAACGTGAAGGAGGCTGGTTCTTACCGGACAGGGCCAGTGCTTTCCTTCAATGTGCCTCAGCTGATGCATAATTAGAGCGTTGCAGTCCTTGTAGGCGGCTGGACACTGCAGGCAGGCGTGGGACGCCTTTGGGACTTTGGGGGCTTGACTCCGAGGCCCTCGAAGCTGCTTGAGCCGGGCTCGATGTACCGGGTCCATCATGGCACAGCTCCTGCTGCTGCTGCTCAGGGCGAGGACTTTATTTTGTTTCTACATGCAAAGAAAATGCTTTAGAAAACTTTAAATGTAGATGCAGCAACACATAATTTAATAATTCACAGATCAAATTACTTTTCCAAACAATCACTGATCTTCCATAGTATTTCTCTATATCTGTTCCCTGATTGCTGCAGCAGAATCAAAACCAACCTTCAGGACTATGGTTAGTGGGTGTATGGGAAGATTTGGAGCCTGAGTGGATCAGAAAATCCACATTCTGGATTGTTCTTCTAATCATGGTTACTACTGTTTACCTTTGCCGTCTTCTTAGGTGTTATGGACCCAGCACATTTGTCCAGATGGGTTCCGGTTTCTTTGGACTTCGGTCTGTGCCTCAGAAGTCGTCCGTGTCCAGCTCTCCTCTCCTCCCTCCTCCCCAGGCACAGGCCGGTGGGGCCCCGGGCCCTCAGCGCCCTTCCTTCTGCCTCGAATTTTGCTGGAACCTGAGACACGGATCGGGTGAGACAGATAGCTACACTCTCCTCCTCCTTCTTCACACCTGTCCCGGACCCCCCCACCGGCCGACAGAAGCTGAACAGGAAGCCTGAGTCCAGCAGCTTGATGGGGGGTTTGCTCTGCCGCTTGCCCAGGTCTGGAGAGGGAGGATCGGGGAAAGGTCCAACCGGCACCGGTTCGGCTGGTTCTTCTTTAATAGCCTTGTAGAGGGGGTGGCTATAAAGAGAAGGTTGAGGGGGGTGTTCTGGAAGGCCGTTGGGTTCAGAAACCTTCCCTTTGGGTCTTGCTTCCTCTCTGACCTTGCCCTTGGCCCCACCCCCCTCTTTCATGGAGGCCCGTTTCAGCTTGGCTTTGGCTGCCGGTCGGCTGCTGTTGTACCGCAGCGATTTCACCGCATCTGCGGCGACCTTCTGTCTGGTCTGCGTCCTCTGCGAGGGCAGGGGGCTTGGAGACGTGTGTCCACTTTGTGATGAGTGCCTGAGACCTGAGATGGAGCATTCAGTCGTTTCTGCTTTAACTTTAACCACGTTTCTTGCTAAGCTTTTCTTCTTTCTGTAATGCAGAGGCTGCTGGGCAGCATCCCCCTTCCTCACAGACCGCCTGAGCTCCCTCCCACCAAACACCGGCACTGAGGTCCACTGGAACAGGTCCGGTAGGACCCCTTTACTTCTCATGCTCCTGTCAGTAGGAGGGATCAGCTGCTGGAGACTTTGCATCCTCTTAGCTGAAATCTTTTGGATGGAGCCCAAACCTTTGGACTTGACTGACTTTTTGAGGAGTTGCGTGTTGACAGGGTTGCAGAGAGGAAGCGACAGCTTCACGTCCTCATATGAGGTTCTGGGGGGTGAAGGTCGTGGTTCCCGCCGCTTAGTCAGGGAATAGTTGTTGGCCTTTAACTTCCGAAGTCGTTTCTTTTGCCTCCAGCCGATGAGATCTTCTGGTCGGGGCAGGAGAGCGGTCCTCTGGAGCCCGAGGACGTTCATGAGCTTGTACTTCTCCTGCGCTCTTGCATAATCCTCCTCGTCTTCTCCCACCTCCTCGGCTTCCTGTTTTACCCTCACCGGGCTGCAGGAGGTGCCCTGCCGCGACCTGGATGACATAGAGTAAGATTTTCGGTTCTTCTGAGGCATCTCTGGCTTCGGCAGGAACCTCTGAACTTCTTTGGCGGCTCCAGGAGAGGAGCGGAGGAGACGGGGGGTTGACACCGATACGGGGGAGTAACTCTGGGACCGAGAGGCGCCGATGCCATGGCGCGGTGTGCTGGCTTTTTTGGAAGAGGGAGATTTAAAGTCCATGAGCTTCATCCTGTGTGAGGGACTCAGAGGGAGGCCGTTCTCAGCCTGAGGTTTTGGCGTTCTGCGCAGGTTGCGCTTTGGACTTTCTGACAAAGACTCATCGGACGTCTCTAGTACCAGACTAAAGCCTTCATTCATGTTCTCTAGTTTTAAAAGCCCTTCCCTTTGCTGATGGGGGCTCTGACTGAATGAGTTAGAGCGAGCTGAGCTGAAGGCCTTTCCAGGAAGATGGAGCTGCTGCTCCTGCTCTTTGAGGAGAGCCGCACAGGCTTCCACTGCAGGCCACATGCCCAGGTGACGGGCCATCGCACAGACCTCCGGTAGGTTCTCCTGATGAACACGCAGGGTGGAGGAGTAGGAGAAGTCCAGCAGAGACAAAAGACTGTCCTCGCTGAAACCTGGGGTGATAAAAGCTAACGTTAGACAGGAAGGACAGCTGTGTTGTCCACTACAAAAACATTAGGAAGCTTCTAGATAAAAGAAACGTCTGTTACATCTAACTATGGCTGCATACCAAGATAAGGAGTCAGTCAGTCTACATCTCAAACTGACAAAACCAGACTAAACCCTCTTTTTACCTAAATTAACCTAAATTAAGACTTAAACGCTAAGCTTGTTAGGGTCTCTGATTAATTAATTAATTAATATAAACAAAAGTTAGGACTGTTAAAATATGTCCACATCCCTTTTTTTCTTTTCTGTTCAGGTTTTTATTTCAGTGAGAAAATGATTCAGAAAGATTCAGAAACAAAGTGTCTAAAGAAGAATTGAACTTTTTTTCTGTGTGAAGTTGTTTCCTAGCTTTTGTTCAACAAGGTCGACGGCAAATTGTCACAAACAGGATCTTTCAAAGTCCTTCCTGATTAACTGTCCATTCTTGTTGCAAGCACAACTTTTAACATATTTTGATTTAGCTTTTTGTGATATAAAAAGAAATCATTAAAGTCATTATGATAAATGACCTCCATTTTTTTTTGTGGACAAGTCACAAAGATATTTGTCTGCAGCCTCTGCTCCAGTCTTTGGCTGCTTGTCTCCACTAGATTTGTGCATCAAGTGACTAAAACCTTAGTCTGCTATAATCTGGATGAAGAGTGTCTTCCTTTAATTATATAAAAAAAGCATTCTTCCCACTGATGCAACTTTAATATTTCTATTCTACACATTAAAACTGTGTCATAGTGAATCGTAGAACCGTGATGCTATCATTCTGAAGATCATGGACATTTTAAGGACCCACCAGAGAGATCTATGTCTGCCATCTTGCTCGAGTCCATTTCAGCCAAAACTTCGTGAAAGTGATCGCTGACAGCCGCCAGGACGGCTCGGTGAGCCGAGAAGGATCCGCCGTTCGTTCGCAGGGTGATGTCACAGAACAGCCCCGCCTCCCTCTGACTCCTCAGCTTGCTGAGCAAGTCGGCGCCATGTGATGGGACCGTCTTGGAGACGCATCTCCTTCCATCAAACCCCTGCGAGCCAAAGGCAGCGGGACATAAATTAATAAGGTAAAGAAGTCGTCATGGTAGAAAGAAATCAATGAGATTGATGAAGAGAGGTGTGAAAGGAAACCAATGAAAGAAAAATTTGAAATTACACAGCTGTACATAAGTGAAAAGGAGAAATATTAAAATGTCCTCCACTTACCGCCAATGTTTTACTGTGCAGACTCTTGCATTGTGGACAGTGAAGGACAAAGTCTCTGATCTGAAAGTACATTCCTGTGGGTAGGTAAAAAAAAAAAAAGACAAGAATACATTTTAGCACAAAGAAAAATAGGACAAATAGAAAGAAAATCTGCAAGCATAAAGGTGTTTTTACAACAACTCCTCTCATAAAATAAACATAAATAAGATTAGACAATCAGCTGAGATTTAAAAAAATGTAACTTTTCCCCCAACGAACAAAAAAAAAAAAACTGGAGAAAACGTTATAGTTTACTGCCACGAACACATTAAGTATAGAATAAAAACTTATATTTTTCTATTTCTAGATTAAATAACCTCTATAGGAGGAAAAACAATCCTTCTGCTCTGCAGAATAAGGCGATTTGAGTCCAAAACAGAGAGAAAAGTTTAAGCAGCTCACTTAAAACCACATAGTTAAATATTCACACCCTTTAAGGGGTGACAACTTTTGAAATCCCAATTCAATGACAGCTGTTGTGTAAAGGATACAGAGGTTTATTTGAAAACATCAGGAGACACACAGCATCATGAAAACAGCTCCTGATGTACCCACTGTTTTCCTCTACAAATGTTTCCCACCCCTTTTCATAAGGTATAGCACTTTAGCATCAATGAGCTGAGAGCAGGAAAAGGTGAGATTCACTGTAGGTATGAAGAATTTGCACGTGTGGCTCTGAATAAAGCGTCCCAGCAGGCTTTAACAGCAGGGAAGGTATCAATTCAGATTTATAGGATCGATTCAATTCTGATTTTGAAGATTTAGAACAGATTCTTTTCCATCTCATATTGGATTCCTGGCATCAAAACATTTCTTAACTTTTCCTGAATTATATGACTGAGCAGTTTTGTAACACATTGGCAGTAGCATCATGCTAACACTCAACAACACATTAATAAAGTAATGGAAGTTAATAGAAAATGTCTTTTTTTTAATTAATCTATAGTTGTATGAATCAATTGATATAACTTGCTGTCATTTTGCACATCTCTGATGTTGCTGTTATTTTCAAATATCCATTACTTTAAAAATGTCTATAGTTGTATATTGGTTATTTATTCTACAGGTGCACAGTTTTATATTGTTAAAAACACTTTACAGTACAGGATTTTATTGATTATATTTTAACTCTTCACTAGTATGTTATTACATACATTTTCCTAAGGTCCACATTTGTGTGACCATTTTTTCTATAATCATTTTGCTGCTGAAAACACCAGGATTTAACCATTGTGTTACAATAAGGGGATTTTCTATTCTATTCAATTCAATATGATGATTGATTCATGATGGGCATTTTTTGTTGTGTAGGTAGACATACAAACACATGGCTGTCCTCTTAAACTGAAGTTGGGACGAGTGACACTCAGAGAGGCAATCAAAAAGTTTTATGGTAACTCTGGAGGAGCTGCACAGATCTGCTGCACAGGTAGGACATTTTATATACAGGTCGATTATTATCTGCCCACTTCAAAAATCTGGCCTTAATGGGAAAAGAAGAGACCTTAAGAATCCCCCTTCCAAGTTGGTGCACATTTTTAAAGTAACTCAGGAAAGATGTGGAAGAAAATGCTGAGAACAAATGAGAATAAATCTGTTTTTACCTCCATGCACAACCCTAAGTCCAGCTGAAAACCAACAGTGATTATCATCATCCAACTGGATGGATGAGCTGAATGAAAAATAATTAAGAATGGGAATAACTCCCCTTTTAGCAAAGCAACCTTAAACCTTTAACCAGAATATATAGAGAGTTCACTACAACAATGCATTTACATTCAGGGTTAGGTTGGTTTAAACCTTCATCCAGACAGAGACCAGTTTTTGTACAATCACAAATAAAGGTGGTTATTATCATTACCATATAACTTTTAAAGCTTCAAAATAAAAATTGTGGCAAAATTAAATTGCTTTATTATTAGACCATACTGAGAGTTTGTGGGAGAAATAAATAAATACAAAAAAGAGCTGAAATTTTACAGAGATTCCTCTAAAGACCACCACGGTGACTGCAGTGAAAGGTAGTTTAAGCGTTGAATAAATTCAATAACAATGCATCAGCTTGCTTTCACTTCACAGGTGTTTACTTCTCTCTCCTATCCATAGAGCCATTTCTGCCTCCTGTTTTTTTCCAAATGAATTTAGTCCAGAGCAACAGCAGACCTTTGAAAAAACAGCTAAATCTGTCAGTGTGCTCTAAATAACCATGATGGAAATATTGTTATTGTCATTAAAAGAAGAAACAGCAATGGTATTTATACTTCTTTTTTTAAGAAATCGAAAAAAAACATAATTACCTTCTTAAGCTATATTTATGGAAACAAAAAAAAAGAAGTGTGGCCTGATGAATAATTTGGTAGTAGTGCTTTCTTTAGTCCTGCTGCAGAAACCATACAAACAGAAAAAAAAAAACTTGAAAGAAATTTGATTTTTGTTTGCTTTCAATCTAACGAAATTGCTCAATTGGATTTTTATGTATTTTATTATTTTTTGGGGTGGGTGTGAAAGTTGTAAAGCGTCACTACGGTGGCCCTTAAAGGGCCACACGTGGCTCCAGAGCTGCAGTTATGACACCTCTGCTCTAGGAAGGTAAAAATAATAATAATAAATAAAAAGAAAAGTTAGATTGCCCTAAAAATAGTGTAGCAATAAAATTTCAAAGCATAAAAATTCAAAGATCAGGAGAAATAGTTAAAATCTACATTTAACTTCAGAAAAGTCCTATAACTTTTATAAGATTTTATTCAAAGCCAGGGTGAATAGGCTGCAGAACTCTGAAGGGTTCATTTATTTTATCATTTATTAACACTTAAATAAAACTATTGTTTGTTCTTGGTAAAAAGTTAAAGGGAAACATCGTTGTAAAGTTGCTCAGGTGTTCATACCTTCCCACCAGTAGTTCTCAGCCACGCATTTATAGGTCTCTTCCAGGGAGAGGTGGCGCTGGCCAGGTCTCCTCCTGTGGAAGGTGGAGATGGCCTCCTGCCTCCTGTCCTCCCCCAGAACCTCCCGGTAGTGGATGAAGCCCTTTTCAAACTTCTTGCGGTAGAGCAACCCGTCAATCACCTCAAAGTTAGAGGACCTGCTCCCCGCAGACTCCATCCCCTTCTTGGACGCATAACTGCGCCCTGCGTCCATTTTTAACCAGATCTTCTGTTCAGAAACCTTCCCAGCTGACCTGAGACAAAGTCCGCGTTGATGTGATAACAGAAACAGATCAATCCGTCTTGATCTAAAATAAATAAGTTCAGATCGATCAGTGGGAGTTAACAGAGTCCAGATAATAAAGATCTGAGGCTGGCCGCTCCTGTTTGTGTTCTAGCTGTCAATGAGAGCATCACTTCCCACTATCCTAACAGTTGTGGCATACATGTTGTCCCCTCAGTAGTCACACTTCCACTTTCTTTCTTTCTAAGCTACTTTCCAGTAAAAAAAACAAAAACGCTCATTAAAACCCGTTAGGTTTAAACATTAGAGTGGGTTCAATAAATAATGTTAAAGTTGGGGTTTCCCGCAAACTACAGTGATGTAAAGTAAGTCCTGACAAGCACGTAAAGTAAGCAGGCTTGGCTGCCAGTCTCCCACCCGGCAGCTCGTCTTCCACGCACTTCAACTGTCGGGAGTGGCCTCCGGGGCTGGATGTCGGCGGGCAGCCTCACCTCCCGGCGTTAACTTGGGATTTCTTCTCGCCAACTCGACTCGGAAGCAACATGATGACGCAGCTATCAGCTAAAGCATCGCCGCTTGAAACGATCTCAAAGCGAGGCGGACCCTCTCTCTCACCCTTCTCGCCGCGAAAGCCTACGAAATTTCACAAATGCCCGCCTTTTGCTCCCAAAAGCCACCTAACAAGCTCCGGTTAGGCCCCCGGCATAGTTAACCCTGCTCCTGTAGCCGCGGAGGCGCTCTGGCTGGAAAATTATCAAAAATTTTCTAACTCGTAACCTTCTGTTTGTTGCTAATCAGCAGACTATCCGAGCCAACTGCTCCCCGCCTTCACACAAAGACCATTAGTAGAAGCTTTAAAGATCCTCCACTACGCGAAATCTGATTGGATAAGAGAGGTGTCAATCAATTTATCTCGCTGTGTTTTGACAGCAAGGTAGGTTGTTCAGTCACGATGCAAATTTATAAGTATTTATTTGTTTCACTTGCTGATAAGTCAGGTTCAACGTTATATTCTGATCAAAAATACAGCATATATGAATTCATATAACATGTCATGCGTTTAATGTTTAAAAATGAAACGCAAAGATATTTGACAAAGACTCGCACTGTTGAATAAACATATTAAAATGTTATGTAAGTCTGAACATTATAATAAGACGCTTATTTTGTTAGAAATCACCTCTAAATATTGTCAAAGAAACCCAAGGCTTTAGTCTTGAAAGCAGAAACATTGGAGTACAATTGATAATCTTAAATAATAAGAAGCATATGCAATATTTGTAATACCATAGATGCCAATATCAAAATTAATTATATTTTTTTGTTTTTGTTTTATGCAATAGACTAGAAAATATAGTACATCATTTTAAAATCAAGCTTTTTTAACAACAAAAGACTTTTAAAACAATTGACAAGCATTTGTATTCAACTTCCCCTATCACCCTTTTGTTTGACATTTTTGATCTGTTGTCTTACTAAACTCTCAAACGTAGTCAAATTCGAATTATATTTTAGTTTTAGTTTTTGTCTTTTTAAAGGTTAAATTAGAGAACCATCTGAAAGGCGCAGGACCCTGGACCTCAAGGACCAGAATTGAGGCCACTACACTAACTTGTGAATATGCTGATCCCACAACAAAAAAAGATTCAAAGCATATAAAGCAATGGAAAAAAAAACATGGTCAAAATGTTATCTTGCAATAAATTGATTTTATGACATTTTATAACAGACTTAAAACAAGACATGAAAATACCAAACGATTGAAAATGTATCCACAGTTTAAAGAGTCTGGTATAAAGAGGCAAATGCAGCCGGTCAGCTCATCGATGTGACCTAAAACAAAAACACCAGCTTCACAGAGAAGTGTGGCGATCAAGATTATTTAGGCATACGTAATCCAACAGGGGGAACTAAACTTAATGCTGCTTTGGAAAGGAAACCATTCAAAAGAAGTGAGTATTGTAAGTTCAACCTGTTTCTTTAAAAGATGACAAGCACTCTTTTGCACACATGGATTAGCAAAAGGGAGCTCTAAGATACCACCTGCATGTAGTGCATAGCAGTAGTCAGTAGAAGGTGTGATAAAGTTTATTCTCTAGTACAGGACTGTGTACCTATCTGTGACTTTGCATCTAAAGTTATGATGATGGTGGATATAAAGCATACATTACACTACTTTAAAATGTAATTATAAGCTCTTATTGAGGACTGACCCTTTGTTTTTGTCCTATTTATTAGACCACTGTGGTAAGTGTCTAAATGCAAGCCCTCTTATAGGGTAACGGTGTCCTATCTCTGGGTGAACAGAGTTGTTCCAGAGTCGCTGACAGTGTTGTAGATAAAAGTAAAGGAAAAGAAAGCCGTCATGGGAGACAGCCCCTAACTTTAACGACACCACTACAACAAAATAACAAAAAATACTGCAAATCCGATTTCTAAATTAAGAACAGATAAACATTATAATTAGACACAGACAAAGGCATGTCCCTTCCTATGAAAGGGATTTTTCTTCCTGTATTCATTGTATTTAATCTTCCCATCAACTCTTCCCTTTTTTGCTCACATTGAACACATCAGTGTTGGTACTATGATCCGTTGATCAGGTCTGAAACTTAGATTGATTTAAAAAAAAACTTTTTCCCATTCATAATTAGATAGAAAAATTATCTTTATCGGAGTTTTTTTTTTTTTTTTTGTGCAGAATTTGAAGCAGTGGAAGCAAACACTTTGCCCCCTGAAGAGTTCCTGATAGAGCATTTCTACTGACACAGAAAGGTTTTCATCATTAGTTCAGAATATATGTATATTTTTTACAGTTTCGGATGTTTGGCTACCTTAACAGGTCTGAATTTAGAGGAGAAAGAAGTGAAGAAATTCTAAGCTATTATAAACTTGCATGGTGTTCCTTGAACACAAACAGAGCCCAATACATTGAAGGTTCTTGATTTTTCTTAAAACAGAAGCCTACTACGCAAAAACTATCACTGCATGTGCTAACAACTGCAGTATTTTCTTCACCTCAGGAGAGGAGACACAAACAGGGCTGTTAGTCTTTCCAAAGTGTCACAGCTCAATGCAACAAGGACTTTATTTTCATGATCTAGAAAAAAAAATCAGCTGGGAGTTCATATTATACGAGTGACTCCTGCTTGAATGTTGTGAGAAATCCACTGTAAAGTCACTAATTCTTCTAATGTTGTCCATGCAACAAAGAATAGAGTAGTATTATAGGAATGGTCTGTTTTATCGTTACTGGACATTTCCATAAACATGACAGAAATCTATGTAATTTTTTTACAAGACAATATTTTAAAATATATTTTTTATCTAGAAAAAGCAGGGCTTCCTCTACAAAATTGATTTGGGATATTTCCTTTAGCTTTTGTTTTTCATTAATTGTAAGAATATATGAAAAAGGCTGGTAAGAAAATATGAAAAAAAGAACATAAAGGAAACCCTTACTTTTCATTCAACCATCCAAAACTAACAAACTATTCTGTTTTTTTTTTTTTAGAGCAAGTGTTCTTACTGAGAAGTTTGTCTTTTGGACTTCCTCTTATCATTCTCTTCCTGACCATTTATTTTATACCATGCAAAGAATAATTGCTTGTTCTGGTAAAAAAAAAAAAAAAAAAAAAAAAAAACAGGATATAGTTTCCCACAGTTTAACAACAACCTAAACTTTGACCTTTAACAGGTCCCTGAAACCATGCATCGCTGTAGCCTTTGCAGCACTGCTGAGGGAAGCAATGACATTTGACGCATATTTTATCCCATCTAATATTACCTGTGTCATACCTAAAACATACAGATAACCCTAAACCTGCTGCCAATTATCTCTCAAATTATTTCGATCTCCAAAGATATTTGTTTGTTCTTAGATCGACTGCAGATGTTTGTCACCCCAAGCGGAGAACTGTTGCATTATGTACCATAAAATTAAATGAATTACAAATGATGCTGCTTTCACTTTAAATTCAAACTGTTTCAGTGTTGGGTTTAGCTGCTTGGGTTTGAAGGTTTTACCAACGCCTCTGACCACAGCCAGTGACTGAAGTGAAAAAATACCCACAGCGGGTACAGATGTACTTCACGTTGAGAACACAGCAGAAGCAGAGACACATCTGTGACCTATAACAACCTGAATACGCGTCGACTTGATGGAAGTTAGGGTCTCTCTTTTAAATTTATTTCATTTTTGGGTGTGCAGGTGGTTATTGTACACGACTCATGTATGGAGGCCTTATTTCTCTGACCCGGGTTCGTATCCAGCCTGTGGTCCTTTGCCACATGTCTCTCCCATTCTTTCATACCCCCTTCATGTCAGCCTACTGTAAAATGAGCCACTAGTGCTGCAAAAACTCAAAAATAAATTAACTCAATTTTTACAGTTTTTGTTTTTTATGTTTTTTTTTTTTACGGTTCAGCTATTCTGCAAGTCCCTACTGCAAAAGCAAAAACAGAAATCTTTATAGCATGATGCTGCCACCACCATGCTTCACTATGGGGAAAGTATTGACTTAGTGATGAGTGCTGCCTGATTTCCTCCCACTATAACACCTGGACCTCACTCCAAACAGCTCAATTTTTGTCCAGTCAGACCAGAAAATTAAGTTTCTCATGGTCTGACAGTCCTTCTGATCCCCTCTAGAAGGGCTCCTACATGCCTTTCTTTCTCTTTTCTTTTTTAAAGAAGCACCTTTATTTGGCCACTATACCACTATACCATACAGGCCTAATTTGCAGCCCAGCAGCTTTAGGAAGAGCCCGAGTGGTTCCAAACTTCTTCTTCTTATGAATGATGGAGACCACTGTGTTCTCTGGGAGCTTGAATACAGCAGAAATGTTTTGGGACTCTTCCTCAGCTTTGTGCATTAGGATATTCCTGTTTTAGAGGTCTACAGGCTTAATGCTAATGATCCTAATCATGTTCAGTCTCCTGAATTTGAATTCAGCACACTTGGACTACATGTAATTCGCAGAAGCATCTCAAGGATTAACCAGGGGAAACAGTCTGTACCTCTGCTTCCTTTGAGCTTCATGGCATAAAAAGGCTTTAAATACTTAAATACAAGGGATTTCTTATTTTTCTATTTCTGATTAATTTGCAACAACAAAAAAAAAAAAAACATTTTCAACTTTGTCATAATAAAGGGCCAATTAGAAATTAAATTAAAGAGATATGAATGACATTTGGAATAAAGTGTAACATAAATAAATGTGTTAGATGTGCAGCACTGTGAATCTTTTAAAGATGCAGTGTTTTTGTACGTTTAACATTCAAAGTTCATCAAAAAAAAGCACCTCTTCATTAGACTGCAACCACTGTAATGGTCCTTACCTATTGGTCTGTGAGCTTGCCTGGCCTGTCCTGCTGCTCATAAACAATAACCTGGTCCCAAACAGGAAGACCAATGAACACACCGACAATATGAGGAAGTTTGATCCTATTCTGTAATATCTTAGAGCTGTACCAACAACATATGCCGAAGGATAAAACACTTTCAATTAATAATAATATAATTTCTGTAAAAGAATATTGCTGATGGAAAATTCGATGTTTTCTAAGATGCACAATATTGCTAAAAGTATTCACTCACCTTCCTTGACTCACATATAAGCTTAAAGTCCAATCTAGGGTTCAGTGTGATGTCAGTCCACCCCTTGCTGCTAGAAAAGCTTCATCTCTTCTGGGGAGGCTGTCTACAAGGGTAAGAGTGTGTTTATAGGAATCTTTGATAATTCTTTCACAAGCACAATTGTGAGGTCAAACACTGATGTTGGATGAGAAGGCCTGGCTCTCAGTTTCCGGGCTAAATCATCCCAAAGGTCTTCTATCAGCTGGAGGTCAGGACTCAAGTTTGTCCACACCAGACTCACATCAGATCTTGCCATCCAGGTCTTAATGGACCTTGCCTTGTGCACTGGTTCACAGTCAGATTAGATGAGGACGGAGCAAGCTCCAAACTGTTCCTACAAAGGTGGGAAAAATGTCTTGGTAGGCAGTCATTTCCTTTCACCTTCAAACCCAGCTCCAGAAACATTACCCCACACCATAATCCTCCCTCCACCAAACTTTACACTTGGCATAATTCAGTCAGAAGAAAACCATTCTCCTGGGGACTGCCAAACCCAGACTCAACCATTATATTTTCAGGTGGAGAAGATTGATTCATCCTTCCAGAGAATATGTTTCCACTGCTCTGGGGCCCAGTGGCAGCATGCTTGTTACATGACTGCATCTGGCGCATTGCATTACACTTGGTGAGGGATACAGCTGCTCAATCATGGAAACCCATTCCATGAAGCTCTGTTTTTAAGGCTACATTAGTGTGGAGGGGTGTAGAGATGGTCTCTGCAGCATGTTGTTGACATCTTCTCATTAGGATCCACTGACCCTGCTCCATTAGTTTACTGCATCGGTCCCCAACCGGTACCGGTCCATCAGTCATTTGGTACCGGGCCACACAGAAAAAAAATATATATATATAATTTATCAACGATCAGAGTCTGAGTGACGTTTTATTTTAAAAAATATTAAAAAATCCGGTATTCTCTCCCAATTACATCAGTCAGTGCATCTGTGCCTCTTGACACAGGTTAATTCAGGTCAAGACGCATCCTATATATAACATCCTATCTTTGTGAAGCGGGATTTTCTGCGGTTAAAGCAAACAAAACAAAGCTACAGAGCAGACTTGACATTAGGAGCACACTTTGTGTGTCATTGTCTCTGATTACGCCTAGATGGAACCGGCTTGTTTCAGAGAAACAAACTCAAGGCTCCCACTAATTCAACTTAATGGTGAGTTTTATTTTTATGCTGTTTGTATTTGATTTTATGCCAGTCGTATCATTTTACTTGACCGTATTTACCCCACCACACTTTAAAGGCCGGTCCGTGAAAATATTGTCTGACATATAACCGGTCCGTGGTGCAAAAAAGGTTGGTGACCGCTGGTTTACTGGGTTGCTGTTTCTAAAAACTTCCATTTTCATATGATACAGCTGACAGTTAATCTATTTAGGAGTGAGGGAATTTCATGACTATACCTGTTCCTCAGGTCACATTCTATCATAGCTCTGTGCTGGAACTCACTGGGCTCCTGAGAATGACCCTTTCTTTCACAAATGTTTGTAACAACAGTTTATATGCCTGGGTTGTTGATTTTAAATACCTGTGGCTGTGGAAGTATTTGGGACACCTGATTCAATTCATTTGGATGGGTGAGCAAATATTTTTGGGAATGCAGTGTACATCCTCTGGTGGTGCTTTTAACAGGATTCCCTCAATGATAGATGAGAATTGCTGTTGCAGCTAGTGGCTACATAGGTCTGCATAGCTGCAGAACACACAATGGCAGCAGCCGCTGCTCGATCCCTCCCTCTGCTGGAAAAGGAGATCACCATCTCCTTTGATTTGCTGACATTAAATCTAAGAAGGAATAATTCTGTGAGGATGAATAGAATAGAAACCCTACCCTGCCAATATGGAAGTGTTGTAGCGTGGGTGAATGTATGACAGTGGCCATTTAAATACAAGCCTTAAACACAAATGACATGGCTTTGGAGCATACTAATTCATTATTCTCCAGGGTTAACCAATTCAATAATCAATTAATAAATAGGATCTGAATATAAATGGGAAAGTTTTACCATTTCAAACTTAAAAATAACTATGAAAGAAAAGAAAAACTTGTGCATCAGCACATTTAAGAAAAAGCAGTAATGACTGGATGCTTCTGATTGGCAACAAGGTTTTTTTTACCTTGTGAAGTTATCCCTGTTTCTTTATTCTGTTCTCTTCCATGCTGCCACCAAGTCAGCATGTAATACATTGTGTTGAGACACAATGAGCTATGTAAAAAAATCAGCAATTAGTTGTCATAGCAGCAGAATATAGCAAACAGGGATAACATAAAGCTTTGAGAACCTAGATTGGTGATGATTTGATCAGAACTGGAAGTTTCTACTTTCGCCCCCTGAACTCTACGATGAAAGATAAAGAACCAACGGATCACCTTCCCATCATATGTGTGTTCTTCATCGTGATGCAAGGCTGGATTATGTCAAAATTTGTCAATATATGCCCCAAGAATAGATACCTAAACTCTATAATTCAAGCCTAATTGACGTAAACCTCCATCGCAGCTCAATTATAGCTTAGCATTAGATGTCGATGTTACCAGTTCTGCTCCTTTGTTTTCAAAGATCCAGGTTTCAGCCTGAGATACAAAATTTAGCTTTTTCTATATTAGATCTAGTAACGTTTTCAGTCAGCCTTTAAGGTTTAAAAAAAAATAGCTGAATTAATTTAAGAACTACCATATAAAATACATGTCTTCATTTTCCTACTTTCCAATTGTGTTCCTCAAGGCTCCCTGCTCAGGTCAGTTTTAATTATCTGAGATTGTTTCTTAAATGCTCTGCATTCTTTGTAAATCTCATTTTGACCAAGAGAGCTCTGATGTCCTGTGTCGACACTTTTCCTCTATTCTGGCTTTCAGAAGGTGGAGCTATGATATAATCGCCTTTGAAACACTCCAAGATTTACTGTGGAACCTGTTTTAAACCGTGGAGAAAATATCCATTTTGGACCAAACAGAAATATGCCAACAATCTAAAAAAAAAAAAATAGTTATGGTTTTATAGAAATCTTTCTGTTTTTAATGTGACAGGTAAAATTACATAAGATAAAAGCATAAAAAGCGTTAAAAACCCTCTTGTTTTCAAAGTGGGAATCGATATTCCTGCCACCCTGAATAGGTTGACCCTATGCAAAACCTGTCTGCCTTGGCTACAAAGCAGCTTTTATCAAATTAAATTAGTTTTCTGACAATTTGTATAGCATTAAACCTTTCGCACACCTGTAAATATTCAAAGCTGTTAAGCGAACAGTTTGTTCAAAGTGTTTGGAAGAACAAAAAGCATATAAAGGAAGGTTTATAGCACAAAGTTGTTAAACTTAATTTGTATCTATTCACTCAAATTTAAAAGTATATACCCACCATTGGTTAATAGTTTACGAGCCAATCTCCCAGGTGCATTATATACCTGCTTTAAATTTTTCACAAGGGTTAGCTATGGGAAATCCTCATCCTCCAAGCCTTTTTGTTATTTCCATATGAAGCAATTCTAAAAAAGCTCCCTTCAAAGGTTGTAATGAGTTAATAAACGATCAATTATTAATAATTTTAACTTGAGTTGACAGGAATACTAATTAAAACTCAGTAACTCAACATTAAAAATATTGAGGTAGAAAGCAGTCAAAATTTAAATTTTTTATCACAATCTGTGTTATCAATTTAAAGTTTGACAATATATATTTTTGCTGGACTGATTTATATGAATGTTATTATACTCTTTACACCTTAACCTCATCAAAAACAAACTTCTTTCAAAGAGGGTTTCTCCAGGATTTAATGATAAACAAGTACAGTTGTTTATTCAGCACCTTTTTTTAATGACAAATACTAAAACATTTCATACATCCACTGCATGCAATTGAGACAAGTTGAGTCAAACAACAGTTTTTTTTTATTATTTTGACAATTTTAACTCATTAGGCCAACATTCCATTGGTTTTCTCAAGGTTACAGATTTGTACTACTACAAAACCATGAAGTGCTCTCATTGTCTTCTTCAAGCAATGCAGCTCAGATTTATCTAGATACAAAACTTATTTGCCATAAAACAGCCTCAAAGCTTTATTACAAAATAAGAAAAAACAAAACTAAATAAAAACATTTAAGATGCAAACAGTAAATTCAGACTGTCATACATGTAGAGACACAAAGACTTCTTATACATTTGTGGGCCCTCCTGTGGTTCATGCGTTCCCTCCAGCTCCAGGCAGCTAATCTTTAGCGACGCTGCTTCTTACTGGGGTGTTACCGGTCTTGGGCCGTTTGGATTCTGGAGGTTGGCACACTGGATCAGAGGGAGGAGAAGGTCGCTCTGAGGAAACAGAGAAGGATTAGTATCCAGAGGTTTTTGAGACATTTCAGCATTTTATAGCATACTGATTACGCTGAAGACAACCAATTTCTTGCTTAAATCTACATTAACCATTAAATAAATAAAGGTTTGATGTCCATCTTAGGATTTTTTGATAGATTTGACAAAATACAAACTTAACTGTTAATTGCCCAGTCTTTTTTTTTTATATGTATTGCTCATAAAAGTTTAAAAGGCCATATTCTGCTGCTATTGGCTAAACATGATAGTAGTTGCAAGTAAATGGCCCCTTAGTAAGACTTATGTTTTGACTTCAATTAACTTCTCTCACACTTTCTGACTGACCAACTGGGATGCCTCCCGCAATGAACTGGACAATGACAGTATATTTTGTACTGCAGGTGCAAGCATGGTGCGACTTAAGGCCTCTGCAAAATCTGCAGGAAGAACAAAACCTTTTTCATTTTCCAGGAATGTGAAGAAAGCTATGATGTGAGAGTTTTTACAGTTTTGCTTTATTTGCCAATCATGAAAACTGTTGTGTAGTTGTTCAGAAATATGATGTGGGCGTGGCCACAACATAGTCTGAAGTGAGAGGTAAATACGAGAACTGCACTTTACAGGGCTTTCTTTATAGTAGGATGTTATTACAGTATGTCCAGTGGTTTCTAACTAATAAAAAAAACAACTATATAAATAAGAGTTTTACTGTGGAAACTATATGAAGTAATAAGAGCATAAAAAACATTTCTAATTTTACTACTTATGTAAAAAAAAAACATCTCAGTTCTTGCAGTATAAATACAGGCCTTCACCTTGAGAATAAGCCCATTATACGCCTATCTGAGAAAGTAGCAAAGCATTTCTTCTTTTATGTGTTCTATTTATGACTAACTATAACTAAAACAGAGCTTGAATGATTATATAGAAATGTCTGTTTGCTTTACATATTTTTAAAGGGGTAAAATGATCAAAAAATTGATTTGGGTTAATTGGAAACATTCTGACTAGATGACAAATAAAAAGTTAATCTGTGTTCATTCATAGGGTCCTAACAAGCCTCTGTTTCTTTTACTTGAAGACAATAATGAGGAGGGTTTACAGACTTTAGAAGTTTATAAATCCACCAGGAGAAAACTGAAAATATGGCATTAAATCCCCAAAGCTTTAAGGTGGGAGGAAGACAACCCCATTGTTTTAATACAAAAAGGTGGCGACACCAACCGTGTTTGGCCTTCTGAGCAGATGAAGTATTGCTGAACATCAAGCTGACAGCTGGAGAACGAGATCCAACAGGAGTCAGAGACACCCTCCTAGAAACAAACAAAGAGAACAACAATGACAATAACAAACACTAAAGCTTCAATTATACCTGCTGCTGCCCTGGAAACAGACAAGCTATCTGTCTTTTTTCTTTTTTTGTTGTGTTTTTGTAAGTAAACATGATTAGTAATAGTAATGTAAATCCTCCATGCCAGAAAAGGCTTAGTTTGCACTGCTGGGATGAAACGTGTCTAGAGAAAGAAATACGGCAGTTTGCATTTTTTTTACTCTTAGCTTCTCCTTAAAGCCTGTTCAAAAACATCTTTTATTTTATAAAAAAAAAAAAAAAAGAAAGAAAAATCAATATCAAACATGTCAACATTTCTTGTATAATCAGCTCTTTGGAGACTCATTTTTCACTTTAGCTTCTTCAACTATCAGGCCAAAGCAGCCATTTCCTGACTGTGTGACTGCAGTCAAAACACATTTGAATAGTCCCAGTATTTCCATAAATTACAGGTGCTGGTCATAAAATTAGAATATCATGAAAAAGTAGATTGATTTCAGTAATTCCATTTAAAAAGTGAAACTTGTATATTATATTCATACATTACATACAAACTCATATATTTCAGATGTTTATTTTGTTTAATTTTGATGATTACAAATGACAACAAATGAAAATCTCAAATTCATCATATCAGAAAATTAGAATATTACTGAAGACCAATAAAAACAAAGGATTTATAGAAATGTTGGCCAACTGAAAAGTATGAACATGAAAAGTATGAGCATGTACAGCACTCAGTATTTAGTTGGGCCTCCTTTGGCCTGTATTACTGCAGCAATGCGGCGTGGCATGGAGTCGATCAGTCTGTGGCACTGCTCAGGTGTTATGATAGCCCAGGTTGCTCTAATAGTGGCTTTTAGCTCTTCTGAATTGTCGGGTCTGGTGTATTGCATCTTCTTCTTCACAATACCCCATAGATTTTCTATGGGGTTAAGGTCAGGAGAGTTTGCTGGCCAATTAAGAACAGGGATACCATGGTCCTTCAACCAGGTACTGGTAGCTTTGGCACTGTGTGCAGGTGCCAAGTCCTGTTGGAAAATGAAATCTGCATCTCCAAAAAGTTGGTCAGCTGCAGGAAGCATGAAGTGCTCTAAAACTTCCTGGTATGTGGCTGCGTTGACCCTGGACCTCAGAAAACACAATGGACCAACACCAGCAGATGACATGGCACCCCAAACCATCACTGACTGTGGAAACTTTACACTGGACTTCAAGCAACGTGGATGAAGTGCCTCTCTTCTTTTCCTCCAGACTCTGGGACCTTGATTTCCAAAGGAAATGCAAAATTTACTTTCATCAGAGAACATGACTTTGGACCACTCACCAGCAGTCCAGTCCTGTTTCTCTTTAGCCCAGGCAAGACGCTTCTGACGCTGTCTGTGGTTCAAGAGTGGCTTGACACAAGGAATGCGACAGCAGAAACCCATGTCTTTCATACGTCTGTGTGTGGTGGTTCTTGAAGCACTCACTCCAGCTGCAGTCCACTCTTTGTGAATCTCCCCCACATTTTTGAATGGGTTTTGTTTCACAATCCTCTCCAGGGTGCGGTTATCTCTCTTGCTTGTACACTTTTTTCGACCACATCTTTTCCTTCCCTTCGCCTCTCTATTAATGTGCTTGGACACTGAGCTCTGTGAACAGCCAGCCTCTTTAGCGATGACCTTTTGTGTCTTGCCCTCCTTGTGCAAGGTGTCGATGGTCGTCTTTTGGACAACTGTCAAGTCAGCAGTCTTCCCCATGATTGTGTAGCCTATAGAACTAGACTGAAAGACCATTTAAAGGCTTTTGCAGGTGGTTTGAGTTAATTAGCTGATTAGAGTGTGGCACCAGGGGCCATCAATTTTGAACCTTTTCACAATATTCTAATTTTCTGATATGATGAATTTGAGATTTTCATTTGTTGTCATTTGTAATCATCAAAATTAAACAAAATAAACATCTGAAATATATGAGTTTGTATGTAATGTATGAATATAATATACAAGTTTCACTTTTTAAATGGAATTACTGAAATCAATCTACTTTTTCATGATATTCTAATTTTATGACCAGCACCTGTATCATCGGCCGTCATGTGACAACAGCAGCTGGACCTACGGCTGCATAAAACAACAGCAGCAAATAAACTACCTCAGATTAAAATGTCTGATTAGTAGTCTTTCCAGGAAACCAACGACAGCACAGAATTGATCACTTGTGACTAAACGTCTGCTGTTTAGCATCCAAGATTCAGCAACAACAGGAAAAACTTTGCTACTTTTAGTGACTTGCATTTAAAAAAAATCAAGTTTCTGTAAGGAGGAATTTAGGTTGAACGTTTTATTCTCCTTCATTCATTGTTCAGCTTTTTCCTGCTTAAGATAAAAGCATATCAGGTGCTTTGTGGAGACGTTATAGAAACATCTTTATAGCAAAATAAGTTGGCCAAACATTGCAATTAAACAGATTAAAGTCAACATCGAAGCACAGAATCAGCAGTGCCACTTTTGGTCCCTTTAACTAAACTTATCAGACAATAGAAAAACATCCACTGGTTTAACCAGCAGCTGGATGCAAATGCCTGATCTTGAAAATGAGCAGCGCCTGGTTGACTTAATATAAATAAAGGGACCCTCAGCATTCCTTGTAACAATGTTTTGAAAAGAAAAAAAACTTAATTGAACTGCAATATTCAAAATTAAGCAAGAAATAGTGAAACTGGGCTGATAATAAAATCCATTGTTTGCTTCCATGTAGTTGCAGCTGTTTTTCTTTCAGTAGGGGGAGGAGCTTGGTCATGTGGTGTGTGTTTGTGTGAAAGTGACTGTGATGCAGCAAAATACAGTGCTGTGTATGTTACAGATTGCAGCATACAAAGTACTTTAAAGAAAAAAGCAATGATAACAATCTTAAACTAATCAATAAGGAAACATTGAAAGGATGAAATAAGAGAGAATAAAATGCTGAGCTTATGAAAATCCCAGAGTGATCTTTAGGATTGAAAGGGTAACTGGAGTAAAGAGTAGAATTTTCAGTCCTGTTTTAAAAGAGCCAAAATTTTCAGCAGATCTCGTTTTCATAAAGTTTGCTCCATAGCTGAAGGGATAGTATTTGTGTAATTTTATGCCAGCTGGTCTCTGATTATCTAAATAATCCATCTAGGGAAAAAAAAAGTGAAAAAAGGGTTATTTATGAAGGATCTTAGTTTTCAGTCTGTATCCTTCATATATGCTGTTTATTTCACTCTGAGACCTTTTAAAATTCCAGTCTGTGTCAAGAAGTCTATGCTCTAATAATCAACTATTACTGACAGTTCCTCAGACTCCGCTTAAGAGGAAAGGAGATCGGGCCTTCTCTGTTGTTGCTCCATTTACCTCTTCAAATTAAATCTGCCCACAGCCTGGATCATTTTAAATCGCTTCTTAAAACTTATTTTTATTCTTCAGCTTTTAATTGAAGCAGTGTTTCACATTCTGTTTTGTTAATCTGATGTTGTCTTTCCTGTGAAGCACTTTGGTGCAGGTTTATACCCGTTTTTAAAAATTTGACATTGACATTGTATCCCATTTGAGTACAGCGCAGTTAATGTTTTCTTTATTTGCATGTCAAATCTGCTCAAGCAGGGGCTCATTTCTAAAGCTACTTTTGTATATCCGTAGGGGGTTAATGAGATAAGCATATTATCTTAATAAACCAGGATCTGACCAGTGAGGAAGGCAGAGAACAGCTGCAGAGAGTGGAAACTTGGAACCAGTGGATCTCAAAAACAACCATTGTGCAACATACCGACATGGTGCAACATACCGTCCAGCTGTTAAGGAGGTATGTCAGAAAAATGACTTTTCTGTGGAGATTTGAAAAATGTAATATTGTCATTTTTGAAGTAGAGCAGATTAAAGATGGTTAAGGCATTGGGGGGGGGGGGTAGAAATGGAATAGTCCTTTAGAAGTTTTCCAAATTCAAAGCTGCGATCAGAAGCAAATTTCAGCGTCGTACTCAAAAGCCCTTAAACTTTAACCATTTTTTTTGGGAGATGAAAACTACTGGAATGAAATCAAATTCAATAATTTAAATGTCAGATTAAATATTCAACGATTTATTCACTTATTTAAGGAGCACCTTTGCCTTCCAGAGGATCCATTATGGTTTATCTAATGCTTTATCAGTGGACTCATTCTTTTCCATTTTTATTGGGAAAACAATCCAATCTGAACATATAAGTGTATATTATCCTTCTATTTTTGAAATATGTCAGTGATGCACTTAAGGGTCTATCAATAAATAAATATAAGAAGCTAGATAATATTGATTACTAATGATTCTCTCCTCTGATATTTACCTTGGGGTGGGTCCTTTTTGGGTGGGGGGACCTTTTGGGGTTGTGGATTCAGCAGTATTGAGAACCTTGGATGTAGACGGAGTGAGGGGTGCGGTGTGGGGGCTGTTTTTAGCGGAGTTGGTGGGGGTGAGGGGCGTAACGCTGGGCTGAGGAGTTGAGGGTGCGCTCGTCCTTCCAGATGTCGGAGTCTGACTCTGTGAAGAAGTGGAGTCTTTCGGGGTGGTGGGCTTCCCCCAGCCCTCCAGCGTGTTGAGGGTGATCCTGCGAGGCTGTGGTCCAGGTTTGGTTTTAGGGGTACTCCTCTTTTCCTCCAGAGGGGTGGGGCACGGCGAGTCTTTTTTAACACTGCTGGTTTGGGATGTGGGATTCAGAGCAGAGCTTGATGACTGGGAAACAGGAGAGGAGTTTTTGCCTGTAGATGACTTCTTTCCTTTCTTCTCAACACCACCGTTTGGGACAAAGACCTCCAAGGTGGGGGGCTCTTTCAGCGGCGTGCCCAGCTCCCCAGGAGAGAAGGACAGGAAGGAGCAGTAGCCGTCTGTTGATGACACGGCCAGGAAGGAGCCATCGCTGGACCTAAACAGGACGTGGTACAGACATGTCAGTGGGATGGAAACCATGAAGAAGACTGTTTAACGGAGTGATTTCACTTTTACATGCTTTATATCTGATGTGTTTATTGAAATAACTTCTAACATATTTACACACAGCTGCAGGTTTATGCCCCCCTTTTCTTTTTGTTTTATATTTATTAGTGCTGTCAAAATTATCGCGTTATTATCGCGTTAACGCGAGGCCATTTTAACGGCGATAATTTTTTTAACGTTAGATTAATGCTATGTGGTTTTATGGTACAATTTTCCAAGTACATCCCGCTGCAGCCTGCGGAAAGGCGGGGTTATTTTCCCCCAGTCTATGCATTTTCCATAGGCTTCGAGAGCGGAGCTCCTCAAGGAAAAAAGACGCTCATACACTGGGTGACGCTAGTGCCTTTTCTTTAAGCCCCACCACCAACAAACAAGTTGAGTGTCTGGTAACTAGTAGCAACCTGAAATACGCTGAGAAAACAGATTACTGAGGTGAAATGGAATCTGCTACGGCACTCTTGCTGTCTGTGTACGCCACAGGTCAGTATCGCGTGTGTGTGTGTGTGGGTGGGTGTGTGTGTGTTCTCATTTTTGTTAAGAGGCTGAAAAGTAACTTTCTAGAGCATAGACTACCTTCATCTAGTAATGTCGGTCTATTGATTTTGATGTATTGATTGAAAATTGTTCATTATTATCTTGGTTAATTAACATCTAATGTTAACTGTACTACATTTTATAGCAGTAGGGTAAAATGCTTGTCTTTGTTCAAAAGACTGTATTAACTGTAAAGACTGTCTTTTACATCAGCCTGTTTTCAGGGCCTTTTTTTTGGCTACATATTTGTTATTTTTTGCTACATGCCTCCCCATCTTCTTGCCATATGTTTCTATGGCATAAATCAGTGTCTGTGACCTGTTTTCATTTTAAAAAAAGAACATTGGCACAAACCTAGCCTGTATGTATTTTTTGTATGTCATCGAGAGTATTTAAATGATTTTCAATCAGAAAAAAAATGTGTGATTAAAATGCGATTAATCGCGAGTTAACTTAGGCATTGATGCGATTAATCACGATTAAAAAAATGTAATCGATTGACAGCACTAATATTTATACAAGTCAGAGATGCTTGTTTCAGCATTTAGTCAAAAACGTAGTGTCAATATCTGTTTTCTAGCCATAGTGACCAGTCAGTCAAAGTACTTTACACTTCAGATTGAGTCAATATTTCTGGACGTTATATTTTTATAAATCACAAAATGCAAAAATTAATGGAAAAATTGTCAATTAATCTCCCCAAATAACTTTTTGTTAACTTTTGTAAAGATTAATAAAGGGGGATTGGCACTAGATCAAATGAGGTAGATTTTGCTGAGAATATTTTATGACGGATTGATTCGTACATCGTAACGGTCAGAGCCAAAAGAAGCCATGGTCGGCTTCTAAAAATCACGGGAAGCTTTGACACTGGGACAATGTATCACAGTTACAGGAGCGATACGGATATATATTTTATCTTTCATAGATTAAGACCTTAATACAGCGAAGGTAAGACTGAATTTATGTTTTTAGCTTCATTGCTACCCTTCATCAGCTGGTTCAGAGAGTTCTGTATGTGGAGCGGCGATACTGTTTAGCTTGGTCTTTAAATGGATACTCAAACTAAACATTGTCCCTCCAAAACTTGGAGGTGGACAGAATTTACATGTTCTCCGCTGTTTTTCTCTGTTCCTTTTTTTCAATTCTTCATGCTTTTGAAAAACAAATTTGATAAAAAAAAATTTTTTTAAACTGAGGACATGTTTGGTGATTAGAGAGCAGGGGTCCGTTTCAAGAAGCAGGTTTAACAACCTGAGATTCAAATCCACAACTCTAAATTGATGTGGCCTAATGTCAGGAACTCTGAGTTTTCAGTTTCACAACCATGAATTAGTTCAATCTAGGGCTGCAATTCACGATTATTTTGCAAATTGATTAATCGATTAATAATCGGATAAACAAAAATTCTTTAAACAAGACAAACCAGGTGAAACTCAAGCTTTTCCACTTGACGAGTTCTGGATAAAGCATATTAACAGACCAAAACGTTTATCTTATCTTAAATGTCAAATGTTTATATATTTTTTTTACAATTTTGGTATGGTTACTGTTTTAAGTGGGTTGCTCTGTCAGTTTCTATACTCCAGCTAACGGTAAATCGATTATTAAATTAGTTGATGTTTAGTTAGTTGATTATTTCAATTATTGATTAATCTGATTAATTCGATTTATTGTTTCAACCCTTGTTCAATCAACTCTAACAAGATACAATCAGAGCTGAACACGTGCTTAACTAGTAAGAAAAGCAATCATTAGTGGAGCCCTGATTTGACGAGTCACCGTAACAATACGCAACAGGAAGTGCCCATTTCTGCCTATTTGACTGAAAATTTCTTCATAATCAAAATAATACAAATGCTGACCAGTAATATTAGGAAATTAATTTCTAGACTTCTAGAATTATTTATTCTAGATATGAAGAGTGTAATTTTGTTTAATATGGTCATTTAGACAAGGACTTTTTTCCAGATATCAGGAATACACATTCAGACAAAATAATACATATGAAAACGTCTCGCCATAGCCTGCTGTGACCATGACAACATTATGGGTTTATTTCTTGAATGGTTGTGGATCAATGCATCTCTTTAGGTGAAATCATCTGTCAGCAGGTGGTGATGAAGAATAAAAAAGTTGTTCCAATAGATAAGACCATCATCTCAAGGGTCAGTTTGATTCTGTCAAAGTAACAGAATCAAACTGACAGTAAACACTAATGTTCTGTTTGCAGCCGCTTCGGATATTATGTTATTCAGTGATAACAACCTACTGAGCCTAATAGCTCAGTAGGTTGTTATCACCGAATGAATCCTTATCCTAACCCTAAAGTAATTCCTTTTCCCTTCATGGAATTAATTAATCTATGTTTAATCTGAAAATAATTTCAGTAGTTCTTCATTTACTGTAAAAATAAATATTAAAACAATCCAAATGTTGAGGTGTAGAATCCTCTCCCTATAAATATATATTTCTCTGTGAAAAAAAATGCAAATCCTTCTTTAATAAGATCCTCGTCAAACGGACATAGAATGTTTGTTTTTAAAACCTAATGATACTAATGGACCTAGTGAATGATTTTTTTATATTTTTTTATGCACAAACCTACAACAAAAATCTGCTGACTAAATCAGGAAATAAAACAACGTGATTGGCTGTTAGGAGAGCGGAGATAGAGGACACCGAGTTCACTGAAGAAAACCTGCTAAGGACCAGGTTAGCTCTGGGGAGAATGTTACTATGGTGACTGAAACAGGTTGAGGAAACTCTCTTTGTGAAACAGAAAAGTCAGTTTCCCAGGTTTCAGGTTTAAACCTGCTTATTGAAACTGAACCCAGGCGTGTTCTCAGTGAATGGCTGCAAAAAAAAAAAAAGCAAATCGGTCAATGCTATGGTGTTGTAAACAATGTAAGATACCATGGTCATTATGAGAAATTGCAAAATTATATTAGCCTGGGGGTGGGATCCTGCAGTGCTCTGATCACTGTTTTTAATTCACATGCAGTGCAGTGTGCGTCTGCAGGTGAAGATCGATGGGACTCCCATTTTGCAATATTATCATTTCCTGTTTGTTTTTTTTATTAAAAAGACTCAAACCAGCCTGGGAACAATTTGTCGAGGCCAGAGAAACAAGACCAAGATCAGGTAAAAAAAACAGTTTGAGCTCTATTCCTGCTTTACACCACAATGGCACCATTTCCTTGGTTTTAAATGACTGGTGAGGGTCATGTTTATTGTAAAACCGATCTTATCCACCTCCACAAAGCCCTAAAAATCAGCTGCCATTGATGCCTTAAACTCTTAATTTATATTTGAGAAGGCTTCTTCTATGTGCAGTTTAAACAAGTTTAGTTTCAGAGTCAATGTTCAATGTTTCTCAACAAAATAAGATTGAATATCTACAGTGGATCTGCCTGTATAAGCCCTAAATGTTGGTTAGAAAACAAAATTAAAATAAAGAAAAAATTGTATTGCTCTGAATCTGAAGGTCAGATTTATTTAAAGCTCAGCCAGAAAAGTGCAATCAGTGTATCCTTACTTTACACTAAAGCAGGGCTGACACACTCATTTGTTTAAATGTCTGCATTTTCAGATCTTTGATACAGCCAGTTGGAACTCTATAAAATAAACTTTTGAATTCATCTTTTAATTTACAAAGAGCAAAGTACTCTCCTGTTTTATTGTTAGCCACTTTGAATGCTTAGAAGAACATTTACCTCCACTGTACGGCATGATTTCCTTCATTTGGCTCTATGGGGCCAGATAATTTGCCCCGATCTGCAAGATTCGGCCCTTGTGCCTTTAAGTCTAAAGCCTGTTATAAACATTTTATTTAGGCCAGAAATATAAAAGTATTCTAGTGCTTAAAGGAATAGTACACCCAAAACATGATTAGCCTTCATTTTCTACTCACCCCCATGCTGAACAACACTCTGGAGTACTTTTTTGATATCTCAAATGCATCTGGAGATCTGGGAGGCTTCTTGCTGTCTGCTGACATTCAAATAATGGAGGTCTATGGTGACCGAGACAGAAAGGTCCATAAAAGTCCACAAAAAATGTGTCAATATTCCTCCATACTGCTCGTCCAATGTATTCCAAGTGTCCTGAGTGGGTAGCATCCAGAATTTACTCGAAACGAAGTCATTTAGAATGTTTTTAGAGCATAAACAGTAGTGTATAGGATTTCCTGAAAGCGCGCACATGTGCGTTCACGACGCTACGGAAGCCGGCAGACCAAACCAGCGCATTCAGCTCGGCAAAGAACTCATGCTCTTCCTCAACACTGAAGTCCTCAGACATTTTTCTTTCGTTGTTTCTTTCTTTGCACAGGTAAACAGCACATTTCTTCTTCTATGCTTGCATTATCGGCAGAGCAGACGCTGAATGCGCACTTTCATCTGGTTTGGTCTGCCGGCTTCCGTAGCGTCCTGAACGCGCTGGCGCGCGCTTTCAGGAAATCCTATACACTACTGTTTATGCTCTAAAAACATTCTAAATGACTTCGTTTCGAGTAAATTCTGGATGCTACCCACTCAGGACACTTGGAATACATTGGACGAGCAGTATGGAGGAATATTGACACGTTTTTTGTGGACTTTTATGGACCTTTCTGTCTCGGGCACCGTAGACCTCCATTATTTGAATGTCAGCAGACAGCAAGAAGCCTCCCAGATCTCTAGATGCATTTGAGATATCAAAAAAGTACTCCAGAGTGTTGTTCAGCATGGGGGTGAGTAGAAAATGAAGGCTAATCATGTTTTGGGTGTACTATTCCTTTAAGGAAAAAAACATCACTGCCAACATGCAGTCTGAGGTTCTTCAGCAAAACCTCAGCGGGAGGAGAGTAAAAGTTAAGAACAGCCTAGCTGCTTCTTTGAGGATGTAAGAAGGTTAAAAGGGAACAAAAGTCAGCCATGTTCTGACCCTCGCTGTCCAACAACCAGCAGACTGTGGAGCTCCTAGAAACACCACAGGCCAATTTCTTCTGACTCTGAGCCAATAGAAGCGTTGGAGGTTTACCATGTGAGGTCGCTGAGAGTATGGTAGTGGATGTTGGACACCAGGCCAAAGGGGAGGCTCTGCTGAGTGTCGTAAAGGAAGATGGAGTCCTCTGAGGCCACCGCAAACACCATACGGTACGGCAGCTGAAAGAGGTTGGGAAGAGGCAGGGGAGAGCCATCTGGAAGGAGGCGATGGGAACAAACACGTAGAAGAAGAATGAAGACTGGAGACAGAGAAGCTACCATGTTTAATGATTCTTGGTCCTTACCTTCTCCCTTTTTGGTTCTGAGTTCAAAGTAGACGGGGCAGCAGCGCACAGCCAGGGTGGCTTTGGTTGGACAGGGCAGGTGAGCAACAGGCCTAACAGACCAGCAGAAAGATGAAGCACCTCCTGGATGATTTATGATAAGATGAAAGCAACAAACTTAAAACGAGTTTTACCTTTTAAGGCTTTTCCTGGAGAAGATGTAGGTGGTATTTATGATGGATTCTCCCACTTCGACACATCCGGCTATCATTACAACAAAGGACAAGAGAAAAGCAGACAGGGGGTTAGTCACAGTGGGATGATGAAGATACACTATCAGACACCATCTTTGAAAGCTTGGTAGACCTTCTGCAAGGTACAGGGCAATCCTCATGTTAGGGCACTTTCACACCTTGCTGATTTAGCCAGCGTATGTCTGACGTCCCAGAATCTCCTAAAATTCGTTTGCCAGCATGTTTCAGCTTATAACTTATACAAAACATACACATAACTTAACCAATTTATGTAAGCGTTTTTAACAGATTTTTTTTGTATGTCAGGCTGGTCTAAATCTTCAAGGTGTGACTTTAAGGAGGAATAAAAGAAAACAACCAAAAAATGTTCAATCCGTCATCTGAGAAGAATTAAAAATTCTAAGCTATATTTTACACTTAATCACTCACTGACAAAAAAATTATGGAAGAGACAAAACCTACAAAATCAGCAGGAGATCAAATACTCAATATATTACAGTGAATAATATCAGCAGGGTACAATCTATTAACAAATAAATAACTGGATCAGGCGTACCTGGAGCAAGAAGGAAAGACCCATCAGGTGTGAATGAAAGGCGGCGAAAGAAGGACCTCATGCTGTCATCATGAAACATTCGGTACTGCTTCACCTGCAGAGTTACACACCAAAATAAAATACCAAATGTTTACAGGCAGAAATTATCTTTTTATCAAAGATCATTGATAATTAATGTTTTTAATGTTTAAGTAGATTTAGCAGCATTTGAAAAAAGATAAAACCACTTTTATTGTAATAAATCTCATCTCCACAGATTACAATACCTTCTTCTATTTTTAAAAAGCACTGTTGGATTATTGCTGATGTCAAAATATCTAGTGCTTTATTGCAAAACAGTTTTATTATTAATTTAAAATTGTTATTATTTATTTTATTAAAAGTTCTGTTTGGGATAAATAAAGCTAAGGATCTTTTTGAATGAATTATATTAAAGGAGTAAAAGAAAGAGAAACAAAATTATTACTTTCTTTGAATAATAAAATCTCTACATTACAAAAACATAAAACATATTTTAATAACAGCAGCAAAAACAGCTTTTAAATGTTTTTAATGACAGGTTATGTATAAAAGATGATTTAACAGTAAATTCTCCACTGGTAACTACAGATAGTACCCGATAAAATGATTATTACTTTTTTGCTGCCTTGTTTTGTTAAATCCTAAACTACAAGAATTAAGAACAAATAATGCAAAACTTGTTTCTCCACATTAAAAAGTATTGAGTTATCAAGAAAGCTAAGACCTTTAGAAAGATTAGTTGATTAAAGATTCCCACATGAGATGCACTTCTATCCAGACCACAACTATGAGCCAAAAACCACTAGATTTTCAGTGACAGACAGCTGCACCTTAAATGCACCAGGGAGCGTTATCACAGACCTTTCCTACCAGCAGCTGGAAGACTCTATAACCACCACTATTCCCAACAATCTCATGAAGTTGTTACATTCATGCTGGTTTTGTAGTTTCTGTTTTAGTCGGTTAAATAACATGCTGCTGTCATTTTGCATCTTTGGTGTTGCTGCTAAATTTTCCCATATACTGTAAAAATATCCATAGCTGTATATTTATTATTTATTCTTCAGATGAAGAGTATTTATATTGTAAAAACACAGTATAGTAAAGAACTTTGTCTATTTTTTTTTTTTTACTTTTAAAATTATTGTTATTTTTATACACTTTCTAAAGGTCACTTTTGCTTACGCTTTTGCTAGCCTGATAAACCAGACTAAATGTTTAATTTAAAACTCACAGGCCAAAATGATTTTGCCCGCTGGCAGGTGGGGCTAGTTTACTAGGTTAGCTTTTTGCTGTAAACTTTTGCTGCTGTAAAACCACAATTTCTCCATTGTGGGACAATAAAGGGATTTTCTATTATAGACGCCAAACCATAAATATAATAATCATAAAATGCCATAGCTATTTAAATCAGATTTTCTCCTCCTTCAATTAAATATTAAATTAATTTGGTTGCCAAAAAAATTGAAGAAATACTGTCCCAAACACAATTTTCAATTTAAAATTCAGAAACTCTAACATTTTAAATTAAAAATTGAAATGATCTACAAAGCAGAGGAAATATATATTTTTTCATATACTAGCTTACAGACTAAGAAATAAACTAACATTTCTGTATCACTTTCTTTTCCCTCCCTCACACCTCACTGTTGTTAAAAAAAGCTAAATGAATTATAGTCTCAAATTTTTTAGGAATCTACGGAAGCCCTGTTGATGTTTATTATAGAAAAGCCACATAATTTAGAGAAAGGTGATAAAATCTGCGAGAAAACAAAATTGAAAGGAGAGTGAAAAGTTTAAAGTTGTGTCCTGAAGCTACTATTTATTTTATTTTTTTTTATAAAACAAACCTCTCCATCAGCAAGAGGTCCAGAGCTCATTTTGCTGATACAGAAAGCCTTCTTCTTGGTATGCGTGCTGTAAACACGCATCACTCTGATACACAAAAAGAAAACACAGAGAAGAAGTCACCTTAAAATAAAACTGGTTAGGACTTTATCACAGCACACGTGCAGCCTTAAATATAGAGTTTATTTCCTACCTGTCACAGCTGAGGGTAGCGACATACTGCCCCTGAGGATCCCAGGTCACTCCCTGCACGTAGCTCTTGTGGTCATTCAAGATAGACAACTTCTGACCTGGACACCAAACCAGTATAAAACATGAAGGGAGTCATTCTTTTTAATGAATGCTGCACAGATGAATACGGCTTCAGACCTTTGTTGATGTCCCACATTATAGCAGTGTTGTCAACAGATCCAGAAATCATGAAGTTTCCATCACGTGTCCAGCAGATGTCGTACACGTCTTCTATATGCCCTCTGGGGACAAAGCAGAGAGCAACAGATCGGGGTAAAACAGAAGCCTTGTCAAACTTCATTATTCATTGGTCAGTCGTAGTTGGGGCATTAAAAGGTGTGTAACAGAGGCTAAAAATAGTTAACAAAAAATCTAGTTTTCCTCACAATCATATGATAATTAAAAGGCAACGATTATATAAAGATTTTGTTTAGTTTAGACGCATCAGCAATATCCAGAGTTTTCCCAGAGCTTGCAACATTCAGACTTCTTTTTTCTTAGAATTAAAAAGATGAATTGCTCTATGCAGGATAAATATTAAGATGTGGGATGACACCCTGAGATCAAACCTGTGACTTGTCTACAAAGCGAGGAGATGGAAATGTAAAACCATCCGCTTTAAACCACCGCAGCAGGTGACTAAAGCTAGATAAATGATTACAGGGCTAATCATTTATTTTTAAAACTACGAGCTTCTCAATATAGCACACATTTGTCCCTCCTGCTTTCGTGTACCTGAGTGTTTTGACCACAGACCAGCTCTCTTTGTTGAGCTGAGAATCCTCTTCGTCCTGAAACACAGCCGCCTGCTCCGGCTCTTTGGAGTCATTAAGCTTCCATAAAAGAATAGCTGCATCTGGATGTAAAACATAAATAAATATAATCATAGACATGTCTTTAATCTAATCAAAAAGAGTGTATTTAAAAACGAAGAAAAGTTTATATTTCTGGGCTTACCATCTCCCCCTGAAGCGAGCAGCTCTCCATTAGGGCTAAAGCGAACCACATTGACCGCCTTGGTATGCCGGGCCAAGTTAGACAAAAACTCCACCACAGCCTTCCCGTCTGGACCTTGTTCCACCCGCCACAGCTGCACAGAGAAACAGGACCCTGAATACCTTCTACAAACAGGCTCAGCAACACACACCCTCATCTAACAGAGGTGTAACTGCAGCTTATTAGAAATTAACTGCATCAAAAAACATAAAAGTGTATGCAATATGGAGAATAATATCATGGGGAGGGGGGGTATAATTCCTTTAGCCTTTTAATGATGGATGGAAGTCTATTAGGGAGGGGAAGACATCAAGTGAAAGTAAAAAAAAATGTTTTTAATCATCCTCCCTTTTTCCCCGCCTTTATTTGTCATTTGCTATTGATTGATGAGCATTGCCGCAAATGTACACATCTTTAATATATTTTCCCTCGTCTTCCCCGCTGCAGCTCAGCCTAAAAGGTCAAAGATGTGGATGTTTGATTGTTTTAAAATCTCTTTCAGTCTTTATGACTCCATCAAATAGTGTTTGCAACTCATAAACACCAAGAATCTGGTGATTTGACAGACGATTACCAAACATAGGGAAATATTTGTGCATCTAAAATGCATGTTTAAATTGAGAATGAAGGTCAGCAGAATATTTTAGACTTTGTCATGTGTATACAAAATGAGATTTTGTTTAGTACAGCTTTCAATATAGTAAATGGACATTTCCATTCCATAAAGTGCAACAGTGATCAAACGTAAACAGTGTGAGAGGAAAAAAAAACATGGTGCAAAAATGCGTTGTTAAGGAAGATCAGAGCATTAATATATATGGTGCAAATATGCAGTATTTTTGGTTTGGTGCTATCAGTGTGATACAGAGTCTGTGACATGAATTGGAGTTTTTTCAACATTCAGCTGTCTGATGGCGGTGGGGAAGAAGCTGTTGTGGAATCTGCAGGACCTGCATGGAATTCTGCGAGGCCTCTTCCCAGAGGGCAGCAGGGAGAACAGTTCATGGTTCAGCTTTTATAGAGGGAAGAGGAGCCCCGATGATCTTCTCTGTTGTTCCCACTACTCTTCTCACTTTCTTCCAGTCTGAGGCGCTGCAGCCTCCACACCACACAAGTGAGACAGCTGGTCAGAATGCTCTCTATGATGATTCTGTAGAAGTTGGTGAGGATGGGTGGGGACAGGTAATCTGTGTCCTGGAAATTCTTAAGCAAGAAAAACTGCAACTTTTTGTGTGTTTTAATAAAAACTTAAAGGCACACTATGCAACATTTTTCAGTTAATTAATGTGTTCCATAACGTTATGGATGACTAAATGAGTCATTTCAGGTTGAACAAAGGTATTCTCGGCCGCCCTGGTGGTCTGTGGGGGAAATACTGCACTTGCAACTGCAGGAGCACCGACCCGCACCCACAGGCTCAGAAGTCTCGTGAGAGTCAGTCTTGCTTTACAGCGAGAACTGCTACACGCCCCCATTAAAAGCATTCTCGTTGCTAGCACAGTGGCAATCTTTGTGCAGTTATGCTACGTTCACGCAGCAAAAGCAGCAAAATCGCGTCTGCTGCTTCCTTTTTGCTGCTTGTACCAGTTAGTTCTGACGCGAGGCTGAAGCAGCTTTGCTGCTCTGGCTGCGCGGTGCAAAAGTGTGTCTGAGGCGCGTTGGGCGGAGCTTCACTATCCTTTCTCTGCCTTGCAGCTATATATGCTGTGATCAGTGGGAATAAAGTAGTTTTAATATGTTTTTAAGTGAGAAAATACACCTGAAAACGTAATCAGTGCAGTCAGTTCATTCAGATTATTATCCTGCCTTCAATATTTTTTCTGTCGGAGCCGCTCAGACCCCAGCGGGGCGCCGACAGTATGGATCCCTTCATCAGCAGCGGTTCACCGCGGCAGCTGGTAGGTGTTTTTCATCTAAATAATCCAAACTGCATATTCTGCCGGCAGATTTCTGCATTTTAAGTTAGTTTAGGCGTCAATAAACTGTTTAAGAGGAGTGATCATCAGCGCTGTGTCTCTCTCCCTGCGTTAAACGCACCCGACGCGCTGCTTCAGCTGCTCAGACGTGCTGCGCCTGGTGCTCAAAACGCGCCGCTGGACCTTTTGCTGCGCCTTGACGCGCGTCAACCATTGACTTTGCATGTAAACTCGCTGCTTCTGTCGCGCCAGCTACGTCCAGTGTGAACGCAGCGTTAGTCATTCGCTGCTAAGCTCAAAACAACCGCGCCTGGCTTGACGGAGAAACCAGGAGAACAGCTGTGCATATTTACGACAGTGCACTTTTACTTTCGCCCTCTGGAGGGAGCCTCACTGGAAAATCAACACCGGTTGCATAGTGTACCTTTAAGGCAGATTAAAGACATCTACCCTCTAATTTAATGTAAAAAGAAGCTGCTAAGAAGAGGACTACACAACATAATGCAAATTATTTTATAAGTGCATTCTATCAACCCCCATCGTAATGCTGCTACAACTATACGTCAGGGAGATTGTGCATTAAGCCTAATGTGCAATTACTGTTTTCAAATATCCTTTTTAAACATTTGACTTTTTCAATTTAGTCTCAGCTGACTAAATGAAAGGGTATTAAAATCAAACCTTTATGTAAATACTTTAGAAAGTCACTACTGTGTGTAAAAAAAATAATCCCCTGTATTTACTAATATTATCATAACTGCATGGATTTCTAATGTAAACATCATCATTAACTGACCCGTATGCTCCTCAAACTATATTCTTTGTTTTTTTCCCCCCTAGATATGTTAGGATTGTTTGTATTATTCATGTATGTGATTGAATGTGCCGTATGTTAGGCAGGCTCTTTCACTGAAAAATTTTAAAGCACGGCTCAAAACGTACTTTTATTCGCTGGCTTTTAACACTTGCAGTCGTGACCTTGTTTATTAAGCTTAAACAAACTTTTAATTATTGCCTTATTTTATATATTTATGCTGTATTTTATTATCCCTTACTATTTTTTACCCATATTTCACTTTGCACTTTTTTCCCAGCTGTAGCCGTTTTAAAGAGATCTACAAAAGTTGATGATAATTCTTAAATCCTAATATTACCTGCCTGGTAAATGTTAAGGGTGGTGTAAGTTTAGCTAATTAGGACAGTTCTTCTGTCAGGGTTAAAATGAATCTTTATGTATGTAATAAAGATTTGGGATTGATATGGGAGCACACAGACAGAGTAGAATACTCTTATTTTGAGGGGAGTAGCGGCCTAATGTTTAGGGCATAGAACTGTGAGTCCCACAGACTGCCAATCTGGGTTCTCTGAGCAGGACCCTTAAACCCAAACCGCTCTCCGGGCGCCCCACGATGGCAGCCCATTGCTCTCCAAGGGAATGGGTTAAATGCAGAGGTACATTTCTCCAATGTGAGTTCAATAATTTTATTATTTGTATTGACAGCTCTGTCACAGTGCATTCAGGTTGCCCTTGCTCTAAGAACACTGTATACTATCTCACTGAAGCCAGTGATGCTCCTGACATACAAACATGTGTGTGGTGTAATTATGTTAGATAAGATGATGTGGCAGGGGGAGACCCTGGAGATGTATAAAATGCTTCTTTAACTGGTATTCTGGGCAGACTTTCTGAAGATGCAAGCCTGGTGTATAATTACAATTTCTGTCAAAATCTGCTCTCATGTCTCATAGTTATTTAATACATAAACATTATAATCATTATGATCTCCTCTCAGGAAAGAATCAGAGATAGAATACCTTAAGATGTAAACATAGAGGTTTCCTAAACAGATTTATTTGAAGATCCTTAACTTTTCTTTCGGAGGATTTGACTCTTGATCTTAAACTGTGAGTAAAGTGTTTTGAGTGCATGTTGATTGATCACCAATCAGCTAAATAAGGCTACAGAGAGGATTTCCTCTCCACTCACTCTAACTGTGGTGTCCACCCCAGCTGTGGCCAGTCGATGGAAACGTCCCTCTGTGCTGTGCCGGAAATCCAGACTGTACACAGGCTCCTTGTTGTGCCAGGCGATCTCACACGTCACCACCTTCATTTTTCCCCTTAAGAGATGAAAAATATTTAATATAATGAAAACCAACATCTATTCGTGGTTATTTAAATCACGTTAAATCGATTAAAATAATGAAACTGTCCCAATAATGTAGCATAGTAATTTAGAAGAGTAGAGATGCTTAAAACGGTTTATGTCACTCCAAACAAATGCTACCGTTAGCTTTTAATGTTAGCAGCAAACAGAGCGGGTTAATCCGGCTCGTTTCTATTCACACACACAAAAAACTAACAATAATAATGCGTTCATCTAATACTACCGAGATATTTCAGGTATAGAGTGACAAAACTACGGGAGATGTTATCAATATCAGCCACAATACTCAAATTATCCTGAACGAAGTTTGAATGTTTTACCTGTTTCGTTCAGCAGCAGAATAAGTTTTGCCTATTTCCCGCGTACGTTTCGCTCATTACTTCCGGGGAAGGAGAGCGCTTTGATTGGACGAGAGGGCAGAAGGGGCGGAGTTGTTGGGTATGTTCCTCAACGTTTAACTGTTGGTTGACTTGGATGGGAGTGGAGAGGAGCAAAAGTGGAGTTTATCCCTTGAAATCGAGAGCAGTTTGTTATTTTCCCATCGACGGGGAGCCAAGAACCTCCTTCTAGGATATCTGAGTAGATTATGTTATCGAATGCTAATATCATATGAAAGCAATGATGAAAACATCAAATGTAACTTTCAGACAATTACTAGACTTGCCTTCGGCCTCTAGCAGAGGGGAATTGGTGCGCAGCCCTTTTTTTATTAAAAGCACAGAGAAAACATGTTTAAAAAAAAGTTAGACATAAGCTTTTCACTTTAGTAAAAGTGTAAAAGTACCATGCTTAAAACTTCTTAGAGTATAAAAGTAATTAATGAAAAAATGTTGAGGATAGATAATTTAAACCTGGTTACTCTACCCTATTAAAGGGACATTTTCTACAATTCTGGATGATAACTTCATCATACTCAATTTTATTAGTTTTATAACTAATGGTAAGTGTCAAATCTAACTTTTTTCAAATATCCTGTTGAAAAACAATTCATTTTGTATATGAACAACAAGTTGGTGCAGTAATAAAGTCCAACCACAAAGAAAGCACAGAGAGTTTTTAATAATTTTTTTATACCAACAGGCTGTAACGAAAATGTGATTAAATGAAACAAAACTAACAATTCTGTTTTTAAAATGCAAGGAGTAGAAATTAGAGATAATTGCATAAAAACTGGAAGGAGTAGAAGTAAAAAGTTGTATAAAATGATGAATCTAGTAAAGGATAGATAGGCAAAATTTCTACTTAAGAAAGGTAACAAAGTATTTAAATAACCACACATGATTGGTGGATTCATATTGTTTATACCTGTGTTATACAGCCTGTAGTATGTTGGCAATAAGTCTGTTACGTTCAGAAATACTAATGTGTGTTTGTATTATGGTTGGAGCCAAATTGATCCTTTTATTTCCCACTGAACACAAACCTGATTTTGAATCTTACAAACAGTGTTCTTATTGGTCAGACCCGCATCCTCACCTTCATTGTCACAAATTTTAAACTATTAAAACTCCTAACATAATGCTACATATTAAGCCACACAATAAGATTAATATGTTATGCTAAAGCAAAATCAAATGAAACAATCAAATTTGGGAAGGCTAACTATTCAGAGCAGAAGAAAAAAAATGTGCTTTAAGAAATTAATGCCACAAAGTTTGTCACAAAGAAGTAAAATTAACAAGAGAATTTCAAAATTACTATTTGGATTTAAAAATCAGACTGTCTAGGTAATGGTAATCATTAATCTAATGCATTTTGTTTGTATTAGGTATAAATGTTGCTTCACAGGCCTACATTAGTGTTTATAGGATGCAGCTCAGTTATAAATGCAAATTCTGATTTGATTAAAACAGTTTAGATTAATCTCAGGGATTTTTGAAGTTTTCTTGGTTCGGTGGTTAAATCCAGATTGTTGGTTTGCTAAAATCCCAGCCTATTTAAACATATATTTATTTATTTATGGATTTTCCTTGTTGTAAAACACATAGAGACAGTATCTTACCGAAAGGGATAAAAAAAAAAAAGGAAAAGTACCACCAGCATCTTAATGTAGAACTCCACATCATCATTCTTAAAAAAACATGAGGCTGCTCCAGCCATACTGCAATAGATGATAGAGGGCGTAAAATATCATCGAGGAACAGTAACCTCTATGTGGCACATTATTCTCTCCCCTGATTGCATTGGAAATCAAATATAAACCAGCAGCAAATTTCAATGGAACAATGATATCTACATTAAAGCTGATGTCAGAGCTCACCATCGACGGCCATGCTTGTTCGTATCCTGTCTAAATTAGGATTCCTATTTTTAGACTGTTTAATTAGCTGCGACCCTTAAATAGATCTGATTATTTAAATTTCCCTACATGCTTATCTCTTTAGAGAGCTGCTTTTTTTTAATAGTAAACATATATTATGTATGTTTGGCAGTGTGCATAACCAATAAGTCCTGTTTAACAATTAACTGAGTATCTCCAGGAGGCTAGTAAGCAGAATAAAGTATACATTTTTTGAATTGTTCAGCAATATGGCGACACTAACTTTGGGCTTGAATAAAAATAACAATGATGAAGTGGCTCACTGAGTCCTGGACCACGGAGACTTAACAGTGGATCTCCAGTAGCTCAGATTCCAGATCTTGATTTTCAACAAGTAATTCAAGGACCTGAGTAAGACACTCTTGATTTAACTGGGTCCTAATCCTTGATTGGAGAATATTTTTTTTGCTTGTGCATGTCTCAACCCCACGTTGTTCTTCCACTTATGTTTCCATTAATATGCAAGCCTGAAGCACTCCATGAATCACCTCAGCTCCTTTAGCCAGTTACTTCTGTAATTCAACCTTTTGGGTTTCAAGTCAGTTTTCCTTATATATAGACTAAATATGACATTTTTGTATTAGTTTTCAGACATTCTGGTCTTATAAAAAAATAAATAACAAAAAACTGATTCTGGGGCTATTAACTGTTAGATCAAATCATTAAAAGGACGAGGAACTATCATGAAATAAAAAACATCCCTTTAAATCAGGGGTCTTCAACGTTTTCCAGACCAAGGACCCCCAAACTGATGGCTAGATGGAGCGGGGACCCCCTAATTAAATATATGGTATGAAATAATGTTCTATCATGGGATTATTAAAGTATTTCTGATTCTGATTCCTGGTTGATGGGACAGGTGTTGTGAATTAAACGGTGCCCAGCTTGAAAGAGCTCCTGTGTGTCGCTGAATGTGTGCATTGATGACTGAAAGACATCTTCTGCCTCCATTTATCTGTTTACTACAGTGTGTTGAATTCATGTTAATGTGGATTTAAAGACATTTCAATGAGTAGAAAAAATTGCAGGGGGAATATAAAAAAAGTCTAATCAACCAAAACTTTCGCGACCCCTATGCAGTACCTCCGCGGACCCCCTAGGGGTCACGGACCCCCTGTTGAAGACCTCTGCTTTAAACGATCGTCTATATGCAAGTTTCACATTTTAAAAAGTAGAATAACATAAATAAATTGCGTTAAGAGAAACTTTTTTAGGTCAATGCTTGAACTAAATATTTAGGCTTCTTTCAGGAACGCTCTTGCAACCACAAAAGTACATGACAATATAGATCTATATACGAGCTTTACTTTTGGACTCTTTACTTCTAAAATAAAGCTTTAAAATTTAATGCACCTCTAAATTGACATATTTCATATTATTTCCATTTTTACTGACTTAAAGCATGTTACACTAGAGTCTTATTGACTCAATCCAACATTCAAAATATACACATTTATGCAGTGATCAACAAGCAAGCCGAGGTTCTGCCCAGAGTAGATCAAGGAGGGACAAAATGTAACACCGGATGAAAAGGAGTCACAACATGGGATCATGATATCAAAATCGATTTATTTATAGTAATGAACAATCAGAATTATCCACCAGTGCTCCAAGTTGCAGGTTGAGCAAAACCAGCCTTAAAAGCTGCTCCATTCATCTTTATTTTATAATATTAAGAAATCTACAGCAGGGTTTATTGCTGAAACAATCCAAAGTTCCCTATAACAGTAAACAGAGTACAAATGATTAACACACAATGTAGAAGTATAAAAATAGATTTAACTCATTATATACAAGCTCTAAACCATAAAAACTATTAATGGGACTCTAAGGTAGGTAGGGAGAACCAAACAGGAAAAACAAGATGCACATCAGTTGAACTGAACCTTCAACGGTTGGTTCAAAACATGATAAAACAAAATAACCTGAAATGTTTGGCCAGAGCTTTAGTCGAGTTCAGTTTCATATTTAGCAATCTAAGCATTAGAATGTAGAGGGAGCGAGAAAAGTCAGAGACTCTGAAGCTGGGGTAACAAACCAGTTTGATCTAATCAGTCTTTGAAGAGAAAAACCTTGAATCAAAGTTTAAATAAAGACCTGAACAGATAGATTACATATGACTTTAGTCTCAAATTTGATCCTGAACCTTTTAACCCTCTTTACACAGTCAGTGTGACATGGAAAACAATCGGATCAGAGATTAAAAAGTTGTACGTAATCGGTTTGTTCTGGCCTTTAGGATTAATGCTGCGCCAGTGAGAAAGGATGGCTTTATTCAGCTGTGCGACGCTGAAAAAAAAAAAAAAAAAAAGAGTGTAAAATATAAATATTTTTGGAAGTATTCATTGAAGCAAACATCAGATGAAGCTCAGGTTCTCTTAAAAAATGAAAAAAGAAAACAGATTCTTGCATCCTTAATTTAAAATCACTAAATGTAACCGTCTTCAAATAAATACAAGTGAAATCCCAGAGATTTGTTTGACTCCTTGTACAAATTCTTCACAAGTCCAAACGTTTAAGATCCAACCTGGAATGAAAACAGATCGGCTTCAAGAAAAACTGAGCTGGATTGTTCCCAATCAGGTGGAAGACCTTTGCTCAGTACGGATGATTTTCCAGGTCAGACGTAGCATCTTCAGTCATTTGTAGTCTGTCCCATGAGATACTGCTCCAGGATCTCATCGATGACGGTGCATTCATAATTCACCTGCTGCAGATCCAAAGCTGGTACCCGGGAGATGAGAAGGCGGCCCACGTTCTGACGGAGTTCGATCAAGCTGCACAGTAGGTTGGACAGAAGTAGAGAGGAGATTATGAACTATAGAGAATAAACATGGAAGAATGTGGATGATTTATCAGCAGCAGCACCTTCTAGAGGCGTCTGAGGTGGAGGATCCTGCTGGAGCGTGTACGTTTTCTCTTTGCTGCTGTAAGCTACGCTGGAGCTCCTCACACTGAGCCGCCAAATTTGACTTCTCCTCCTCCAGATTAACCAGCTGATGGTAAACAAACATAAGAGAAAATGGAGAATGAAGGAGTCTATGTCAGCAGAAAAACAAACAAACCCTACTTTTTTTATTAATACGGAATTAAAGAAACTTTTACTATTTGGGGCAAATCACTGCTCAGCTGGATAGGACACAAAGGAAGGGCTGCACCTCAATGTCCCATTAAAATATTTCACGTTTTCAATAAATGCAAAATATATATAACCCTCTAAATTGTACTCTGATTTATTGATCTACACCCATATAGTCACATCTTTAAAGGGATAGTTCGGGATTTTTGACATGAATCTGTATGGCATCCCCATCACCAGTGTCATGCAATCACACTGACTTACCCCTGGCAGCATCCTGTGAGCAGAGTTCTCGTCCAGCTTTGGTCAAGCCGAAAGTAGTCCGGCAGGTTTGCTAGACCCAGCGAAATAAAACGTTTCTCTTCCCAAAACATTATGTGTTCAAAAGAGTGATATTTTTGCATCCCAAAAACATTGTAGTGGAAAAAGTCACACGTCGTTATCACTTGGTCCTATTTTCTCTCTGTTCGTATCAGTGCGCGCGACACCATGACCTGACAGCTAGGAGCACTTTGTCTTTCAGAGTGGTCAATACATTTATCCAATTTCAAAGAAAAAGCTTTGTGTTCTTCATGTCCTGTTTTGACCTGTTTCCAAATGGCACTTCATGCAAACAGCACGTGTGGGACTCACTCAAGGCTATGTGATGCTCATGGCCGACGACAGCAGAATACCGTCACACTGGGCTGCCTCTCATCAACTAAACCAGGGTAGACCAGCGTACTCGGCAAACTTTTAGAAGTTTTGTCTTCAAGGAAGACGCAGATGAGTCAAAATGGAAGTCCCTTTGCGCACCAAAATAATATTAAAATACAGAGCTCCGGACGTCCCTGGTCTGCTACTTCTAGAGTTAGTAGCTGAGACCGACAGCCCAGTTTGTCACAGCCTAGAGCCCTCTAGCAGACTGTACACTGACTGAAACCATGGAGTAGGTAGCCTACTCGTACGTCAGCGTAATCATAGTTGCAGATGATTGAAACAGCCCTGTTTAGTAAGCATCACTAATACTATGACACCGAGTGATTATGTTTTATGATTAATATTCTCAACATTGCTTTTGCATAACCCTGGCGCATCACCGTTAGGCTACGCACGGCTGCTACATAAAATCATTTGTAGTTTTGTTTACCAGTGTTGCAGGAACAGCAGAGCTCTTCAAAATCCTTTTCTTCGTATGTCTTGGGCACGAAGACGCATAGTCGTCCTCGCTGAAGTGAGCACTGCAAACTCGGAGCTTTTAAATTTTTGCCAGTCTGGTGTCAACATGGAATCCCACAGCGAGTAGCCAAAGTTGCCTGACCGCAACGTCCGTCAGAGGAAAACGATGAAAACTGAGAGTCGATTTACCATCATCTTTGTTGGCACAACCAGGACACACCCGGCTTTATATAAATATAATCAAATACTATCTTGTAAATGTCTAATGAACTTGGTTAGCTCTAAAGCTAGCTCGGTGGCGTTGCTTGTAAACGCAGCTGCTAAGTTAGCACTGAAATGAGCTGGAAAAGTTGAGCTCGCTGTCAGAATGACGGCGCGCACTGATACGAACAGAGAGAAAATAGGACCAAGTGATAACGACGTGTGACTTTTTCCACTACAATGTTTTTGGGATGCAAAAATATCACTCTTTTGAACACATAATGTTTTGGGAAGAGAAACGTTTTATTTTGCTGGGTCTAGCAAACCTGCCGGACTACTTTCGGCTTGACCAAAGCTGGACGAGAACTCTGCTCACAGGATGCTGCCAGGGGTAAGTCAGTGTGATTGCATGACACTGGTGATGCCATACAGATTCATGTCAAAAATCCCGAACTATCCCTTTAAATGAAATCACCCTGCCAACTCTTGATGGTTGGTTTTTAAGCCTTCTGAAGGCTTATCATGAGTTAAGATGAGATGCAGATCAGAAAGAGGATATTACTCTAAAATAGATTATGGAGCTTGGAGATAAACTGACCTGCAAGCGCAGTTCATCCCGCTCCTTGTTGCTCTGATCTAGTTCCCGGACAAGACAGCTGACTTGATGCGAAATCTCCTCAATGTCCTTTTCCTCATCTTGACCAGCATTAATAGTAGTTTTGCTCTCTCTAGTTGCCAATAAAGCCTCCTTGTCCTTAATCAGATCATTTATTTTCTGCTTGGCCTTCTCAAAAAGACACTTGTAGTCCCTCTCGCCCTCCGTCTGGCAGGCTTGGTGTGAGCACTCCTTCTTCACGTTGGCCTGAGACAGCTGCTTCAGTCTGCACTGCAGCTCCTGCAGCTGGGAGCAGAGATTTTTAACCTGCTCTTTTAAGCTGTCCCTCTCCTGAGCGGTGCCATGCATCAGCTCCAGGAGCTTATCTTGCTGTTTCTGCACTTCATCGATATTAGAGAGCTGGTGATGGGAAGCGGAAGAAGGACCAGCAGCTTCATCACTTTCCATATGTGCTACCCCCGTTGCTCATGGCCTGCTTTCCTTGGTTTCCACCATCTCCAACGTTCTCCTGCTTAATTGTTTTTTCCTTGAGCAGATTCGGATCAGAACCTTTCCCACCGGCTGCACCGTCTTTCCCTTCAGGCTTATTCAGATTTTCCTTCTCTTCCTTCACTTCAGGAGCTTTGGTCTGGGTGGTGGCGCTGGCCACCCCTGAAGGTGGACAGCTGGCAGCTGCAGGATCCGTTTCCTCAAAGGGCTCCTCCACGGCAGCGTCATCGGTGCACTCCAGCAGCACGGTGATTTCACTTTCCCCATCCTCTTTCTCTTGCTTGACTTTAGGTAGATTACGGGCAGCCTTTTGGGGCTTCGGAGTACTTTCTTTTTCCAAGATGACAAGGTCATCATCGCTGTCATCAGTTTCGCTGCTGTCGGTGTGCACAGATACAGGGCTGGTGTTTCCTGCTGGGGGCGTGTCAGAGCTGCTTGGCTGGAAGCCGTTCATTCTAGGTCGTTTTGGCGGGCCTTGCTGGATAGCAACTGTGCCCCTTTTCCCCCTATGGAGCAGAATCAGATTTATAGATATCTCTTTTTACTGAAATCAAAAAAGGCTCATCACCTTTTTACATCTAGAAGCTTTAAGTTTCATCCATTCTGTTTTATAAACTTAGACTGGATGATTAGAGTCTATTTTATCTCCATTTCAAGTCCTTGCTGAAGGAAAAGCATTCCGACAGCCTGATACTGCCACCACCTTGTCTCACAACAGGGATGATTTCTTCAGAGTGAGGTGGAGAGTGAATGCATGTTTTCTTGCAAATTTAGGATTATAAATTCAATCAAATGTCTAAAAGTTGTCATCTTCCTATGTTAGAAATCTTTATCCTCGTCCTATCTGCTGTGTTCTTTGGAGTTCTGCACAAACCCCAATAAATCACATTTAAGTTTTCAATTGCAATGCCAAAAAATGTTTGTCAATTTTTTATGATGCTCAAGCAGGCCTGCACAATTTTAGGAAAACTTGCAATATGTAATAACAGAGCTTAATATTGGGATAAAGACATGTTTTGCAAGCTAGGATTCTGTGCTTAGCCAAACAAGGTGAAACAGCCTCCATTATATTTTTAAACCACTCTGATGTTTTTTCACTTACAAGACTGACTCACTGACAACTATTGGACTGGTTGACTACACTAAAAGCTGCTTTGTGAGAATAAATCTTTACATCGAACAGTTTTATACACAGGCGTAACTTTCTGAAGCACTGGTGGGGACAGTCCCCACCAATAATCTCCACTTTTTTCCCCTTTCCACTTATTTCCTTTAGCCAAAGGTAACAGAGTTGGGCACAGCTATCTGCGTTCAGAGCGTTTTGAGACGTGTTCTTATTTTTCTTATCTCGCGCTTCTCCCGTGTCCCGCCTCTCAGTGTGACATAATCGGATCTGTTGTTTTGAGATTTCAGGTCACATTTCACTGCGTAGAGAGTAGCTACATGGTTGGAGGAGAGACAACGTTACTCAGTGATTATTAACCGGCAACTACTTCAATGTTGAAGTAAGTTAGGAGACGGGTTGGTTAAAAAAATCTAAATCATACCACTGAAAAATCAGTTTGGTTGACATACTGAGCTTCCTCAGCTAAAAATTGCAACAAATTGTAAGTTTATACAAGTTAGTATTATAATGCGAGAAGCTTGAGAAAACATAGTTTGTTCTTTACTAGTTAAAAAAGCTTGGCTTCTCAGAGGAGCATGTCTCACAGTTACAGGTTGAAATTAACATGTTTTCTTATTGATCAGACAGAATCAGACTGCAGAGCTTCTACATATCTTGAAATTATGTTTCTGGCATCATTATATTAGTAAAGAGGTTCATAAATCTTTTTTAAACAGAGCACAGAGAGACATAGGGAGAGCTGCATATTAAAGGTCAAATTTAGGTGAAATTTTAGGAGATTCACTGGGATATGCACAACATGCAATAAAATATATCTCCAAGTTTACCAGAAAGTTTACACACACAAAAAAAAATGCTATGCTATATTTAAAATGCAGCACATCCATATTTTTCTGGATGGATGGAATTGAAATTGTACTTCCAGGGATGCATAATAAATAAATTTTGGCATCGGAATCGGCTGTTATTTATAATTTTTTTTATACATTAATGTTTTTGGGCCCTATATGTGTAATGCACTAAAAGGCATCTCTCTATTTATAAATATAAATATCAGTGTATTATAGTTCTCTTGTGTTCTCAACAATAGGAAAGTACAATAAAGATATGTTTAAGCTCATTTTTGGAAAATACAAAAACCTAATGAAAGCGTTTGGGTTGAGTAACTGTAGGTCCATCAGCCCCCAGCCACGGGTCTCCACCAATTTTCATCACAAAGGTACACCTTTGGTTTTATATGCGACACCCAGCGGGGCTAAGCAGGTAGACAGCAACATCTCACAGTCACTGTGCTCAGCACTGACAGATGGGCTTTGGGTCCTTTTTGGAGAAGAAATGCTGCTAGACGCTCCACTAGCTCATCATCTTGCTAGCATCCTTTCCCTGTCTTTGACCCACTGACAGAGTGTGTGGGAAATCTCATGAGAAATGTAGAAAACTGCTAAGACTATGGGTGTTAAAACCTCAGAAGACAGTGTGCACTTTAGTCAGAGTATGAGGCAGCCTTAACGTTTGCTAATTTGGTTTTGACTAGCTAGCTGTTTTGGATTCTCCATACAGGTTTTAGTGGTTCAACCTAAGGTGTCTTGGAGATTAGTGGTGTCTCTTGGCGATTGCTGCTGGTGCTCAGTGCGTTTTGCAGAATACCTGTGAGACCCAAATTTCTCCAAATGAAAGGATCAGCTCCTGTTTCTAACCATGAAAACTTACATTTCCCATTTGTCTTCCTCTCTATCACTGCAACTTTCTCTAAACTCTAAGCTTCACTGTTTGGGCAGCTGATCTAAAGAGATCTACTGATTGGTCTAATACCAATGGGGCTTCATGTGATTGGTTACTTCAAGCTTCTGTGTGATTCACAGAACAGTAATATTAAGCATAAATGTAAACCAGGTTTTTTTTTTCCTCCAGGTTTTTTAATTTTCATTACACTGTCACAAGTACAGAGCAACAAAATGAACTCGCTGCAATGAACCCATCCCTTTGGGGAGCAGTGGGCTGCCATTTATTGCTGTTTATGTAGTTTTCTGTGGTATGATCAACTCACAGGCTGTTATCATGATAAATAGTCAAGATATCGGGCAGCCCTACAATGAAGCTTCACAAACGTGGTCCATCTTACCTCTGGGACGCCGCTGAGAGTGAGCACACACTGGTGATGACTGGAAAACTGCTGTTACTGGAGGAGTTGCTGGCTACAGAGGATGGAAAGCAGGTTATTATCAAACGTCTTATTCCTACAAAATAAAGGGGAAAAAAAAACACGTTTCTATACCAGCTTGTGAGGGTCCCAGTAGAGTGGATTCTTTCTTGACTGTAGCTCCTTGTAGCGAGTTACCCACCGGGGAAGAAGGAGACTACAAAGAAACAATGTTATTTTTATGGTAACTGATGTCATTAAGTTTTGAGTGTAGAAAGCATGTTCCTGGTAAAGCAACAGCTGGTCGCCTAGCTTAAAGGTACCATCAGAGAAGAAGAGCTGAGTGCAGCCTTAAAAAAAAAAAAGAGGAGAGTGCAGGCCTGTCAACACTGAGTTAAAGGTTTAGTTCAAATGTTTCTAGTGTTGTCAGCCTTTGTTATGCTCAGGTAAAAAAAAAAGGAATGACGGGATCTGTTCTGTTTCTATTAAAGAGGAGATGTGCAAAATGAATGAACCTTTTATTGGAAAAAAGAAAAACAAACATGTAGGTCAAGACCAGAGCGGGACTTAAGGGCTGAAGTGAGAAAATAGTGTGCAATGTTTGAGTGAGACATTGTTATGGTTGTTACATATTGAGTGCCTCTGTGATTTGATATTCCTGTTTTCTAAAAATGTGATTATATTGAAAATGAAATGAATTGCAGAGGCCTAATTCAAATGCATAGAGACATTAAACCAAAAATCTACGTATTAACAGGCTGTACCTTTTGTTGAAGCTGACGGGTCAGCTTATTGGTCTGCCTTTTAAAAGCTGCGGTCTCCTTAGTTATGGTGTTCATATCAAAAAGTTGCTCTTCTTGATTCCTCATATCCATTTGACCCTGGGAAAGAACAATAATTAACAATTAAGAAACAGAGAAGATATTCCTCTTAGTTAGAGATGGTAAGCTTCTTACCTGCTGAAATCTCTGTTCTTGTTTCTTCCGCTCTTCCCTCTCTCTGTCATGAACAAAGCATTGAAGAACATATTCTTACATGTTGGTTGTGTTAAAGGGATCATTTCATGAAGGGCAATGGCTGGTACACTCACTTGACACACCTCTAACAACATTAAGGTGGCTATAAGATTTGAAAATGCAGCATAAGCCTCTGTAAATACAATCAAAATGGGATAAGGAGGAAAGTACCCTACATACATCAGTCTAAAAATAATCTTACAAAGCTGAAAAAGACCCAGATTAGAGCAATTATTCATTTGATTAACCTTCCCAGGACGGCAGAGCGTACCTGTCATAAGTATTCTGGGAGGACATCAACGAGAAATCAGGAATATTACAAAAAACATAAATAAAATCTAGAGCGTTCTATTCATCACTTACTTAGCGTTCAGTAACCCTGATGCAACAACTCTGAACTTCTGAAGAAAGAAAGCTTTCAGAAGGCCTAAAGTAGTGCTGTAGTCAAGACCAAACCAACGGAGACCAGACCGAGACATTTAGAGGCCGAGACCATATAAGGTCTTGGTCTAGGCCTCTAAGGCTACGTTCACACTGCAGCCTGAAGTGACCCAAATCCGATTTTTCTGGCCCATATGTGACCTGGATCTGATCTTTTCATGGCTATCTGAACAACACAGATCAGATTTTTTCCAATATAAGCTTGGCTATGTGGTCCTGAATCCAATACGAATCTGATCTTTTCAAATGCGACCTGTGTCTGAACGGCCAGGTCGCATCCATCCGACCTGAACGCTATTAATAGAATAGAATAGATAGATTAGAATTCAACTTTATTGATATTCCACTGTCACAAGTACAGAGCAACGAAATTATCTCTCAGCCTGTGGGAGTCCCACAGACTATTGCAGGAGTGGGGGATCGGACTCACAACCTCAGGATTCAAAGCCCTAACCACTTACTCTTTGTGTCTGGATTAAATAAAAATACCAAGTGATGTAAAAGATGTCTTATCAATTATATGAAATGCTTGATTACTGCAAATAAGTTTCCAAACTGCATTTAGTGTTATTTATTTTTTGTATCATATTACATTTTCTACCTTTATTGGCCACAAACTTGAAGCAGTTTCAGTCCAAAACAAATAAAGGTAAAAATCTATTTCTAGAATATTATATATATTCATATACATTTATGTGACAAAATATTTATAAATAATGTGTTAGTTACTTTATTTATGTACTTAATTAACTTTGAATTGAAAAGCTCTTAATAAAAACATTAAGGTATAACAAAACAAAAAGCTGCTGGAGGATGAACCTACAAGGGGCCAAATCAAATATTCCCACCACATGGTATGTCTAAAGTAGTAAGTATGGCACAGCAGCCATGCAGCTCTGACAATCCTGGGCAATATTCTTTAGCAGAGAGGAGCCTTTTAATGGCAGCTCTTTCAAACCAGCCACAGAAGTCATTAAAAATTATTTTCACCATCCTAGCTTTGATAAGATTTTTTTAAATGGATGACTTTGCTGGAACAGTTACTCCCAGTGAGACAGAAAATACTGCCTTAGAAGTTTACCTCTTATAAATAATTTAAACCGTAGAACGATAAACATCACCACTTAATAATTTTTGTTTTAATAAGCTTGAGAGGTTTTGAATATAAAATTGAATGAATAAATAACACAATATTAGAGCCTGAAGAAGACTAGATTATCATTACTTATTTTATGAACTCTAGAACCCTTTATTAGGAATATAAACTGTTGAACTCACGGAGGGAAGTCTTTGAAACTTGTTTATTTGAGTTCAACTCAGAGGTTGCAGCACTGATTACTCACTGTAGCTTGTAGGTCTTCCGGTATGATGGCTGATCATCATCAGAGTCTTCAGGCTCTTCTTCTACTGTGCAGCTCCTACAAGGTTAAAAACAACGAGAATCCATGTAGATTAGGGGTTACATTTCCTAAAATGTTTTAAAGGCTATAATAACATTTTGCAATATGTTTTTACAAATATGGCTTTAATCTTACAATAAATGCAACTGGTTTAGGAGAATAACCCCATGTGTGCTGAAATTTGTAGCTTACCGCTGATATCAAAATGCTCCTTTATGAGTTTGATGCCATTTTTTCCCCTAAGAAAACTGCGGGGTGTCACTTATTCCCTTAAAAAATTTACTTGAACATAAATTAGAACTGCTGGCTCAGATTCAAAAGATAGCTGCTGGTTTTTCCAGAGAAAAAAATAAAATAAAAAGGCGGAAATCCAGGGGGGGGGGATTGTGTACCTCTGGGATATTTGGCAGGGTGCAAATAATCTCAGTGTGATTAAATTCTAAAGTTTAACCATTAGCACCTTTTTAACACAGATAAATGTGTACATATCTTAAACATGGACATCTGAAGAACAACACTATTAATCTAATTAAAAATATTATTTAACGTGCCGGGGTCTCAACCCTCATTTTACAGGAATAAAAAAATATATATTGATAGTGTTATATTATTGTTTATGTCTAAATCAATTCTTAATAATTAGTAGGGCTGGGTTAAAAAAATTGATTTAATCAATTTTGAATTGATTCCTTTACATTTTTGCAAAATCGATGTCCAGGGAATGAGATTGATTCATTTTATAGTGACCCACGTGACGTTCACATTTAAATAAGCAGGAAAGATGCACTCAAGATGATTTCAAGCCAGACAGCTGCAAATATACCCAATAGGTTGACTGAAGATAATAACAAATGGGGGCTGACCAGAACACCCTGTAGTTGTTACAAAGCTGCAAATATGGTTTGTGCATTGAAGATAATGCAGCTCATGAATGTCTGCTGTGTCACTTCTGCTTGCTCGCGTGAGGCTTTACTTTTTCACTTTTCACAAACAAGTTTGCACTTTTGAGACAGTTTTGTTCACATCTCAAGTTTAAACTGTCTGATTTACAAGTTTGCACTTTGTGTTTAATATGACAGGAAAAAAACACAGTTCATCCACTTTCATTATTGTGAAAACCGATCGAATCGAAATTAATCGATTAAGAAATGTATGAATCAAAATCGAATCGATTCAGGACTTTGTCTAAAATACAGCCCTAATAATAACAGAAATGAAAAACATCAGTGACTTATTCTCTACGAATAAATAAAGCTTATTCTGTTTTGTTTTTTTTAGATTTTCGTTTAATAATCCAAAATGTGTTACCTAAACTGTGGATCTGGGTTCATGTGGCAGAACCATTTATCCGGCAGCTTGCTGACGTCGATCCCATCTGGAAGTTTTCGCCAACGCAAACAGGTATCGCACTGCACCCAGTTCTGATCCGGTCGCTTCCTAAAGAGTCAGCTCGTTTAGAAAAAATATACAACTACATATAATGCTTTCCATATTTTTCTCTGGACTGTTCACTAACATGGTATCCTCCACTGGTACGGTGCTGTTTGGGTCTTCTTTGGTCTTTCTGTAACGGATCTCATTCCAGTATTCCTCCAGTTTAACCCCCAAGCTGTTTATGGTCTTTCTGTTCAAGGAAAAGAAAAGCTTGTTGTACATGTTCAAAAATATCAAAGTATTGAGGAAAATTTTTTTAACAGTTTTCAGAGGCTCCACTGATGTTATTACCTGTATTTATCAGACTCGATGAAGCTCTGCTTGTTGTGAGTAGGATCCAGGAAGTTACACTCGATGACCCCAATGACTCCAACACCTTTTTTGTTAGCCTGATGATTAGAAGATATTTAAATATGCTGTTCAAACAAATATGTGAATTTTTTCCTCAATGCCTGACATTAAATTAAGCTATATTTCTGTTAGAAATATTTTATTTATACTCTTACTTTGTTTGTGTTTCATGGGTTGTGTTCTAATGAACTATTATGATGTATAATGTGTGATTCATCTTTTATTAACTCTTGCTTAAGATCGTTCCAGATAAATGTCATGGAACGGACGGGTTGTGAAAGAGGCCTGAACAGCCTATATCACATGTTTCTTCTAAACATGTGTTCTTGGAACAATTCAATTGTAAAACCACCACATGCTTTGTTTTAACATATGTGCTGAGATTTAAAGTAAGATCCATTTGTTTCCCTTCCCCTTAGTTAAACCTCAGCTGGTGTAATTAGGGACATCCCCTATTCTTCAATAAATAGCGAGGAGAAAGCTGAAGACTGCATAGTGGGGTGGAGATTGTAAACTCCGCAGTCTCTTCCTACTCTCCTCGCGAGTAACTAAATTAATTGTCTCTGTGCCTTCTTTCTTTCCCTGTATGTATGTATGATGTTTTAGGTGCTTAGACCTGACAATTTCAAAGTCAGTAAAAAAGGATTACCCCAAATTATTTGCTATATGCCAGAACAATGAGGGAACATTTTAGATTTAGAGGATCACATAAATTTTTTTTAGCGTTTGGTAGAAATGCTTTCTTAACTGCATGACCTTTGTGTACATTCTGGGAATCTATAAGCGCCATTGCTTTCTAAAGAACTGCTTTAACCAGGTCTGGTTTGTAGGGTCATATTTGTTTAGTTCTGCTCAGAACTTTCCTGGTCCTGAGATCAGGATTTTATGATGGCTACCTTTTGTTGTCCGAGTAAACTGCCTCTTCAGTGGTTCTACAGGATGATACTCAGCAGTTTTAAAAATGCCAGAGCCCTGACTGGTGTTGAAAACCACTCTTTAAGCTCTTAAGTGGAGCTTAAATGTGATTTGAGTGGACACCTGTTCACAGATTGGCCATGGGTGTGCCCAGGCAAATAGGTAAACCACCATTTTAGCCTCTAATGTCAGCGAGCTAAAACAACATTAGCTGCTTCGAGCTCCTGCTAAGGTTCTCCATCCAGGGAACTCTGTCTCTATCCTTTAACTCTTTCAACCCACTTACTGAAATTAACTGTAGTTGTATTCCTATCCATGTTTTAATGACAATTTTAGATTATAGAATTGGAAAAAAAGTTGACAGAAATTCAAATGAGCGTTGAAAATCTCCCTCAGTTTTGCAAAAACAAGTTTTAATATTCGTTTAAAGTGATGGACCTCTATAATGACTGATCAGATCTTTCCTCCATGTATATGGCGCTCATCATCCTATGGCCCTTAGGGGATGGATGAGAAAAGCTTTTTTCTTTCTCTAGGTCTCTGAATGTAACATTGCAAAAATTAGTTGAAATTACTCAATTATAGCATGCCTGACAGCAACACTTCCCTAAAAAAAAACAACTCTCCATTTTGACTCATATGTGCGGTCCATGCTAGTTTGCAACCTCTACTTCCTCAGGGTTCCTACAGCATAAGGCACGTTAAATTCAAGACTTTTTAATGCCACTTGAAATAAAAATTTAAGACCAAATTCACAAGAAACACGAGAAAAACCTGCTTGCGACAACTTAACCCAAAGGTTTATTATAACATAAACCACTGCACTAATGTTTCAAATTTTGAAAAGCTTCCCATACAGGGAGAAAACTAAAAACAAACACATGACAGATATATTTTAACAATTATTTAACTGAATTCATAAACTTTGTTTTAGCAGGGAACAAAACAAATCAGTTTTAAAGCCACAACATAACCACTGCTAAGTCTTTTTTGCAGCTATTTTTCTTTGTATCATTTTCTTAGTATGTTTGATTTGATGATAAGTGGAGGCGTTGCAGAGACAAGGGTGGAACAAAACTGAGAAATACCGGCTGTTTCTCTGTAACTCCATTTTGATGCTTTGTGTTTCGTGCTTCGCATGTGCGACTCCACTGCCTTAATTCCCATCGTTCCGAGCTGCTGACTTCTTGCACAAAATCCACTGAGCCTCATGTATGTTTTCCTGGTTTTAGCCATGGAGAAAACTCTTGGCTGGAGACAATTTTCGTTTACATTTACACTTGCTCATATTTTCCAGACAAAAAGTTAATGCCGCGTCTCCCAAATGTCCCGGCCGCAACAACGCTTTTATTGGTTCCACTATTGGGATGGAACCAATAATGGCGTGCCGTAATTTTTTTTTACATAAAAAAATTGTCAATTTTAACGTTTTATTTAGATTACAAAAATAAATCGTAATAAAATAATCCTATTTATGAGGTTTTAAAAATTAAGACATACGAAAGACTGATTTAAGACATTTTAATACCAATTAAGGCCTTAGTTTTATTTTGAAGAATTTAATGCCTTTTAAGACTTTTTAAGGACCCGCTGAAACCCTGTTCCTGTTTAGTACAGCCATGATTAACGTGAGTTTGAGACAAAATTTCACAGTTTAAAAGGCCCCAGATAGATAAAGCCAGGATAATCCCTTAACCTAGGGTAGTGTTTATTTGCTTTGTGTACTCTGGATGTAATTCACTAATTCCAGGAACTTCAGGAGTATGACTTTGGTTGGCCTTCATTTGGGGCCACCCAGTCTCTGTAGCAGTATAACAGGAATCAGTACTGTCGGAATTAAGACAAACTTTTGTCTCCTACATGTTGGGCTTCAGCAGGGCTGCCCTTTATCAGAATTAGAAATACTTTAATAATCCCAGAGGGAAATTACTTACTTTTCCTCATCACCAGCCTTACTCAGAAATTTCATCGACAGGATTTCTAAGAAAAGGGTGGCTTTCTCTCAAAAGGATGAGATCAAGTATGTTGGGGTCCTGTTCATAGGTGAAGGCAGAATGGAATAGAAGATCGGAATACGGATCGGTGAGGCTGTAATTGCTCTAACAGTCTGCTGTGGTGAACAGAGAGCTGAGCAAACTTCACCTATGTTCATAAAATCTGGTTCATGACCAAGAGAACAAGATCCCAGAAAAAAAGTGGGTGAAATAAGCTTCCTCTGCAGGATGGACAAGACTCCCTTAGAGAACAGATGGGGAGCTCAGCTGTCATGGAGAGGCTCATAGGAGAGCTGCTTGTCCTTCACATAGAACAGTTAGCTGAAGTGGCTGTGACATCTTTGTCGGATGCCCCCTTGGACACCTCCCTCAGGAGTTGTGTCCCACCAGGGGACGTTCCAGGACAAACTTTAACCTAAAGCTCTGAGACATTTCTCCAAAATTCAAGTCTCTTTGCAATCTGTATGTTTGCTTCTCATCTGTAAGGCTAAAAGCTTCCTGCTCCTTTAGCCACTCAGAAACAGTAATGAAAGTCTCCTCCATGTTATAGCAGTTCTCCGCTTTACAAAAATTTTTCCTATAACACCTGAATATATGTTGTTTATACCTGCATAAAATTATAAAAAAAAATATATAAAAAAACAAACACAACCGTTATAGATGTCTAGAGAACAGAACCACACTTAAATGAAATGTCATTGATCTTTTAAAATCTCTCATCTTGTCCTGGCATTTAGCTATGAAAACCATTTTGTTGATCCTGACTGACCGACAACAAGGAAAGTTTTTTTACATTTAATGTCAGGACTCTGAGAAAACAACGGTCACCCAGTTTTAACTGTATTTAAAGGCTTAAAAATATAGGTCACAAAAACAAAAAAAACCTACCTTAAGCTGGCAGCCCACTCGTTCATATGCTTTAATGAGCCTGTTTTTGTGATACATCATAATACCATAGTGGTCTTTACTTTTGGTGTTGTACCCAAAAATGATGGGAATGCGTTTCTCCTGAAGTGACAGTAAAGAAAAAAAGGAAAAATAATTAGGGAAGTCTACCAAAAAATATGAGTAAAAATGTCTAAGTCTTGTCATAAAAAAGGATACCAGAAACATGGGCTTGTAGTAGTCCTTTCTGATGTAAGCGAGGCTTTTAGCGATTAGCTGAGACTTCACTTTTTGACCCCGCACCATGACCTGCATACGAGGCTTCAAGTATAAAATGCTACAGTAGGCCTGGAACACATGAACACACACATATCAATGCACCGCTGCAACCAAAGGGTTCAAGGCCTTACATTAAAGTAGGAATTAACACATGAACCCTAGACAAGCAATTTACATGAGCGCTGATGATGCTTCATCTTAGGAGGGCAAAAAGAGGCACTATCTCTACTCATCTATACAAGTAGAAGTTGTGTGAGGGAATAATAGCGTGCAGACTACTGCTCCTTACCCGCAGTGAAACCACACTCTCAGGAACGTAGGATGTAGCCCTGTTTAAAGGCTGAGACGGATCACTTAGTTCTTCATACACCTCTGAGGGAATACGTATATCGTAGCGATCGGTCCCAAAATCAAACTCTGTTGATCCCGTAGAGGTCCTAAAAAACAAAGACGGTAATCTTGAATGGATCTGAAAATGAATGCCGTTTGTTTATAACCTGAGGTGTGCGAACAACATGATTGTTCATGATTCACCCTCTAAACAGTAAAAACAATTTAATTTTACTGCATTTGGAAACACCAACGTACAACTTTCTTTTACAGTTTAAACACAAAATAACTGCAGGCCTGGGTGTCATGACGACAAAAATCAGCAGCTATTTATTTCATTCTTTAATTGTTGAACAGCTGAATCTTTTTATCTCTCACTACCTTTCCACTGCCATTTTCTCCCTCCTGAATTTTCACAAAATACTGTACCAGTGTCAGCTTTTCTTAGGGTTAAGGGTCCTGAGAGCAAAATATAACCATCTAATGAGGCACCAAATGTTCAGGTCTGTGTGTGGATCACAAACAGACCTGCGGAGATTCCAGATGATGATCCGGGTGCCTGTTTTAGCTGTGGACGAACTGATGGCATCAATCTCAGCGAGAAGCTCCACTTGAGACTTGAAAAGAGAATATTGCAGGATGTCCCTCAGACTTGCTTCTTGATCTTCATTTACAGTGAGTAAAGATATGGTTAAGGAAAACAGATGACAGAGACTTCCTCAAACTGTTTAATATGTCACAATTTGGAGGGAAAAACACTTAAAATATATTTTTACTGTGCAAATTTTTGCGGGTTGGTCAAAGGATATATGTGTTTGCAATCCTATTTTTAAAAGAAATAATAGGCACAATTATTTGCTTGGCGTCAATCATCTCCAGGTAGGTCTGGGAAAGCATCCCGATGCACGACACGGTCTTCGACTTGGAGAACACGATGGCATCTTTGCCGAGACGCATGGATCCGGACTTGAAGCCGTTACCATAAATACCGATGGGCTCCAGTCCATTTAATGCTATCTTGTCGCTGTACCCAAAGCTGAAATAGAGAAATAAAACATTTTTCCCTGTATTATAATATGCAAACAATTTAAATAATCAGAACAGAAGAGAATTTACAAACACCTTTTAATTTAGAATTCGTAAACTAAATTATGGCTCTGTGTTAAATACGCTGGTAAAGATTCTCAGTCATCCAGGTCATAGTCATTCCAAAAAAGTAAAAAAAAACAATCAACTGAACTAAGTTTCCAGGTTTGAAGGCATTTCGTGTCCCATCCAGGAAGCTTTTTTAATTCAAAAGGTCAGAATTAGGAAATGCTTTATATAGTAGCCCAAAAAGTTGTTTTGGCTTAGAAAACATGCAAATTGAAACCAAAAGAACAGGTCCCCTTAGGAATGGGGATTGGTTTTGGGTTCTTTGTTAGCCTGCAATACTGATACCGGGCTATGCCTCTGAAAGGGGGGCCGTTAGGGGCAATTGTTGGCTTGGTTGCCCAGGTGAGATGTTTTGTCCCCTGCATGGGGGTGGGGGATTGAAATGATAGCTGGAAGTAATTAACTCTATCGCTGTATTGTAGGTTTTTAAGAACTGAATCCTGAGTCCATCCTCTCTGTTTAAGGTTGTTTTTCTTTATTAACATAAATGGCTTCCTTCACGCCCCCCCTCTCAAACTGAAGGCCACTCAGTAATTCACAAACTGAAGATTTAAAACAGCCTCTTTGGGTCTAGTGTAAGTACACGTAACTTTGATTTATAGTGTTTTGATTTTTTAAACTCATTTCTTTTTGCAAGTACGCTGTTATTATCCTCAACTTTTTTCCCCCAATGTTTTTAAAGTTAATCTACATGTTTACAGATCAACTTTAAGGTTCTGATACTAAATAGGAGGGTTTAAGTTAACCCTTCAATATGAAACCCCTGAACCCGCTCTATGATTAATATCAACTGTAAAGGGTAATATGGGATAATGGAACGGATGTTGCTTACAGCAGAGAAAAGAAAGACTTTTTCTGTGACTGAATAAAAGAGACACATTGCAAAAAACCAATATACCTCTCTAAAACCAAATGAATAAGCGTTCCCTTTCAGATCCGATAGAACCTCCTCTGAAGAATTTGTACCTGAGCATCTTGTGCATAGTTTCATGGTCGAGGCCATTTCCATTATCCATGAAGCTGAGGCAAACCTCATCTTTGACCACAGTTTTATCAATCCAAAACCGCTTGGCGCTGACATCTGGATCATAGGCATTATCTGAAAAAAAACAAAAAAAACAGATCTGATTTAACAAGCTTTTAACACCCTAAATTCCAACCACCAGTTGTTTGAGAAGCCAAATAAAATATTAGATGCTATGACAGCTACTATAGTTTGAAATTAACACATAATTTCCTTTGATTCGTTTCACGAATCAATAATCAATAAGCACATTAATCTGATCAATTTTTTTTTACTAATCATTCAGAAATATCAACATTTCTTTCAGACAAGTTGAAAAAACAGACAAAAAGACTATTTAAGATATTTAACATTTTTGCATCTTAAAGGAAGTTTTGATCTTTTTTTTTTTTTTTTTATCAGAGCATTCACACTTAAACACTTCATCATAGTATTTGCTTTTGCATGACTTTTAAAATCTACTTAAGGTCTAATATTGATATTATTTTCACACATGTATAATAAAAACAATTCTTAATACCTACTTTTAAGCAGTTACATTAATTTTCTGAGCAGGGCTTTTGTTTTTACTTGTTTAATAGTTATAAATCACAATAAAAAGGGATCCAGTCGAGCTTCAAATCAACAGGCATTTCGATCAGTTGTAAGCAACATGTGCAGACATGATCAAACCAGATTACTTTGGCACTAACCTCAAAAATAAACCGTCAGAATTATTTACATAAATTGGAGGAGCACTGATTAACAATCTGAGTCACTGTAATTATAGACTGTTGCGAAAAGCAGCTCCCGTTTTGATGAACACTGGAAAATTCAACAAGTATGCACGGGGTAAATCTCAAGCACTGTCAGGAGGACCCTTTGTTGCAGAACTGTAAAATGGTGTCTCTTGCAGTGTCAGGACCGGAAGATAATTTTGGAAGTTCTGTTTGAAGCCTTCGAGAATAGAGCAAGAACGTGTTTGCTGCTGGATTAGAGTTTCTGACAGTGTTAAACTGAGCTTAGGAGCAGTTTAAATTAGTACCGTATTTTCACGACTATAAGGCGCACATAAACGTCTTTTTTTTCCCTCAAAATGTGCGGTGCGCCCTATCTGTGTTGTAACTGCGACTTTTGAGACCACCTCATTGAGGAGATGATAAAAGAGTGCCTGATGGAGGTGAATGTAAAGAGACCAGGTGATTTTTTTCCACTCATCACCATTGCTGTTAATCTGTGACTCCGTGCGTGCCCATCTCACAGCTGACGTGAAAAACATGGTGAAACAAATGAATGCTGTGCTTTCTGTTATTCAACAGCTTGACATCGGTGTGAACCGGACGCAGCAGGTGCAGCAGAAGCAGTGAGTTTACATTCAAAGTCAATGGTTGACGCGCGTCAAGGCGCAGCAAAAGGTCCCGCAGCGCGTTTTGAACAGCAGGCGCGGCGCGTCTGGAGGGTTTAAGCATGTGACGCGCCGCCAACGCGCTGCTGCTGCTCGAAATGGAAAAATAGAAGTTTTGCTGCTGGAAGCGCCGCATCAACCAATCAGAGAAGCTGATCTGGGAGCTGACAGCGAGACAGACACAGCGCTCTGATGACATATGATATTAAGGCAAATGAAAAGGGCTGGTTGGATGAGGAGATGATGAAAGCGTGGCTGAGGCAGGTGTATGTGAGGAGACCAGGTGGTCTTTTCCACGCATCACCATCGCTGTTAATCTGTGACTCCATGCGTGCCCATCTCACAGCTGATGTGAAAAACATGGTGAAACAAATGAACGCTGTGCTCGCCGTTATCCCGGGAGGTCTGACAAAGGAACTTTAACCGCTCGACATCTGTGTGAACCGGCCGTTCAAAGTAAGGCTGCGAGCGGCGTGGGAGTGATGGGTGACAGACGGAGACCACAGTTTCAGGATAAGTGGAAGGCAGCGCCGGGCAAGTTACGCCACCGATTGCGGATGGATTGTAGATGCTTGGACTAACGTGTCTGCTGGCTCTGTTGTTCAAGCTTTTGCAAAAGCCGGCATTATTTCTGAGGAGCCGCGCTGCACGGAAAGTGACTCTGACAGCGAAGAAGGGGAAATTGGCATGTCTGATTTAGCGGAGCTGTTTAATTCAGAAACAGAGGATGATGACTTTGATGGGTTTGATTAATACTTTGTAATAAATACTTGAATAAAGCACAATCATACTCAGTTTTGCTCCCGCTCTATTTTTCTACCTGAAAACTTAATTCAACAGCAGCCTCTGGGCCGGGTCTCCTCCGGGTTCATCGCGGTGGCTGGCAGGTGTTTTTTCATCTAAATAATCTAAATCTTGCAGCTATATTTGCTGTGATCAGTGGGAATAAAGTAGTTTTAATATGTTTTTAAGTGAGAAAGTTCACCTGAAAACTTAATAATTGCAGTCAGTTCATCCAGATTATCTATTTCTGTCGGAGGCGCCCAGATCCCCACATACAGTACACCGACAGTAGAAATCCCTTCATCAGCAGCCTGTAGGCCGGGTAGCCTCCGGGTTCACCGCGGTGGCTGGCAGGTGTTTTTCATCTAAATAATTTAAACTGCAGGCACCAGGATACCGGTAATAAAAGCGAACATATTCCGTCAGCAGGTTTCAGGATTTTAAGTTAATTTAGGAGTGACCACAGCGCTCTGTCATCTGCGATGTGTCTGTCTCACAGCCAGCTCCCAGGTTTGAATAAAGCACAGTCATACTCAGTTTTACTCCCGCTCTATTTTTAAATACGCAGTAGAGGTATTTAAACGTAGTAGAGGACATGTACCTGTATATAAAAAACGCGCCCTATAGTCCGGTGCGCCTTATGTGTGTGTTAAATACAGAAATGGCACACATAACTGAGACTGCGCCTTTTAGTACGGGGCGCCTTATGGTCATGAAAATAAGGTAAACCAGTGACCAAAAATTCCCTCCAGCGTGTCCTGGGTCTCCCCCTGGGCCTCCTCCCGGCGGGACGTGCCTGGAACACCTCACCAGGGAGGCGTCCAGGAGGCATCCTAACCAGATGCCCGAGCCACCTCAACTGGCTCCTCTCGATGTGGAGGAGCAGCGGCTCTACTCTGAGTCCTCCCCGGATGACCGAACTTCTCACACCATCTCAGGGAGAGCCCGGACACACTACGGAGAAAACTAATTTCAGCCGCTTGTATCCGGGATCTCATTCTCTATGTTTCTGGGCTGGCCTGAAAGCACAATGGGATTCCTCCAGAGGAGCTGGCCCAGGACAGAAATGTAGCATCTTGTTTTTTCAATGTTTCATATGCACACACATTCATTTTATAATTGTCATTCCATAACCCTAACAGGAGTAACCGACAATTCTCATAGGACAGCCAACCTCCATTGTCATTTAGAAAACGTCTTATAGACCAAATGCCCTTTTCCATCTAGTGATCCAAATACAGAGACTTCTTTCTATGTAGCACATATCTATTATTCCAGATAGGAGATGGTGGGGAGTAAGTGCGTGTGCATACGTTTCCAGCATAACAACACTTACTTGCGAAAGCAAGCTGGCTACACAGGGAGTTTATCAATGATAGCTTTTACTTTAGAAAGGCTTCAAATTAACTTTGCTTTCACTTTGAAAGTCTTTAAATAAACTTGTTGTTCTAACAGTGCAGGAGACCTCACAGTGCAGCTCTGGGTCCTGACAGTGCAGGTCTGCAGCCAGACCCCTCTCATAAATCTTTGCAGATAGTAACTGCTTTGTGTTTTTTTTTTGTTTTTTAAGCTATCCTTAGTTTAATTGATGTGAGACCTAAATAAAAATAAGGAAAAATTAACAGAAGTACTAACAGAAGTACTTCTGTTGTAAAGATTAATATGTTGTAGTAAAACAGAAAAAAATAAACCCAGTGACAATCAGATGATTTAAATGACTCACCTATGAGCTCAGCTATGGCGCTGAAAGGCCAGGTGTGGCTGGTGGAGTTGGTGTGCAGGAACTTTGGTGAAAGCTGAAAGTAAAACAAACATTTGATTTAAAGTCTGTTTAACCTTTAAGAAACAACCTTGCCTAGCATGGCTACATTTCATCCTCTGCTTTGGTCCTTAATAAAGCTGTGTAGTTCAGGATCAGAGTTTTTTTAAATGATCTATCAGATATATTTTAATTATATTATTAAACTGTCTCTTGAGTATTATATTGCCCTGCCCAATCCTACAAAAGCGCCAGCAAATAACCCGCTGAAATATAAATCTGTAAATCTGGAAAGTAATAATTTTTCGAGGATTGGTGGACTGCGGGATTCTTCCTTCTCTATCTTAAACAACAATCCCTTTAAATTAGGGCACCACTTCTGTACACAGAAAGCCTTAATCTTAATCTCCTGGATTAGGAGTTTCTCTCTGTCCCATAATGAATTACAAGTAAAGCTGAAATGAGAAATTGGATTGATCTTGAGTAATCATTTAATATTCCATCGGTCTCCGCTAAGTGATGTCAATTGTTTACCTCGGGCGTGGTGCATCGTGGGAAAACCACCATATTAGGTGGAAAGTCAAGATAAGCCACTCGCGGCTGTTCTTTCGGCACAATTATTTACCAGAAATGACACGATCGTGTTGTGTGAGAGGCTGCCAGTCCCGTGTGTCGTGCCAAGGTAGTTAACAAATTATAGTAGGCCACCTGCTATAATCTGTTCCCCCTGTCTAAATCAGGCAAAAAAGGCCCCAGCTTTTTCATTTTTGGCTTATAAGCATCTTTTATTATGCCAAAAATGAAAAAGCTTGGGCCTTTTTTGCCTGATTTAGACAGGGGGAACAGATTACAGCAGGTTTTATTTCATCCCATATTGCCAATTGTGGCAATATGGGATGAAATAAAACGGCTGATGTTAGAACACAAACTGTTTATTAAGGACAGTACAACATAGATAAATTGTAAGTTACTATAAACACAAATATAGATTTAAGTACTAAATTTCAACCAGGAAAAAATTATTTTCCTTCTGCATATAGTCTTTAATGATTACACGTGCACTCCATTTTCTATTTCATTTTTATTACAAGTATATGGTTTACAACAGTTTTCAATGGGATGAGAACATTTGGACACTGTGAAACAATGAGAGATTTTTTTTAAGGGACGTATGGAAAAGAACAAGGATCTGTTTGCTTTCAGAGGAAGGAGTAGACACTGCTGTCAGCAACCAGCTTTCAAGCAAACGTTTGTGTTTTATTATTAGTTTTAGATATCACTGGCGATATTCTGCTATAACATGTGAAGTAAAGAATAAAACAGTAAAGCTCAACTTCCATGCACCTAAAACCTTTCAAATTTCAAGTTCTGCACGTTGGAATTGAGGCGGAGTTAACTCGGGTTGTTCTTCCTACTCCGTGCGCGCTCCCGACGAGGGGATACAAATTTTCGCAGGGATAACTACCTTGGCACGACACCGGTACGATAATTTTGCATTCTGCTTACTTTTTTCCATATAGTCAGAGAAACAAACTCAATCCTTTAGGCCTTCGTTTAGCTATGCTGTGGTTGTTTACACTACGCCTTCTCCACCTAAAATGGCGTATTAGCAACAAATGTCACGTGACTGGCGGAGACCGATTGGTCAGCTAATTTTGTAATAAAGTTAATTGTTACTTAAAGTACAGGCAAATTCCATCTTTGTATTCAGAAATGTTAATTTACTAAAAGTACCTCTTTTTAGATTAATCGGGGGGAAAAATTGCAGACATATTAATCAATTACTAAAATACCTGATAGCTGCAGCCATTCAGCGTATGCAGGGGTATAAATAAGGTCCAGTCTGTCATTTTATAATCAGGTGGTTTTAAGAGGAATTTTTTGCACTATTACGTCTGCAAATAGATGTCCTAGCCCACAATTGGTTAGGGGGCCAACCAGGTGTCAGTGACGGGGCCCCTAAGAGGTCGGGGGCCCCTAAGCAACTGCAGTCTCTGCTTAACGATATTTACGCCATTGCATACCATATAAAAAAAATAATCGTCCCTGATGCTGATATCTGTAATAAAACGAATCTGGATGAAGGAGCCACACAAGTTCCATCTAAAAATTGACAAGTTGTTTGTTAGAAATAGTTAAAAAATATTTTATAAATATAAAGTGTGTATATATATTTACATATATTCTAAATGTTTTTTTTTTTTTTTCATAAATGTGAAGAAAGCAGAGATGCAGAGCCAGGCTGGCTCTTAATCAAAATCCAAACCCATCGCCAAACGTCTTGCTCAACCTGGACAAGTTGCTCTAACAATATAACATGTAGAGCTTGAAAAAAGTTCCGCCTAGGCAGCTGGATGTAAAGTTTCCTAGAAGATGTTTCACCTTTCAGCCAAGAGGCTTCTCCTGTTTAACTATTGGTGGGAAGCATTGATGGCTTCCTTCACGCCTCTGGTTTAAGAGGGGCCAAAACAAGCGTTTAATGTTGGTCCATGTTCGGTTTATTCAATGATGATTATAAAATTAATGTGTGTGCATATAGAACATTGAGTAAAGGAGATGCTTCACTCTGTCTTATAATTCAATTAGAGGACCACTCTCTCTCTGCCTTGTGATTCAGTCAGTGGAGCATCCTGTCTTATGACCTGATCAATTGTCCTGTCAGAACAATACTCTGTTTTGTAACCATGTGTTATGTTCTGTTAATAAATAAGGCACTGCAGGAGGGGGGTTGGAGAGAGAGAGTAGTGTGTTGGGTTGCAGCTCTTTCTCCCCTCGTGCAGGAAGCTGTTGAAAATCCCTTTCTGTGTGGACTCAGTCCTTCTTTTACAAACCTACATTTTTTAACCTAACAGTCCACTCTATAAAGCCTCGAACCCAATGCTATTTCTGACAATTTGAATTGAAAAAGCTTCTTAGATTGGAAGCAAAACATCTTCAAACTTGGAAACAAAGTCCAGTGGATTGTTTTTTTTTTTTTTTTTGGGAGTCCTACTGGTAAAATAATAAGAGTTCTTTTTGGTAAATAAAACATCCATATCTGTTAATAAATTTCCAATTCTAAATAAAACTTGCCATGCTTGGGCGTTGAATAGGAAAAAAATAACAAAACAAAAAATAGACACAGCAAGACAGATGGACAGGGGTGGAGCTAGATGGGGGGCCAGGGGTGGCCAATCATTTTTCTCACTCTAATACAGATGGATGGTGGCAACAGTAATACTCTCAAGTGGAATATTCAAAACATTTTATTTTTTTGTGGTTAATTATACACATCAATATACTAATGCCAAAGATGATAAGTACAAAATTCATGCTCTTTTCAGAGCTTGATTTTGCATTATATGGGGTAAAGGGAAAAACATGTCTCCGCAAGTCATCTTGGAGTCTTCAGTGAAATCAAAGATAAATAACAATAAAAAAAAAAATCAAATAATCAATTTATTTAGATATTGGTGCTTGTAAATATCAATTTTATACAGAATGTTTATTGATACAAGTAGGTAAATAATGACAATGATGATTAATTTAAACCCCTGAACTCAAAACTGAGTTATATCCACTATACCTTTTATCTAGAAATTACGAATGTTTAAATATATGCGTCTTTTTTTTAGCAAACGCTGTAGGAAAGTATAGTTAGTCTTTATTTAGAAAATAGGGATGTTTTGCTGGTTATTTTTTCCTGTTGGAACAGTTTAGATTGACCGCGAGTTTCTGGTGCCTATCCGCTTTCAGCACCCCTCAGTCTACATTGGTTATTGCCTGGCAACCCTTGTAAAAAATGTCTGGCTACGCCTCTGCAGTTGGATGCAGACATAAATGGCTGAAAAACAGAGAGATGAGCAAAACAGACTACAACATACTTTAAAATGAAAGTTAAAACTTTACCTTTAAATTAAAAACTCAACAAATCTATAATTATAATAGTATTATGGTAAATGCATTTGTTTATGAATCATTTGGATGCACTAGTGTGGTAAAGAGCTGGTGATCTCTGGGCCCCCAGATGATCTTATCACTGAACAGTAAAGCAATAACAGGAGAAACAACTGGAAACCGAAACTGAGCAGCCTTCCATTAAAAACAGGGACAGGCAAGATAATCTAATTGGCCTTAAATTGCTCCGATTTACTTGAACGTTTCAATTAAGGTAACTTATTTGTTTGTTTTAAATTAAACATTGTGTCGAACAATCCACAAACGCCGCCCGCCATGGACATCACAGTGGACACAGCAAGCTGAACTGCTGAGATACCTGCATAAATTATGGTCCTGCTCACATGGACACACAATGAAGTTATTAAATGTTGAATTTTCTAATAGTCAGCGTGAAAAACATGATGTAGAGAAGGTGATACAGGCTGCTTACCGTGCTGAGAGGAACACCGCGGTGTGTTTGCTCCGCCATCTTTCCTGGAACAGATGGGCGGAGCTTAGCCTCACACTTCTCTTCAACAGTTTTTAAAATAAACAGGTCAACAAATTCACTTCAATTGTGCAAAGATTGAACGTGCAACGGTTTGTTTCTAAATTAGAAATAAAAATAAATAAATGCTAAAAAGAGTGGAAGTCTATGTGATGACTTCCGATTTAGCATTTTCCAGAATAAAAGTCCATGCTTGCTTCAGCGTTAAATGCCGCTACAGTTGAGATTACAATTACTTTCTACTTACTGGTTTCAGTAAAAGAATCATTGTGAAACTAATCTATGTCAAGAAATTTTAAAACCGTGTTGGGAAAAAGGAAAGGGGAAATTAAATTCCTTTGGATGATCATCAGATAATATTATAAAAGCTCTAGAATTATCTCAAACGTCTGTAAAACAATGATTAGGCCATTAATTCACCCATCATTGTTGCCTAATATAGATACGGATTTAACTTAGCTGTTTAAACGGTAAAATACAGAAGAGGATTAGGCCCACTGGAAAAAAAAAAACAACTGATTAAAATTTTTTATTTCAGTAGCCTATAATATGAGAAAAAAGTCAGAATTCTGATTTTTTTCTCATTTTATACACTGACTTTAATCTCAGAATTCTGACTTTAATCTCAGAATTTTGGCTCTTGATGTAGATGGGCAGCATGAAGGAAGAGATGTGGGAGCATTTAGCTTCTCTGACAAAGATGTGAGTTGTTTGTGAGGGCCAGTAACACATTGGTGGAAAATTAGGCAACATTTACATGTCAGAGGGGTCCCTGGTGATGCTAGTTCAATAATGGAAGGGCAGAAGGTGAAAACAAGAGAGCTAGTCTCTAGACATGGCAACGGCTTGAGGCTAAAATGCTTGTTAGCTGTCAGAAAACAGTCAGAATTGTGAGAAAAAAATCACAATTCTGAGATTAAAGTCAGAATTCTGGAAAAAAAAAAAGTCGGAATTCTGAGGAAAAAAAGTCGGAATTCTGACTTTTTTTTTGTCATATTATAATGAAATAAAATTTAAAAATCAGTTAACCTTTTTTTTTTTCAGTGGCCCTAATCTTCTCCCATAGCTTCCCTAACAAAGATTTGAGTTGTTTGAGAGGGCCAGTAACACATTGGTGGTAACTGATGGAATTAGGCGCCATAAAACACAATAAGAAGGAGAAGAAGGAGATCTGCTTGCTACGATCCACAAAGTTAAGGCTCTCATGCTATAAATGTCTTGATGTTTCATTTAAACAGTATGGGCCGGATCTATCAAAGGTTTGCGTGTATAAAAACGTGAGCTATTTCACTGCGCACACTAAAAAATGTACAAACTGATCTGATGCTAAAAGGATTTGGTCTTTAAAACGTGCTAAATAGCTCTTATCCATTTAGTACTTACAAAACAAAAAATAGACACAGCAAGACAGATGGACAGGGGCGGAGCTAGATGGGGGGCCAGGGGTGGCCAATCATTTTTCTCCCTCTAATACAGATAGATGGTGGTAACAGTAATACTCTCAAGTGGAATATTCAAAACATTTTATTTTTTTGTGGTTAATTATGCACATCAATATACTAACGCCAAAGATGATAAGTACAGAATTCATGCTCTTTTCAGAGCTTGATTTTGCATTATATGGGGTAAAGAGAAAAACGTGTCTCTGCAAGTCATCTTGGAGTCTTCAGTGAAATCAAAGAAAAATAACAATAAAAAAAAAAATCAAATAATCAATTTATGTAGATATTAGTGCTTGTAAATATCAATTTTATCCAGAATGTTTATTGATACAAGTAGGTAAATAATGACAATGATGATTAATTTACCCCTGAACTCGAAACTGAGTTGTATCCACTATACCTTTTATCTAGAAATTACGGATGTTTAAATACATGCGTCTTTTTGTTAGCAAACGCTGTAGGAAAGTATAGTTAGTCTTTATTTAGAAAATATGGATGTTTTGCTGGTTATTTTTTCCTGTTGTGTTGTGTATTAATCTGCGCTAATCATAAGATGGAATAAAGTTAATGTTTTGTAGGTTTAAAGTTGTTTTCACAAATACTGTTATAAGAGCCTTTCGAGGCCAAAAAGGAGAAAAGCAGAGCAATGAATGGAGCCATTCGGGGCCAGAGGGGAGAAGTGCAGAGGAGAGTGTGTGTATCTGCTGCAGCTGGCGCCAATGGGAGTGAGATCTACAGGACAACGCAGGGTTAAGGCCCCTTAGTAATAAGAAAGCACCCGCAATAAAAATGAAATATTTGACATCCCAAGGTTGCCCAGCTCAGCAAAAATCTGGCCATACAAAGAGAGTTGTTATTTTCAAAGCACACGGAGCAGTAATGGTCCCTGAAAGGGTGATGAGACGAGGGGGGAGCAGTATGGTAGATTGACATGGCTTGAAGCAAGGGCTGACATGTTTTTGACTAAACCGTCATAAGTTTCTGATTTGAATGCACCAGATGTTTTCATGGCCTGAGAGAGTGCTCTCACAAGTATGAGATGTGTCTATGAATGTCACCGTGTTTTGCAGATAAATATCAATGTGACCTTTACCAATGACTGAAATATGTTCTGAAGGGGGTTTTTCCACCGATAAGAAATGTATAAAAGGGAGCTGGTTTCACCATTTGTTAGCTTCGGCTCACCGCTGACCAGCTCATTGTAAATGTGTTGTGTTCAGCAATAAACACACTGGACCCGGACTCAGCGGCCTCTGTCTAAATTTTTTGATCTTTGTTTGAGTCTTTTTCTGCTTTTTAAGAACTTTGAATTTTTATAAAACTTAGCTTCAATTTTAAGTCGTCAAGAAGAGAATTATAGGACGACAGTTGTAACAGTTCAAAACGTGCTAAATAGCTTGGAACAGTTTAAAACGTGCTAAATAGCTATTATCCATTTAGTACTTTTTCTGCAATGAATATGCAATATGGGGCGTTTACACGCAAAAGTGCTTCTTGTGTAAATCTATTAATTTAGCACTCACAAAGTGATTTATTAAACCTGAAAGCAATTTTGCTAATGGTATCTGACTCTATATTTAACACGTTTCAAAAGAAGGTGCAAATGGTATGTATGCGTAATGTTGGTTGGAATGAACGAGGAAACGATCATCAAAACATATCATTTATCCAGCATTGACATTTTGGAGCTGTGGGGGGAACTCCGAATAGATTTGGAGCAAGCCACAAGGAGGACCCAAGCAATACCAGATATCACAAAACTCCTTGCAACACTGCACTTTTTTGCATCTGGGTCATTCCAGCGTACGGTTGCAGCGAGAGCTGGGATCTCCCAATCTCTTTTTTCAGAAGTGCTGTCCGACGTTCTAAATGCCATGTCGCCCTGACGCCCTACCGGAGAACCCCGACCTCCCCCCTGCGCCTGTGGAGCAACATGCCAATGCTGCAGGGATGCGTACGCGCAGTATTTTCATCCACAGTCACTTCTTGTGAGCCATTTGGTATGTGCATTTTTCTACAGGCCAATACAAAACACCAGTTTTTTTTTTTTTTTTACTGCAGTGAAGTAGAAATTCAGCCACATACCACAGGGAATAAAGGGAATAAAGGTTGCCAAAGTTTATATATATATATATATATATATATATATATATATATATATATATATATATATATATATTATATTATATATATATATTTTTTTGTTGGGGGTCACTGTAAGATTTAAATTTCTTAATGCACTAGTTTGTACTGTCGTGGAAAATGTCCTCCCAACGACTTAAAATTGGTGCTAAGTCTTATAAAAATTCTAAGTTCTTAAAAACAGTTGAGAAGTCTTCAAACAATGATCAAAAATCAGGCAGAGGCAGCTGGGTCCAGGTCCAGAGAGGTTTATTGCAAAATACAGATAAACCCCCAGAGATGTGTACCGGTCCACATCTGACTTACATGCAGAGACAATCCCACTTATATACACTCGAGGAGCATTATTTTTAAAGCCTTTCTTTTGATCTATCAAAGCCTTTTCTTTACACTTTCATGTTGACATTTATTGCAGTTAAATCAAAACTCAATATGTCAAAACAACGCTTTCATCCAGTGTGACTTATGTTTTCATAACATCTCATTAAAAAAGTCGGCATAACCTTGATGCTCAAAATTTCAGTAACACATCACTCGTATGTCGCTCAGTACCGCACAGTATCACTTTGGATATGACAACTCATATATCACAATTAGTGCAGCTGGCCTGTGCAACCTTGATATGTCCAAATAATTCATTTTTAATGAGTGTGACTTCATCATCAAAAGGCCTTATCTCTGTAGCTCTGCAGTACCAACACCTTGGATTCAATCCAATATTTCTGTCCCCTTTCTAATACCTGCCTCTTACTTGGATCCCAAAACTTCAAAGGGCCAGCTGCAGAGAGCCTTACACACACTGCTCTCTTTCTCTCTCTTTGGCCTTAATAACATAAATGTATTTATTGTGAAACAACTCTATATGCATTGTAAAACATTTAATTCCATTTTATTCTAATCATTGGTGCAGATTAATTCACTACAGTACAAACTACAAACTACTTTGCCGCAAACCACAAAACGCGCAAAACCATCATTTAAATAGGGTGTCACCAACAGTTTGCACCTGCCACCAGTTACGCAATCGCTCTTGTTAAATCACCCGCAAACCATGGTTCAGCCCCTCGCGCAAAATTCCATTTTGCAAGCGCAAATTACTGCACGCAAAATTGGATCTTGATAAATCCGGCCCTAAAAGTATTGTCCTTTCCCTCAGTCAGTAAAAACTTCCTGTCATAAATGATAATAAATGGTACCATCAATTCAGATACAAGAACTTGTTCAGAAGTATATTGCAAAAATGTAATGGATTTACACTTATTTTAAATGTTGTTTAATGATATTTTTTCTAAAACCATAAAAAAGGTATCTTTGTGGATTTTAAAAATACTAGTTTGTTGACCTTTTTATTAAAACAAAATACATTTCTTCATTTTTTCCCCCTATAATTTGTGTCACGTGGAGGCAGACTAGAGAATTAAGAAAACAATCTGAATCAATTTTATTTGTTTAAATTATTTAGACTGATTTAACTTTTATCTTATTTAAATATGTGATCTGCAATAGCACTAACCCAGACATTGGAGTCTATTATCAGTTAGATCTCATAGAGTGCTGCAATTATCTGGATAATGTCTTAAAAGAAGTAAATAAAAACATAAAAAACAGATCAAATCATAAACTGGTGTAAAGGTAAAAAGCAAGGATTGAAAAAAAGAACAAAGCAGAAGTGAAATACTATGTTTAATTTAATGACTTTTTTATTGCATCAAATCTTGATGTGGTCCTTTTTAACATAAATAACTTACAGGAACATTCATGTGCAGGGAAAAAGAACAAACATCAGCAGCTGTAAAAACTAAAAGAATAAAAACAAAAAGGGGCTAATTTCCCTTGATAACCAACAAGGAGGCACGACATTACTCTAAAGTATGTTCCCGATGCACAGAAAGCACATTCTTTTGCTCACTATTAAAGGTTGGACCATAAGTTAAGAGAAATCTTTAAGATGTTTAGTTTTTTACATTCTCAAGACATATGCTTACACCTGAATTAACAAGCTGCAGGTAAATAGTTAAGGAAAACACAAAACACTAAAGGTGCCTAATACAGTTCTTCACAGTAAGTTTTTACAGGACTTAAATCTATTGGCTGTGCCGTCATGACAATAAGTTGCATGCCTTGATTACACAACAATGACCCCAATCAAGAATACCTGGCTGTTTTTAATTAAGTTAAGAACAAAATGTAGCGACTTTAAGCTGTGCTAATGTCTATTCTTTGGACAGAAAGAAAGCTGCGCTCGTTTTTATTCTCACATTAAGAACAAAGTTGAAATAAGTCCCTTTTTTTTTCCCCAGTTGAAACAGTTCAGAAGTGCATGTACTGATGCAACCAGGAAGGTTAAAACACTAAAAATCCCATTTCCAAAACCTTTTACTAAAACTTCACAATACAACAAAATCACCGGTTGTGCCCCTGTTAGGTCTGACTCTCGTTGTGACTCAAAAAATTCAGTCTTTAATTTCCATGGGGTCCAGGAACTCTTTTTCAATTATGTCCTCCAGTCTGCTTAGGACGGTGTGTGAACTGGCTGCAGGGTAGTCTGCAATGGGGAAGGGAGCCGCAGACTGGCTGACGGGGGGAGGGACCTGGAAGGAACAGCAAAGGGTGCGTAGGAATGGCATCAGCTGCGTGATGGAGGACAGGGAGCTCTGAGAGAGGAGGGGGAACTCTAAGTGCTCTGTGGAGGACTCCTCACTCAGCTCATTAAGGTCCTAAAAAAAACCAGGAAACAGAATGAGATGTTATTTGAAATCCCAACTCTGTGTTTTGTCTCAATAAACATGAATTTAACAGTAAACAGCTTTGAACTGTGAAGTGCTTGAGTGTGCAAGAAGATACAGTGACTTGCTAAAGTATCCATACATATTACATATTTTAATTAAGTTAAAACTAAAACCTTTAAAATACTAGATTTGGATTTTAAAACATCACACCCATACTCCAAACTAGGAAACAACAGTAAAAGACAAAGAAAACAAGAAATGGCTTTTAAAAGAAACAAAAAAAAATGTCATCAGCCTCCCTGAGTCAATACTCTTTAGCAACACCTTTTACCACTCTTACAGCTGCAACGCCTCCTTGCAGAGTAAACCTGCTCTACCTTATTTTAGAATATAGAGACCAAACTTGGAACAATTTTGTGGTTGCAAAATGATCAAACTCAACTGGATTAAGCAAAGCTGGTGACATCACATCTTGCCTCAGATTTCCATTAGCATTTAAATTTGAGCGATTCCAACAATATGTGTTGATTTTGTGGAATCATATTTTTCCTTGGCCTATTTGTGAGGTAAAATATTTTAATTGTGCCTTTACCTAAATAGGGGTGATTGTTTAGAAGTCTTGTACCAGTCTTTATGCTGGAGTTAAGTTATGGCGTTAAGATTGGGGAGTTGCCTCCCTACTCTAGACAAGGGTGAAGGGAAGTGAGAGATAAGAATGAGTTGACACAGGCTCCTTCATGCTGTAAACGGGAGACCTGTTCTGAGTGTTTATCTGGCTAAAATTTACGTCCTTAGTGAATTTAAGTGTTTTTTTCTTGGGAATAACCAAATGTTTGTGTGTGAGAAAATTAGCCTCTGCCTCAGCTTCCGAACTCCACAATCTGAACTCCAGATACATGTTTATGGTAATCTGCTTCAAGGTGAATCTAAAATAAAACATACCCAAAGCATTTTACTGTGGGGATGGTGTATTTAGGGTATGCCAGACATAGCTCTTCAAAGGCAGATCTAAAACTTCAAACTGGTCTAATTTGACTGGTGCTGCCTCATCCACATGTTTGCTATGTGCCATCCACTGCTTACACAAAGCCACCAACATGAGAATTGAACCAAACAAACATGAGCTGACCTCACTTGATTGATTTGACATAAACTCTATCTTCTAAACGTACCACAAAGCATCATAAAAAATCTGTGTGATATCACAAATACACAAAAACGTAGTTTAAAGAGAATTACTGCTACCAGTCTAACAAGATCTTATTTAAACTCACCCCCCAAGGTCAGAGATGGCTGGTATTTACACATTTAATACCAGAGGGTACTTAGAGCGGAACGTGACCCTGATTACTACCCCATTTACACTACCCTTTTGAGACCATGCCAAGAACGGTCCAAGCGTGGTAACCAAGATAACTTTTTGATTCTAAAAGGTCCGCAACTGAACCGGACTGTGCCAGACACAACCGGACTGAGCTAAATCTAATACTAGTTCAACAGTAGGGCTGAGCACGGTTCACTCATGGCTCGGTTCTTTGATAACAAAAGCCCCATTTACACTACCCTCTGAAAACCGATCAGCCGAGTTCAGACTGAGCTTGGATCAGTTAACCGTGCTGAGCGACTGTTTACGCATCCCACTAGCACAGTTCCTCTCCTCCTAGTGACGATCTACGGTGCTACTGCTCTCTAGAGGGAATCAAGCAAATCAACAAGGCGGCGCCGGTAACATTCAGGAAGTTTGGTTATAAATGTGATATTTCGTTGTTTGCAGCGAGTCAGGAGAAGAAGGCAGTCTTTGGTGAATTTACTTAACAGAGTCGGCTTTTGGGAAGTGGATACGACAAACAATAGTCTAACCAGGGCTACAGATGCAGGAAACAATGACAGGAGTTGAGGTTCATCACACTGTTAAGCAGAATCATCACTGGAAATCGTGTGGCACGGTAGGGAAGCAAGTATTTTTATGAAAGTCTGAAATTTCATGATTACGGAGGCTGACTGTAAAGAGTTGAAGCGGCCTGCTCATGCGCTCGTTGTTATCAGAGAACCGAGCCTAAACTGAACCACACCGAGCACTATTGTTGAACTAGTACAAGGTTCGGTTGTGTCTGGCACTGTAAACTGATCCAAAATCGGTCTGAACTCCGCACCGATCTGTTTCAGGGGGGTAGTGTAAATGAGGCAGCCATAAATTGGTGGTGTTGCCACCAATTTATGGCTGCCCCTTGACAACAGCTGCACCAACAACAGAACAACAACAACAGGCAGTTGTACAAAAAACAAACAAACTGATAACCTAGAGAGGAGCCTCTCACAGCCTAACAAGGGGGTTCTTTTTACACTATTGCCACGGAGAACTAAAACACATGAAGCATCCCCCAACTGTCAACAGATTAACCAACAAAAAATAGCAAATATTAACAGGCTTGTAGCACAAATGGCTAACTTGACCCTACAGAGCTCGATTAGGCTCAATTCCCTCAGCATGCAGCAAAACGTCTTCTCTGTCAACTAAAAACTAGTGAATCTTAACCCATCAGACTTAATTCATTTGCTCTAAGTTGTTAGGACCTGGCTCAAAGCCTATACCAATGGGATTAAAAAAGCAGAAATGTAATAATATCATACTAAGGTTAATAACTCTGAAGATGAAGTGAAGCTACTGGACTTTCTAATCATGACTGAACATAATATAACGGTTGAGAAGTTCAAGGGGATTTGTACTTTAACATGCTACCCCATAATGTTTTGATTTATATCATAGCGAAACTGACCGGGCAAAAATGTCTTTGTAAATATCCCCACACATTTCAACCACTCTATTTTAATGTCTTGTACCCTTCAGCCACAGAAACAGTTTAGCTGAGAAAAGGAGGATTTAATTTAATTACCCCATAGCGCTGCTGTATCCCTTCCAATACTCTGACCACATGTGGCGTGCATTCCTGTTCGCCTTCAATCAGAGCGTTTTCTGGACCACTGTAGCGGCTCACATCCACCTCAGGGACAAATGCCCAGCGATACCTGCAAGATTTTTAATCAGATGCTTCTGAAACCAATAAATCCCCATGTTACATGGAAAGTATGGCATACAGTTTCCTACATCTGAAAGAGTGGCATCTTCTCTGGAGGAAAAGCCAAGGAGGTGTCCAGGAATTTACAGGCTGACAGGTACATGTCCAGCTCTGCCTGGGAGAAGTTTACTGGTCCGTTTTTGTCAAGTGGTCCTCGCATCACTTTGTTCAGCCTTGGTGGCATACAGAGAAAGACAAAAGGCTTTTAAAATATAGCTTTTAGGATTTATCGGAAATATAGATAGGAAAAAAAAAAGGAAGAAAAAAAAAACTCACTTTGAGACTTCTTTATCTGGCTTCAAAGATTTCTCTAGACGAGCAAATATCCGTATCTGGAAAACAGGTTAAAGATAAAAAAGTTTTCATGCTAAGGTGATCCTGTAGGTCCTACAGTGTGAGTTTTTTTTTTAGAAAGGTAACTTACAAGTTCTGTGACCATTATAGGCCAGAGTGACGTCTGGTGCTGAGATGAGATCCGCAGGAGGAGAACACGGAACATCAAGAACATCTGGGCTGACACAGCAGGGCTCGGGTTCATTCTCAAAGTCTCAGTGAGGCGCTCTGAAAGCAATACATACAAAAAGCTTTATTTTTATTTGAAACTAGCTTCAGTATGCTTTCAAAAACCTTTCCATTACAGTGGCCTACCTTGAATAAGTGGAAGGTAGAGGTGATACTGGTCCAGTTCGCCACTAAACATTGCAAAAGCCTGTCGTTTCAGCAGCATTGGTTTCTGGTCGGCACTAGGGAACAACTTCAGGGAGCTGCTCTGCATGCCTGTTGAGCAAAAAAAACAAAAAAAAGTTTTCATTTGTCATTTGGATAAACTAGCTGCTAATATTGCAACAGAATGCTGATCTTTAATTATTTTCACCATTTATAAATGATGTTTTAATTTAGCTGTGAATATTGAGAACAATGACATCCTGTGTCTCTGAATGGCTCTCAGTGAATAAAAGCCTTTACTCACCCATCAGGTCTTTAAACATGGTCTTCTCGTGAGTCAGAAGATGGTCAATAATTGATTTCCAACTACAAAGTAATAAAATAAAAAAAAAAACAGGGCATTAAAACTGGGAAAAAAAGAGAATCATGCAAACAAAAGTCATGTATTTTAAGGTAGAAAATGTGTTAATTTATTTTTATTTTTTGTAAATAGAACCATTTTAGGGAAATTCCCCTGAAGCATTTAGTATTGGAGGAATTTACCTATTAGCTGTAGGGTATCAATGTCTCACTATTTTCTGTTGGATTTTTGTACGATATACTAACACCTTTACTACTGTCACTTTATTTGGTATACTGGTACTATGTAAGTGAACACTGAGTGATTGCATTGCGAAAGCAACATGTTGCACATATTTCCCCCCCAAAAAACAGTTTCATTATTCATGCTTCAAAACAGAGCCGAAAGATAGTCTTCAGAATGAGAATCTCTGTTTTATACATTATGGATCCTGACTAGAGCTGTTCTTGAATATCTGAGTGGATCTACATCAAGCGACTGCAGGGACTGGCCTTTTAAAATAAACTTTACAGATACTCATCAAATGCAAAGTATTAATAAATTTTTTTAAATTTATTTATCACATAAGTAGCTTCAGAACGGTACCAATTCTTCTAAGCCAGAGATGAAAACAAATGATCATTGTAGTTTTTTTCTCCAAATCAAGGTCAGGCATGTTCTCTTTTAGGCAGGGTGACTTTATAACTAATATGTTTTATATTTCTAATTAACCTCAAAACTGCTAAAAATAATTTATTTTATGTTTATTTATTAAAAAAATGGGTTCCATATTCCCAATGGACACAGTATAATACCATGTGGCAATCAACATACAAATTTATAACTCTTTTTTGCTTAATAGACTTTATTTCATCACAACGAAACAAACGGTTAAAGTCAAATAAACTGTTTATGTAGAGTTCAAAGTATTTAGAAATGTCAGCAGAAGCTGGAGGAAGCTGATAGGCCAATGAAGGTGTTATAATTGGCAAAAAATAAATACATAAATATAAAAATAAATAAATCCAAAATAAAGGAAAAACAGAGTAAGACCTGCTTTAATGATTAGTTTGTGAGAATCACATATGTGAATAAAAAGCAACAAGCTAAGTAAAAGCATCTAACCTCCAGGTCCAATGTGGCCCCTACATATTTCACCGCTTCTTTATAATGTGATTTGTACAAGTTTTAGCTATGGCTATGAGCTTCTTATGTTATAATAACCTTGAGCAGTAACTCAATGTTCTCATTTAAACAGAAATACTTATAACACGCTGTTACTGCTTTCACTTAAATAGAAAAGCAAAGATTATTCATATCAACCCATCATATTAACAGTTGTGAGGCTGATTTACGGCCATTTGTATTTTTAAATCAGCATTACAATATTAAACACGATATGTGGAGCTTATTCAGCTTTGTTTTTCCCCCATGCAGCCATATTTTTTTTGTTTTTATTAAACAGAAGATAAAGTTGTGGTGGCCTTTTAAAGCCAGCTGGGGAGCAGTGTGCAACAACAGGTGTGGGAAAGGATTACTGAATTACTCCATGTCCCATAAAGCTGCAGACAACTGTGTTATCTCCAACATCTTCAGTGACAGACTGCTGCACCCTAAATGCAACAGAGAGCGTTATCACAGATCCTCCCTCCCAGTCGCTGTTCTCAACAACCTCAATAAGTTTTTACATTCATGCTGATTTTGCAGTTTCTACCGTTGTTAGTTAAATAACATTCTGCTGTCATTTTACACATCTTTGGTGTTGCTGCTAATTTTTCCCATATACTGTAAAAATATCCATAGCTGTATATTTATTATTTATTCTCCAGGTGCACAGAATATATATTGTTAAAACACTTCACAGTATTTTATTGTTTATCTTTTAACTCTTCTTTCTCAGGTTGTTCTTATACAGGTCCATATTTGTGTGACCATTTTTTCTATAATCTTTTGCTGCTGTAAAGACTAGAATTTCCCCATTGTGGGACAATAAAGGGATTTCTATTCTATTCCATCTTATTAAAAGGACTATGAGGAATGGTGACAGAAATATACTTCCACCATAGACTCACACTAACCTGTGTGCACAAGAGGCCTCCATGGTGAAGAAAAAAGGGTCCATGAAGAGCTCAAACACCTCCTTCTTCCAGGCCCTTTTGGTGCAGGCATACCCACTCAGGCTACTCACTAGCTGAGCTCCTGCTGCAAAGCTGGGCATGTTGTAGGCACTACAGGGAAGAGGTCCAACGTAAAAAAAAAAAAAAAAAAAATCACATAAAGCCAGTGAGGCTGAACCTGCAAACATTAACATGATTCTACATCACCTGTGGTTCTTGAGGTAGGGGAAAACGTAATACAGGAGACGTGAGATGAGGGGAACAGCCTTTTCCTTCTCATCGCTGCGGTAGACCATGTCCAGAAGAGGTGCTAGGATCTACAAGAAATAAAGAGAAGAATGTCAATTAACTGCTTCCAATAGAATGCAAAGTCAATATCTCATTAGCTGCGGATTTAAAAAGATAATCAAAACTTCAGCACCTCAGCAAGCAGAGTAAGAGCCTGCACACTGTAGACTGAGGGAGCAGAGGAGGACACCATGGCGTTAGCCTGAGTCATTGACTCTAGGAAAAGGAAAAGAGAGAATTTCAGTCAGAAATATTGTACACACTTTTCACTGACATGACATTAAATTGGGCTTGTAATTCTTTTTTTAATCTCAGCCTAAACCATTGACCTGCTAATTAATCTGGTCTATTATTTAAACATATTCCAAACAAGTAAAAAAAAACTATCCACTTTGTTTCCAAGTTTGAAGACGTTTCGCTTCCCAGCTTTTTCTATTCAAAATTTCAGGAATAATGTTGAGTTCGAGGGTATATACAGATCCCAACAAGGCCTTGTTTTTGTTTAGAAAACATGCAAATTTAAACAGACAAACAGGTCCACCCCTTTGGAATAGGGGTCGTTTGGCTTCTTCGTTAGCCTGCAAAGCCCCATGCCTGTCTATGTCTCATAAAGAGGTGTCGTTAAAGGGAATTGTTGGCCTGGCTGAATAGGCGAGGTCTTTTGCTACCCTGTAAAGGGGTTGGGGTTGCGATAATAGCGGAAAGGGATCAAATCAATTGCTGCATTGGAGGTTTTTGAAAGCTGAAATCAGTCGACTCCCCCTGTTTAAGGATGGTTTTTCTTTCTTGACATAGATGGCTTCCTTCACGCCCCTCTCAAACCACATAAATTATTTGTCCAAAATGTGAACATTCTGGTCCTCACATATATATATATATATATATATGAATGAGATAATATACGAAGAAAAAGACATGTTGATATGAAGATATATTTAATATTGTCTGGTTAACTGATCATCTATCAATTGGTTTGTTGGTAGAATTTAATTCATTTTCTTCTATCTTCATTATTCCACAAACTGGGTGTAATGCACCCATGGAAGAGATGAAGACCCTTAACATGATGCGCCTACTGCTGTGCTGTACCACTGGTACAGGCAGTGTTTCAGTATGACAGTGTAGACAGAAAGCTCAAACTGTATCTATACTAGGAACAAAAACAAAGAAGCTAAAATCCTTTTGGAAGAAAGTTATGTGGGCGGTATTTGATTTTGGTCAAACCTGAAGGTGTCCATGTTGGAGCAGAAGCCTTTTTCTCTGTTAATATACTCATGTTGATACATAAGTGGCTTTTAAGGTGAACCGTGACAATGGTGTCCCACCAGCTTCCAGTTTAAAATAGGTTTGAGCCTTGATTCTTTTTGATTCTCTTCAGTTTCCTGACTCTTCTAACTAGTTTTGCTTAATCTGAGAAATTACAGTTTTTTTCCCCCTAATAATCCAAAACAGGATGCAGGATTTTTCCAACAAGAAAACATCTCATCTTTTAATTTGTCCCTAAAACCCAGTTCTGATATCAGCATTTGATTTTTTTCTCTTAATTGGAAGACAGGGAAAAGGGGGCCCTTCCTGTCCTACATCTAAGATGTATGCATTTTCAGATTTATGATACTCAGATTTCTCCTGTTTGGATTTGGAGGATACCTGATGTATCTACCATTACAGAGGATGTCGGCTGCAATTTGGGCACTGATCAGGCTGCAGCTGTTAACCCACTCACAAAGGCTGTGAACGAGCAGGATCGGGAGCTGAGCCGTATGCTGGGTGCCATTGAACGCAGGCTGGCTGCGGTGGTTGAACTCAAAGGTGAGATGGGTTATCATTTTGGATGTGCATGCTCGCTTCAAGGCGAAAAAGCCGAATAAATTAGGAATATTGGATTTGTCATATGGAGTCAGCAAGGAAAGACGCACAAACTGCTTTATTGTGCGTCTAATTATCTGAAAACAAGACTTTTTAAGTCTGAAGTTTTGCTTAGAAATGAATTCGATTAACCTTCTGGGATTGTTTAAATCCACAACTTTCCACTGTAAATCTGCTTTTGTTTTCTCATTGTTTTGATTATCTGTTAGCTTAAATTTAAGGGGGCCTAGCCTTAAATTAAACCCACTAGATTTTTCTTGAGCACCACCTTAAAGATGGATAAATGCATTTAAGACTGTACGCAGAAATCTGACTCTGTATCAACTGGAGAAAATCCCTCCACTAGAGTATTTTTGTGTGTGTTATATTTTGTCTACCTTGCTATCAAGTATTTATTGTTTTGAGTGTCAAATTACCACAGTGATCCCCGTCCACATCTGCATCATCTGGTTCTTCAGCTTCTGGGCAAATCTGTGATTGCACTTTGACCTCCAGGCTTCGGCTGAGCCAGCTGGTCTGCTCTAAAGAGGAGCCTGCGATCCCACCTACTGCCTCCAGGATCCGCTGAGTCACCTCCTGCTCAAAGGTTCAATCAACAAAGCCTCTTACCTTCACCTGCCTACGCTGTAAACAGGACACTAATTGCCTGTAGATGTGTGAGGGGGCGACACTGCTGGCATCTTACCTGCAGATCTTTAGAGTCTTTCTTACTATCCATGTTAGGGAGACGGTTGACAAAGTCATTGAGCATCCTGCAAGAGAAAAACTGAGACTGAGGATCATTCATGAATTACTGTAAGCCTTCCAAGGAATCGATGAAATAAAGAAATGCTGCGATCATAGATGAGAACTGACCCCAGCAGCAGGAAATGTCCAGGTGGCGCCAGGTTGAGCTGAACAGACTCCTTCAACAGGCTGAGGAGAGGACCAACGTTTTCCTGTAGAGCCTGAGCTGGAATGCTACAAACAGAAGCACAGTTCGGTTAAAAATGAACAAAAAGAGAATAACAACAGACTGACATGCATCCTCACCTTTGGATGTAAGCATAGCTGAACTGTAACATGGGAATATCAACCAGCGTTGCTTTCTGATGGAAGGAAAAGTAGAACACCTGAGTTAAAAATAATTCGCAGTAAAAGCCTTTTAAATCTTTATCAGATTCTTTTTACATACCTGGTCTCCTTTGATCTGATGTGGTCTTTTCACAACCTCTTTGACCAGGTGGAGGACAGTTTCTGTATTCAGGGTGTGCAGTGATTTTATGAGCTCCACAATGATCAGACGAGCCTCACTGGGCACAGGTAAAACCTAAAAAACAAAACAAAAAACAAAGATAAAGACAAGAGAAAGCCCCAGAAAAAAAAAAATAAAATTCAGCTCAAGATATATAATTTTACTTTCCAACACGGTGTGGTTCTTACTTGGTTTTTATGTCTCCTTTTGCCTTTTCTGTTACTCCAAACTACTCCCACCGAAGCCATCAGCTGAACTCCATAATGTCCCGTTAAAGGGAACAGAAACTGCAGAATCCGCTGCCTCAAAACCTAATAACACACATTTATTGAATTCTCCTTAACAGTAGGTGCAACAAAACAAATTAGTCTTAAAACACGGTCCAACAACATACACCTACACACCTTGGAGCTTTTGAAGTACACAGAAGTAGAAGCATGTTTGCTGCTGTGGCCGGAGTCAGAGGCACGCTTCTGTATCTCCTCCCTATAGACCACGCCCCACAGCAGCGCCATGCAGCTGAGCATGTGCGGCAGCGCCTCCAGCACAGCATTGCGTGCGTTACGGACGTCCACAGGATCACATGCAACCAGAGACTGACAGAGAGGAAATACAGTTAAAGAAAAGATAACTGACATTAAAGGATAGTAGATCAGATTAGCACGTCTTAGCTGTATGAGAGCGTAATAAAGCCTTACCTTTTTGTTGTCGAGGAGACAGTAATGTGTGATGGTGGTCAGGCCTTCCAGCAGAGTCAAAGGGTAGTCAGGGGCGATGTTCTCCCTCCTGCTGGTAATGCTGACACACCAAAATAAAAGCATTAGTCAGAGCAAATTTAAGTAGATTCTTAATAAGTTCAACAGCTGCTTCAATGTGTGCTTTGGTTTAAAAAAAAACCATAAAAAAAACAACCCTCAGATTTGTTAATGAAAAACCTATTCTTTATTTTGAAAAAGAACCTGGAAGCTAAATACATTTTCAAATATACCTTTATGGTCTCCCGAAATATATTCAAATTTATTCACCTTGTTTTGTATTGTTTTTCCTCCCAAACTTAGTTTTGACACCTTTTCAATTTTCAAGAAATCCCCAATATACAAACTAAATACATCCTTTAACCTTAAATGTGGGGAGGATGTTCTTTTTCCAGGTGGATCATCAAAATAAGTGATGCTCCTAATTGGCAATCATTCTGGTGATATGTTTACATAAGGCCATCCTACGTGCTCGTCCCCATGTAGCTATCTTTTTCTGCGCATGTGTACTTTCAGGTGTATTTGTGTGGTGAGCTATGGTTTCAGTCAGTCAAGCTCACCTTTTTCATCGGGGGTCTTTGAGAATGGCAGAGGGTTGTAAAAGTGGAAAATGTGCAAATCTTCTTTTGGAAAGTAAGCTTGTATGAGCGATGCAAAGAGCAACTTTTAAACAGAGCGTGCATGAGGAGAAATGAGCTTGTGCACGCTCTTGCACCCGTTTAATAGATGTTCCCTCTAGGGAGCAGGTACAGGGTGGTGCATGGGAGGGGCGGGTCTTTTAAAAAATTAGGGAAAATCCTCCACTTAACCTTTAAGAGTTTCTATAACAAAGTTCATGGATGTTTTTGTAGAAAAATTAATTCAGTTATCATTGGATTAATCCAATAATACAACTAGTCCTGTAATGAAATGTTTCCAGCAGAACATCTCTGACCATTTCTCAGTGGGTTTGATGGCTTGGTGAAGCTGATTAAACTCTACCAGTAAGTCAGCGAGAAGTAGCATTTTTTGACCCTCATATTACCTAATATTACCTAATCTACCAATCTGAATGAGGTTTTTACAATGAATCAGAAGTCATCAAGCATGTCTAATAATTGTGTTTCCATATGATCATGATGTCTCCATCCCTGTCCATGAAGGTTGGATTCTAGGCCAATAAATCAGCCGTGCGGTTAGCATTGATCCAATCGGATCATCACCAATTCTTCCAAATTTAGCAGAAAAAGATTCCTCACAGCCTTTTTTCATTTCCACAGTTTACACATTGATCAAGTCTATTTATATTGAATTTATCTACCTGTGATTGGTCCTCCCTCCGTCATGCTCGTGGAGCTTCACCAGCTCATCCATGTTCTTGCAGATCTGACTGATGAGCGGGGAGACGATGATCCCTAAAGAGCGTCCCAGGTACGGCAGAGAGGAGCAAAGCAGCGACACCCAATGGGGGTGCATGGCGTAGCCGTACTGAGGCTGCAGGGCTCTTGCTGCTGAAGAGACAAACATGCCCTGAGCTGTGATGGGGTGGCTCTGGACGTACTGGGCTGCTTTGATGGACTGCTGGAAGAGGACGGCGGTTTGCCACTCGCGGGCCAGAGGGGTGGAAGCTGTTGCAGATTCACGCAGATCTCCTGGCTGGCCAGAAGCTCCGCCTACTGCGGCTGCAACCCCACCTGGCCACACATGGTATTCTAGCACTATGAGAGCCTGGAGCAATTTTAGTAACTCTATTTGTAAGGGGTACTGCTCCTGCGCCCCTCCTGCACCCAGATTGAGAAGACTTTCCTCTGACAGGCCTCCTTGCTCATCTAGCAGCTCAGCTCCTTTGGATGAAGCCTTGTCTGCTGCCTTCTGGCTGATGTACATGGACGCAGAAAGGGAAAACAGGGCGTATTGCTGCACTTTGCAGCATGTGAGCAGTTTTTGGATTGAATCCAGAGTGGCTTTGCTGCATTCCTGTCCTCGCACCATGAAGGAGAGCTGGTTCACGATCCGAGTCAGCACCGTCACGCTCTTCACCTGGACCTCCCTGTTGCCCTGCAGGTCCAGAGGAGTCAGGCTCAAATAGGACGGGTAGTGAGAGCGAAGAATCCGCAGGCAGAGTGACACCAGCAGTTCGATGAGTAGAGAGGGAGGGACGGAGGGGGAGGAGGCTGGAGAGAGCAGGCAGCCGTAGAAACACTTGCCATCCTGAGCCTGCTGGTGGCGCTGCAGCAGGTTTGAGACCAGGTTTAAATGTGCAGCAGAGCTCGTGTCCAGTGACGTACAGCACAATGCGTCCACCAGGTGGCACTCAGGGCTGCTCCTTAGCAGGCTGTCTAGCAGCGCCAGTCCCTGGAGGAGGCGGCGCCACCCGCCTGCCACGGGGTACAGCAGCACATGGCGGAAGAGAGAATTGATGGCTTCTCTCTTCTCACCTTCCTGCTTTAACAGGCGAGACCTGGCCATGGCCTCCAGCTCTAAATCCTCCTCATCCTCACTCGAAAGGGAATCAGACGCCTGTGTGCGCTCAGACTCTACCCTGCGCAGACCGTTCACCAAACCCCCGTCCTCAGTGCTGCTAGGTGGAGCAGAACCTGAACTGGAGTTCTCTGTGGAAACTTGAGCCCCACTTGTGTCTGCCGACTCAGTATGCTCACTTTCAGCTTCCTCCTCTTCCTCTTCCTCTTTAACCTCATCTTCCTCCGTCTTCTCACTCTCACTCCTTGAGGCTGCTAAAGTCTCAGTGGGCTTTTCTGGCTCTGGTCCATTCTCCAACTCAGCCCACAGAGCTTCTCGGTCCACAACATTCAGGCTGCTTAATGTCGTCACATCGGCTGCCGCTGCATCTGAAGACGCCCTAGAAGTTTTGGCCGAACTTCTACTGTTTAAAAGCTTCAGGTTACCTTGGAAACAAAAAAGCACATCAAGTTTTAAAAAACCACAACTCTGAATACCAGCAACAGTAACAAAGCATAGAGTAGTTTGGTTACCGGCGCTGAAATTCTGTTTAACGCTCTGGATGGAGCAGCGCTGGGTGGACGGGTGGAGCAGCAGCAACAGAATGGGCTCCAGGATTCGGATCACGTCATTCAGGGACAGAGCTCTAACCAGCCAGCACTGAGCCGCCGCGCTTATCGACCCATCTGTAGAGGTCAGGCTGTCCACCACCACACACAGAGACCTGAAACACCACAGACAAAGATAAGAAAACAGAAAAACTATCTAAATAAACTACATCTTCTCAACTGGCTGAAAAAAGCACAAACAAATATAAAAAATGTTTTATGTGTGTGAATTCAGACATCCTGGTGGAACCGTCTATAATTAAAAGGTTTGTCCCTACAAGCTTCCTCACATCGGAAGCTTGATGCGATAACAAGGCGCCTTGCCTTCTGAAGGTTGCAAGTTCCCCCAACGCCTCGCAATGTGTCCTTGGGCAAAGCAGTTAACTCCAAGCTGCCTATTGATCACTGGAAAAATTATCTAGAAATAAGTAAAAATTTCTTAAATTAAGTGTATTTACCCTTAAAGCTGAAGTCTGTAAGTTTTTAAAAATCACTTTTTTTTCATATTGGCTAAAACTGTCCCTATGCCCAGACAGCAGTACATGTGATATGTAACCTGTGAAAAAAACTGCTTCAATTGGTCCCGCCTACTGCCTGTATTTCAATCTGGAACGAATAATTCGGGGCGAGTCAAAACAACCAATCACAGCCAGAGGAGCGTCTGATGGAGTGTCAATCACAGCTCACAGACGCTGAATCCCGCCCCCCCCCCCCCCCTGGTCGCATGCGGTGAGAGGGGTGGAGCTTGGAGGTGGGGCATGAGTGAAGCAGAGAGGGTGGGGGAGTGGAGTGAAACCTGTTTTTCTTCAAATGTTCAGTCGAAGTCTGCACTCTTCTCAATGTAACAGACTGCAGCTTTAATGTGAGTAGGTAAATGAGAGGATTTTTCCAATGTAATGAGTATGCAGTTGTGTTTCCTTATTTTTTATGTAAATTGTTCCATTGGCAAAGTGTCTCCTTTACCTCCTCAAGAAGAAATGCACTTATTCTAAGAAAAAATGACTGATCTAGATTTCGTTTTTTTCCAGTGATCTGATACATATACTTCTAAAAAAAAAATCAACCAATTGTAGTAATCAACAAGAGAAGGGGAGGATGTTAAAGACAATTTAATAATTTTTTCCTAAGCCATCTTAATTATAATTTCATTTAAAAGAAAAAAGGCTTTTCTTTGTGTTGGTCATCAAAAAAAAAATCCCAATAAAAATGATAAAGGTTGGATTTCTGCAGGGTCATTCTACAGGTAAACTATGATTGGTTTATTGTAAACTATAAAGTGAAAGGGTTTTTTTGTTGCCTTTTTTCAGGGCAAAGTTCAGCTTAGAGCTAAACGTACTTCTGTAACCTCTGTATGTCACAGCTGTAACTACAGAAGCATCGATCAAGCAGCCTCTACTTGGCAGTGCAGTGACCATATTTATTTGTTGATTTAAAAACAAAGTTTACCAATTATGACGTCTAAAAGCGGCTTAGAAAAATCTGAAACAGCAGTGTAGACAAAAAGGAAACCAAAGCCTTCTCAGACATTAAAAAACTCAATGATTTTTACATTAGCAGCCCAGAAAAAAATAATTCAACAATTTCTGACAAATTATCGTACACAAATGAATTTCTATTCACTTCTAAATCAGCAAAAATTACTCCAGGAAAAACTGACCGGTCAAAGGATCGACTTAGAGACATGTTCCTGTTGCCCTGAATCTCCCTGGTCAGGTGCCACAGCACAGTGAAGCGGTGCAGAGCTTCCAGCCGAACTGCCTGGGAATCAAAAAGCAAGCAGACCTTTGGTTTTCCTGATCATGTTTTCACACTGTTCCCTGTTAGCTTCATCCTCCCATCTAACCATAAATGATATTCAGAGTGAACCTTGTCTTTATGCAACAGCGCCTGGCAGATGATGTCCTCACAGACGGACGCTGAAGGAGCCAAACAATGCAGCCGGTAAAACAGATCCACACAGGAAACATGCTGCTCTCTCTGCTCTGTGTCCAGTTGACTCCACAGAACCCGGGACAACCTCTAACAAAGCCAAACACACGTTTTAAACAGGAGGTTCAGCAAACAGTTTTAGTCACTCCTATAGCTCCCTTCCTGATGATCCTACCTGGAAGAAGTCTGTGCTTTCCTCTAAGGCTCGTATCTGGACGGGATAGATGGGCGGCACGCTGACCATCTGCAGCCGCCCACTCAGGGGGTTGGTATCAGAGCTTTGGTAGCGCCTGTGCTTGTCCTGAATGACCAGTGCTAAGGACTGGGAGTGGTTGATGAGCTCCAGCAGGGAGGCCAATGCTGTGTGCTGAATGTTGTGGTCCCTGGACATGCAGCACAAAATCATCAGGGACCTCAGCCACACTGGTAAGCTGTCCATGTCACTGCCTGTAATAAAGGGGAAAAAATAAAAACAGAACATTTATTTGTGGATAAAAACATTTCCAGGTATTGTTGATTAACAAGAATGTACAAAAGTGTTCTTACTTGCAGTTTTTAATGCTTTGCACATTTCAGTCATATGCACAAACAACCTTTAGCGTGTTTTTGTTTGGAATATTATATGGCAGACCAACAAGAAGTGCAGAACTATGGGGTGTAACTAATGGATGCAGAGCTTCCTAAGTAATTTTCTAATGTGAGAAATGTGATTTTTCTCTATTTCTCTATGCCTTTAATAAAATAAGTGCAACAAACCACATCAAGATTCAGCCTATTAAAAAATGCCACTGTGTGCTCTCTGTCAGTGTATATAGAGATTAGCTGTGAAAGCTGCAAATGCTGAAGGTCACAGAGCTGCTAAAGGTTTGGGAAAGTGTAAATATATATCAATCATTTTGGCAATAGGAACCAGTCTCTATCACATAGTTCATCTTATGTCCTGCAGCTACTGTTCAGATCAGGGCAAAATATAAAGTTTTGACCAACTTGTAAAAGACTAAGTGAGACAAACAGCTAAAAGAAAATGTAGAAAATTTGACTTTTTTTTGTCACAAATGCATTTCTTGGGCTTCCACAGTTCGCAGGGATAACAGTTGCATTGTTTTAAAAGCAGGCTTCACAGGTTAGATTTAGCTGCACCTTATTTCAGATTCTCTCAGATGGGATGTTTGAAATAAAAGATAGTTTTAAATGTAATTTCTATCGTTTGTCTTTTTTAATTATGAAGCTAAAAGGGAAAAAAAAAAATTTGGATTTGGAAGTGCCCATATCCCCGTGCTGACCTGAGTGTCCGAACATATCCGTGTGAAGCACGAGCATCTCTTTTTCGGTCAGGTAGACGGGGAAGGTGGTGCTCTCCAGCAGCAGGTTGCAGGTGGCGATGAAGGTCTGTCTGCATGCCTCAGAGATCTCAGCTCTTCCTCTGGGCATGTAACCAGCTGCCCAGTCCTTACACTCTGCAGAGCAAGGCTCCTTTTTCTTTTCCGTGGGGGAAACTGGGAGCAGGAGCTCTGAAGAGACGCGGGCTTTGAGTTTATTCGGAGTAAACAGCTCAGTCAGTTTGTGTTTAATCTCTCGTCCTCCTAACAAAGACTTATGATCCACGGAGTTGACGACTTGGTCGAGCTGAGGCTCTGGATCCGGACCTCTAACATCCTCCACCTGTACCATCAAGTACCTGAAATTCAAGTCAAGTAGTACAAAAGTTTAAAAAGGCCAGTTAAAGCTGAAAACTTTCATCCTGCCCTGAAGTTTACCTTGTAGTTATGAAAGCCAGGATATCCTGCAGACACTGGGTCATGGCTTCTACGTTCCCTCCCCTTCTCCACACTCCATCACTGGTTTTGCTTGTTCCGTTGTGCTCCGTGGTTCCGCCCAGCTGCAGTTGCTGCTCTGAAGGTGAAGCGCTGATGCCCAATCCACTGTCTTCAGACCTCAGTGCTGAGTAAACACTGGTTGCAGGCTCCGCTTCACCTCCTCCATCTTGGCTCAGCTCCTCCCCTTCCTGATGTCCATTAACGCTTCCATTTTTCTCCCCCTCGCTGCGTAGATCCTAAGTAAGGAGCATTTTATAAGCATTTAAAGCAATCTACACTGGCACAGACTAAATCCCCTCCTCACCTTTGGAATTTCCTCGTCTGGTGGCGTTGACTCCACCTTGTCTGTGTGGCTTCCTGCATCACCATCCATGTAAGCCACAGGCATCTGGATCTTACTCAGGACCTTGAAGCACGCTCGCAGCCCCTGTGTGATGTCATCAGGGGAAATGGAGTCCATGTGGCGGTGTAGGCTTTGCAGCATGGTGCAAAGCATTTCGGGGAGGAAAATGGACTGAATGTCGGCGTAGAGTTCCTGTGGAAAAACACAGACATGCGACTCTTTGAGACATTTCTATAGAGGGGTTAACTATTTTTTGCTTTAGAGAAGAACTAAGCTAAACTAAGTTTTGCATGAATTCTGTCTTTGATTTTCAAAGAGTCTTTTTGTTAATTACCAGAGGGAGAACATCCAGCAGGAACATGATGAGGTTCGACATTTCTGTGACGGAGGGAGCAGGCTGACAGTACTTCTGCTCCACTGGCATCGGTGGATCACCTTTGTCACTGAAATAAAAACATAAATACGACTTTGATAAATGTCACATCAATGTTCTGTCATTTGAAAGCAGAAACCACATGCTAACATAAATGCTATAAATGCCAGAAAAACTCATTTTTCAATAGAGCCACTTTACCTCTGAAAAGGCCAGTTGTTGTATAAATTAGGACTGAAACAATTAATTGGATTAATCGATTATTGTAATAGTATAGTAACTCTCAATTAATTTAATAATCGATTAATTGTTAACTGGAGTATAGAGACTCTGAAACAAGAATTTAGCTGCCAGAACAAGCAGTAATCATACCAAAAACAAAAAAAATCTATATTTCGCATTCAGGATGAAAAAAAAGTGTTGAGGATTTAGTAATGAGTATGAATCATGTTCAAATACATTTGGATAATGACAGTAAATGCCAATATAACTAAAAATTAAGATTATTAATGATTCTGAATATTTTGGTGAGTTTAAGTTTTCAGCAAAAAGATGGAGATTTTTAAAGCCTGATTAAAACAATGGGTCATGAAAATAACATGAAATAATGATGAAATGCAAAGTTTAGGAGTTTATCCTAAGTGATCTATGTTCTCATCAAAAGAAGTTAGATATTCATAAAAAAAAATCTAATGCAAGACACGTTGGCAAATAGCTGAAACTTGTAATTTGTCAACGTTGCCATGGAAATGAAGCGGTTTGGAGAGGAGATGCCTACGATCACCTCAGGTTAAATTCATATTTACCACATTTTGAGAAGAAGCAGAGGAGCAGACATGAGCGTGATAAAGTTTATAACAATATCATTCTCCATGTCAAACACATTGGTGGAGAAAACACAGGATCGACAGCATGCTATGCTAATTTTGTATTTTTAGCTACAGTCAACCTATAGTTAGATGAGGTTTTGTTATAAATGGTTTCTTATAAAATAGTTTGACATGGCGCTCATGTATAAATTCCAATAAAGTAAATTTAAACTGCTGTGAAATTTCAAACTATGAATCTGTGTTTTATTTCTCTGCGACTAAAACATCTGCTTGCCTGGCGAAAAGAAAGTACATTTTAAAAAATTAAATTAAATTACAAAACTAAAAGTAAAAATTGGGTAACGAGATTTTCAACACAGCAAAATATTTTCATTGTAAATTAATTCAGTTTCAATTTAGGGCAATTAATTCAGTCACAATACTGCATTTTATTTCTAATTTGCATGAATACAGATTCAGTTGAACAATTCAAAATCGGTTTCTGATGGCCATGCGTCTGTCTTTAGAGCTTCCTCTTCTTCAGACTGTGGTGCAACAACAGAGCGTCTTCAGTCACAGGCTTCTTAAGAGCTGCTGTAAGACTGACAGCAACATAGGATCCTTCCTGCATAATATGCATGATACTGCATTATATGAGCTGCAAAATAATTTAATTAGCCGTTGGATCAATTAAGTATTTTTTTGAATTTTTAAATTGGATTAAATCAATTAAGTAAGCGTGGCCTATAAGTAAAAAAAAAAAAAAAAAATATATATATATATATATATATATATATATATATATATATATTACTTTTAAACTTAAGGAAGAAAACTCCTCAAAAACAATCAAATGCAATTCAGCACATACGAAATCTCTTAAAGTAGTTTGATATGATGGATCTATTTGCATATCAACTTGAACATTAGTATTTTCTTTCAACTTTTTTATTTTGTTTTTCTTACTTTTGGTGTAGACTGTCCATACAGATGCAACTGACTCTGTGGGAAGTGTTATCTTAAAACTGTTTAGCTGTAATTGACTGCAAACTTGTCTGTATAATTGGTTTGAAGTGTTTTTTTAAATCAGCTTAAGATGATGCATTTTGTGAGTTGGTGAATTAAACAAAATTCGTTTACCATATAACAATTCAACAATAACTATATTATACGGATATAAACAGTTCACAGCTTGTTATTTAAAAATAATAATGGGTAAAATAGCTGTGATGCATAAACGTCTGTCTGGTATTTTAGAAACGTGATGTCAGCGCATTTCAATTCACTTGAATACAGAGCCTAAAATATCATCCAAAAACTATAACTTTTTTGCTCTTTTAAATTTGACTGATTTATTTCTATCAGTTTCTATCACAATAGAAAACTTCACAGTTTGTTTCCCTGTGTTCCATCTGTTTCTATGGTAACGAATTACTATCGAAAGAAAGATTTGGTGAGATTGACAAACCTGAGAGACGTGCAAAAGCATCGAGTCATGTATTCCCAGAGGTATTCACTGTCCAAGGAGCTCACAAGCATGTTCACCGTTTTTATGATCTCTGATGCATTCTTGTTCTCTTTTACTTTACTGTTAAAACGAAGAGAAAGAAAATCTGTTTTTTTTTTCAACAATTCAACAACAAATAGCAGTCCTATCAGTTTGTGCAAAAAGAAATCTTTTAATTTCAGAGATTGTTTGTCTTACCAAGCGAGCTGGTTTGCTGAATGTCCAGACTTTATCCCGTTTTCCTCTCCAAGCATCTCCAGACAGTATCTGTGGAAAGCTCTGACCACCTCCAGCATTACACAGCCCAACACAGCAGGACCTGAACAGGTAAAATAAAACATATTACTGAACAGTCTATAAACAATCCAGCATCTAAAGGCTCCATCTGTCCAGCTTTCCCCACCTATCTCAGGTTTATCCAAAAGAAAGATGATGATGCGAAAGGGTCTGAGGTAGGAGATGACGCTTTCTGGGTCACTGTCCACTTCCTTCTGTCTGAGGATGTTAATCAGAGCCTGCAGAAAAACGTCCCAAAAAATTCATGTATGTCAGTGAAACCCATATAGCTGACACACAGGGAAAAAGACCGAACACCTCGGCTATTTTGTTTTTTTATAGAGGAGTAGAGGAACCAGCATTCTAACAGAATACCTTAATACAACTGTAAAACCGCAACTACTTTGTTAGTATATTGATTTTTTTTACAGTATAAAATGCATAAAGTACACTTGAGTGGACAGATAAAGATTTCTTTATAGAACAAAGATGTTTATTTTTTTCATACCGTTATACATTCCTAAGGATCTACAATACTCATAATTTATGCATGAGAGGGTTAAATATTTATTTAGATGGAATATCCTTTTAAAGGTCTGACCTATTTTAACATATCAAATCCGTTTAGAAAATGTGTTTTAGTCTATTTAGAGCAGAGCTTGTTCCAATGTTTTTTGCTTGTTCATTCTTAGCAAATCCAGCCATACATTTAGTTTATACGACTTATAAATGACTAGCCTGGGTGCCATTCCGAACTTAGTCCCGCCCACAAGGTTTGAGGTCGGGAAGTTCGGTCTGGCTCTGCTCCATAGTAGCGCGAGTATGATCGCCCACCCTCTGGCGATCCAATCAAATTGTCAGGGCGGGCTTTATACGATGATGGACAGATGATCAACAGTAACGTAATCAACCACGTGACCAAAGCGCGCATGGGTGACAACAATAATGGCTGCCGCTGGAGAGATGAGGTGAGTAGATTCTGCTATTAGGTCTGTTCTAGAAGATATCAACAGCATATTAATTTTAAAAGAGGAAAAGAGAAACGCGATCACGGCTCATCTTCTTATTCTAGGCGCGCAACTGCACGCTTTGATTTTTGTTGACAACAACTATGCCTGGCTTAACATACGTCACGCATTCCGTTGCTCTTATTGGTTGTAGGTCTATCCAATTGAGTACAGAGGCATTTTTTTTCCTGGTCCGTTCAAAACACGCCCCATAATCACAGCTCTATGGAGCAGTATCAGACTCATATTCTGACTAGAATTGAGTCTGACTACGTCAGGCTAATAAATGACAGAACAAAGTACAATTTGAATACTATTTTTACCTTTCTAAAGAAAAAAAAAATGAAGTAAATAAATTGCTACCTTCACGAGATAATCTTTGGAAAAAGTGTTGAAGTAGAATGTGGTGTGCTCCTCCATGGTGGTGGAGAGAGTGGGATGTGGTGCCACCATCCCTCCTTTAATGTCTGTGCCTGAAAGACAGAACCCCAGAAAGACAAATTTCAGCAAAAGGAAACAAAAGGTTTTCCTCCTAGATAAAAGCATGTGGTAGAGTATTAATTAGTGTCCTAATTATAAGCACCTAGGAGCCAGGCGTAGAGGCGTCTGTTGAGGGACATGTCCCTTCTGAGCAGAGTGAGGGAGGCTGCAGACACCACAGTGATCATGTCTTCATCACTGAGAGCGATGCTGGGCTCTGCTGGGTCCTAAACCAACAACATACAGAAGAGGATCACTTCATTTAAGGATTTTTTAAAAAGTTTAATCAGCATTTTAAAAGAGGGTTCACAGGAGGAAACCGTTAGTACTCCTCCAGACTGCATCTGCATCACAGGGTGAGCGAGAAAGTGAGTGTGATGGATCCTCACTGCATCCACGCCAACAACCAACACACTTCCTCGCAGACATGATGCTGAATCTGCTGTGACTGCAAACCTTTTTTTTTCTTTTTCTTTTTTATTTGGCAGGCAGTAAACAGTAGCTAGGATAATTACGCGATTATAGACATCTTTTTATGCAGGCCGGGCGCCTCCATGCGCATCACAGGACACTGACTTGTGACATTTCTTGGGCATTACCCTGCCGTGTGTTATGCATAAGTTAGGCTGTTGTTGAACGTAAGTTCTGTACTCGTTATGAATACGCTATGTATATGCCCAAAACTGAAAAAACACATAGGAAGTTCAGCGTATGCCAGCGTTTCAGGAGATTCTGGGACTTTAGGCATACGCTGGGCAAATCAGCAAGGTGTGACATGGGCCTTACAGATGTAGGTCAGTAAATAAAATAAAATAAAAAAGCATTTGCCATTCAAGGAGAAAAAAGTGACCTCTCTGGTGAGGAAAAAAAAGTTAAAAACAATATTAGATGCTTATCAAAATTAGGCTGGAATAGCAAAATTGAAAATTAAAAAATTAAGAAATAATTTGCTTAAAACTCACTTTTTTTAAATTAGCTTTTAATTCTGACTAGAATAATACTGTCTGTTAGATGTCATCTTTCTGTGTGCTCCTTTCTATGCACCTCTGGAAGCCTTTTAATGTCCTGCAGCACTGCACCACTACAGCACTTTTAACTGTATCTTGTATGTTTTATATGTGTTATGTATTGTTTTTATGGCTTTGTTGTAAAGCACTTTGGGTACCATTTGGCTATTGTAAAGGGCTATACAAATAAATTTGATTTGATTTGATTGTTATCCTCTCTTTGCTATAAAAAGCCTCAAATCTACAATCATTAAAGATCTTAATTCCATTGTCCAGGATAGACCAGGAGAGCAAGATAAAATAAAGCCACACCCACCATTGATAGTAGATCTGACAGACATTTACAGGAAATATGCAACTAATTTGCTATTTATTTGTAACTCTCTGTGTAGACTTGTTAATAATTAGATTACTCCCTCTGGTTATAATGTAGGTAATTAATAACAGGGAATCCATTGTGATGAAAGGAAGCTAAACCAAAATCTTATAGTAGTGTGTAGCTTTTAGGGTTGACACAATATAAAAATGTAAAAATCAATATCAACACCCAGAAATATCTTCTATACTCGATTCCATTTTCCAACCATGATGATAAAATAATGTCAAATTAAATGCATGAAAAATATTTGTATTAACTTCAAAATCCCCTTTTTTAAGCTCAATGTAGAGCATGCTTTCTAAATTAGTATTGAATCTGAGCATTTTGAGTAATGATATTTTTCAGATTATCAGTATTTTTGACAGCCCTGGTAGCTTTCCTTTATCTATTTTGTATTGTAATGGAGGTATTTATGGAGACCTGATTGCGTTTGTTTGTTTACGTCACACTTAACTGCAATAATCTCACTGGGAAGCACTTTGGTCCCCTTTGTGTAGTGTTAAATGTGCTATTTAAATAAAACTAAGATTGACAATAACTAATATTTACTTGTGTAAAAGCAGAGAGATGATAGAGTAAGACTTAACATGGATAATCAACAATCTAACCTACCAGACATGTAGCAAATGGGAAAAAGTAGAGGAGGACTTCAAGCATGTTCCTCTGCACCAACACATTTGAATCTTGCAGAGAAAGACAGACTGATTTTATCTGGAAGCACAAAGAGAGAAAAAATAAGCCAATAAGTCATAAGCAAAGAAAAAATTTGTTAATTATGTTTTGATGCAATCCAGAGCATCCATGATGGAAGAGAAACACAAAAACTCACCACTGCACGGTGGCCGTAGCCTAACATGTGGGCCTGCTGAGTCAGTGGGGCCATACGGTCAAAATGTGTGACTACGAAGACAGAAGCGGGCAGCCGCACCATTGGGGTAATCAGCACGCTGCCCCACAGGGCACCGAAGAAGACCTGCTGACCCACTAACAGTGACAGCTTGACCAGCAGAGCATCAGTCCTGAATGTCAGAGAACAGAAATCAACAAATTAGTACGACCTCAGACCTTCACTCTAACTTCATGGAAAATAAGGTTGGTATTCATTTTGGGGTTTTCATGAATCAACAAATTGTGTTTAATCAAGCTTAAGGGTTGTTTTCCTTTTGTGTTTCTGAAAAAATGCATGTATAAAATATCCAAATCAGCATATCTTTATTGTGAAGGTGGACAAAGCATGACGGATCTCACAAAAACACACCTGAGGTGTGGTACAGCACTGGCTGATTCCCCCTGCTTTCTGAAAGGAATAATTTCTATTTAGAAATGACAAAAACTGCTATTTTCAGACTCCATCCCTTGCCTTCATGGCTCCTGACCTCAGCATCCATCCTCACCATGTGGTATCAAACTCTTTTTTTATAACACTTCAACATCACATCAATAAATGTATTTACCCTCAATTTGAGCTCATTCCATCCGCCGATGGAATTAATATTTTTACACTTACAATAAAATTATTAAATATTAAGAACTTGATGTAAGAGACCGCAGCTGTTTCTTCTTCTTTTAAATATAAATAGTCTCTTTTCATTTGCAAAGTGTCTCCCTTACCTGCTCAATTCAGGAAAAAAATGCACTTATGCTAAGTAATATTTACTAAAATTTCATTTTTTTTACTGTGTTGTAGCTATATACATGAAACCAAGGGCGTAGGTTTGATTTGAACTTTGGTAGGGACACTATCAGTCGGTTGTCATTGGTGCTATGCAATATGCATTAGTGTTGTCACGATACTAAACTTTTCAACTCGATACCGATACTAAGTAAAATATTCGATACTCGATATCCTTTTCGATACCACAAGAATAAAAACAAAAACTCTAAAATTCAACAGAAATATTTTCATTACTAAAAAAAATACAAGAAAAAAAAAAAAAAAACAATAAGTATAATATTTTGAGGTTGTATGCTGTGCACAATATTAAGCAAGCTTGATAAAAAAAACTTACAAAATTAAAATTAAGTGTTCCTTCCTTGGCTATGTTTTGCAGACATAACAATGACACTGGCCAAACCAGTTAAACAAAAATAATTCTCAGCAGCTGCACCTGTTACAAAAAAAGTCTGAAACTGAAAAATGCACAGAATTATTCAATCACACAGTGTTCAGAAAGTGCATTTTCCACTATTCTGCACTTTAGATGGCTGTATCGATACTTTTGAAAATGAGTATTGTATCCGGATACAACGTTTCAGTATCGCTACTTTTTTGAGTATCAATACTTTTGACAACCCTAATATGCATGTCCTTTTTTATGCACGGTGTGAGGATCCGTACTGATAAGAGGTATTCATTGTTAAAACAGAAAAGCATCATTTTGCTACATTAATAAAAATTGTATAAGCACTACACTCATTAGATGCTGTTTATTAATGTTTGAAGTATCACCGGCTCTGATCAATGTGGAATTAGGACTGTTGTCCACTTTGAAAATGGTTTCATTTGAACGACTAAGAGAGAAGGTAAATACAGTATTTTCTTCTGAAGATATAGAATTGTGCAGAGTTAAACCCCATTCTTATATTTTTACCTACTATGCTCTCTCTGTATCAAGCAAAATAATACATTCATTAAAATATTAACTTCACTATAAAAGTGGAACATCTGGGCTGTAGTTACTCTGTGTAGCCCATTTCATGTATTTTATCTGGGACTGAAAAAATGAATCGTATTAATTGATTATTTCAATAATCGTCAACTAATTTAGTATGTGATTAATCATTAACTGGAGAATAGAGACTCTAAAACATAATAAAAATGTAAAATATGCCTTTCTCCGACAGAGCAACCCACTTAGATCAGTAATTATACCAAAATTTTAAAAATACAACATATATATATAATATATACCGGTAAGATAAAAAAAATGTTTTTGTCTGTCAATATTCTTCATCCAGAACTCATCAAGAGGAAAGATTTTAGTATCACCTGGTTTATTTAGACATCACCTGAAGCGCTTAAGGGCCAGCTGCTTCACCTACAAGCTGCCCTGCATCATTATTACTGGATATCTGTGTTTCCTATAATCATATAATGTATAAGTGCATTTTTAATAGTAAAGGATTAAATGTAACACAACCTTTTATCATTTTCCTATATTGCATACACAACACTGAGCATGAGCCTAAGTGTATTAAAATATAAAATCACTTTTAACAATTATAAAAGACAATATAACACTATCTTATCTGTAATATAATAATATCCAAAATAAACAGTCAGATTCCAGCATTTTTACCAGACATTAATGTTTGTACTAATTTACTTATAGACTATGTGGAAATCTATGTAAGATAAAATCAATGTTAATATTCTTCCTCTGTTTGTTCTTGTCTTTATCCTATTTCTAGAAGTATAAATAGTCAATTAAATTATTATTATTATGTGGAACCCTAATTATGCTTTTTAAACAAAAAATAGCAGATGTTTAGGCACCATTTCTTGTTGTTATAGGCTACTCTATAAAAGAAATACATGTAACACCTCCTAATAATTATACCTGAAAGAGTCATCAAAAAATGACAACAGTAATAGCAACTAAATATCGGTAAAAAGGAAACCCTCACATTTTCTTTCTTAATTGGCTGTGGCTAAGAATCAGAAATGTTGATGGCTTACAGCCTTTATTTGCCCATTTTTCCAGCAGTCTTCAGAACTCCTGGTTGACTCAGAATATTTCGTTTTAAAAAAGAAAAAAAAAGGTTTTTGTTTTTTAGTGCACATGATATTCCTTTTTTTTTATTGGGACTAGTTCAAGGAGAGAGAAGGCAGAACAACCAATGAGAGTGGAGTTAAACAGCGCAGCACAGTTCCATGCGCTGCTACGTGAAAGGGACAGGAGAGACCAGGCAGAGGAACTGCGAGAGGAAAAGAAGCCACTGCTGCAATAACTACTGCTGTAAATTATAAACATGTTGCTCAAATCCAATTATTGGTAGGGACAATTAGGTCGGTTCAAAATTTTGGTAGGGACATGTCCCTATGGTCCCTATGCAAACCTACGCCCATGCATGAAACTTTCAATTTCATCAGTTTATTTAAGAGAGCACACTGCCCTGGCATATTAATATGGCCACTATGTGCACTCCAGAGTGCCTTTTCCTTCCTTCCATCCATCCATCCATCCATCCATCCATCCATCCATCCATCCATCCATCCATCCATCCATCCATCCATCCATCCATCCATCCATCCATCCATCCATCCATCCATCCAATCCCTCTTGGGATCACCGGGCGGGATGGGGCCTCTCTCCAGCAGTGAATGGGTGAGAGGAGGGATACACCCCATTCACGCACACACAACTAAGGAGAATTTAGAGAAGCCAGTTAACCTAACAGTCATGTTTTTGGACTGTGGGAGGAAGCCAGAGTACCCGGAGAGAACCCATGTATGCGCATTGAAAACATGCAAACTCCATGTAGAAAGACACCAGGCCAGGAATCAAACCTGAAACCTTCTTGCTACAAGACACCAGTGTTACCCACTGCCCCACTGTGCAGCCCTGAACTAAAGCATATAATTATTAAAAAACTGGGCATTGTTTAACATTTCATTGTGCTTAAAGAAATAAATAACTCAATGGTGACCAAAAATGGGCATATTTTTTTGTTATAATCTGACAATCCCAAGTTAACAATAAGTGACTCTGAAAGGGAACTCAGGACTGTGTTATGTTCAATTGTCATTTGTAAACAGTTCAATTACAGGACAAGTTCACAAAAATATATACATATGGTAAAACAGCACATTGCTGTTTGGTTGCATGAATACTACGACACCAGACATCTACTTGGTGGAGTAAAGATGACAAACACTGCCTTAAGCAGAGCTGTAAAACTGAAGGAGGACAGCTGGGCTGGTCTGTTTGGGCACAGCCTGTTGTGATGTGAGGATTTTTCAATAAACTGCCTCAAACCCTCTGTTTAAGGTCCATAGGCTTTACCAGCATATGGTATGTACTTACTCTTTAAAGATAAAAATTTTATTTACTTACACTTTTAATAGTTTCTTTGCTCCATTTTATGTCTTTTATCTTTGAATTAAATTAATAAAGACACATTATAAGAGTGGAATGTAAATGCATTAGGCATATTGAAATCACTACAGATTTGAATTTTGAACAAAACTACAAACCAGGAAGCATTTTCAAGTCCTAAGAAACACCCACTGCACCTGCTGCCACTCCTTATTGCTCTGCTTTGCTTCACCTGTGTTTTTGACGCTGTCAGCTTTGCTAAGTGCTCCAACTCATACAGCGCTGTGTGCTAAAGGTGTGCTCTGCTATCTTCTGATTCTCCGCCGCTGTCTGTGTGGTCAGCCACTGTACTTAAACTTAAATTTTACCCATGCTGCTGCAGGCTGGGTGATAAATAAAGCAACCATTTAACCATTGAACCTTCTCATTGAGTGTCTGCTTTAAAGAGAGGGAGGCAGCACCTAAATATGGAGTTTCTAAGAACAGCCCTTTGGGGCAGACCCAGATCAGCCTAGAATTGCTTTTGGAATTACACAAAATCAGCTGTAGAGCTCTGCTTGGCAGAGGCCTATCTGGTTTTCCTCCCTGAAATGTTTCATGTCCAACCTGATCTCAGATTACGCAAAATAGGAGAATAGACAGACAGACAGACAGACAGACAGACAGACAGACAGACAGACAGACAGACAGACAGACAGACAGACAGACAGACAGACAGACAGACAGACAGACACCCTGGGTAAACTGTGTTTCAAAAGTCTATGTCAAATGATCATAAACTTAAGATTTAAATAGTTCTGACTTTACACAGTTTTTTAACATAAAAAAAGAAAAAAGAAGATTCTACATACCTGTCATAGACCTCCAGTCCTTCTTCCAGACCAGGTAAGAGTCCAGTTATGAAGGCCTGCAGACTGGGAAGCAGAGCCCTCTGCAGTGGGAGATAGTAACGCTCATACAGGGTCAGCAGCACAGGTTTAACAGCCATGGCTGCATGGCCCAACAGTGGGAACAACCCGGAGCTGGAAAAAGAAATAATCCATTCATAAAGTGATGGTAAGATCGGTTATAAGAAGGTCTAATTGAAGAATATCCAGGTTCTTTACCTGTAAATAAACAGATCCTTGGCCAGCCATTTTGTACCAATGATTTTAAAGATGACCTCGTACGTCTCCAGGGCCTTGAGGTGCACTCCGCTGGGCAGAGCCGGGTGGAGGCACTGAGCCAGACGCTTCCCTATGATCAACCTCTTGGGTAGGAGAGAGTAGCGGAGGTTACTTTGAAGGGCCTGAAAATGAAAAAGAGATTTATAAGTGTCATCAAACATTTAGAAAACCACCCTTTTCAATCAATCTCCACTTTCAGGGGGATTTTTTTTTTTTTTAACCCAAGGGGACTTTTATTCCTCACAATAAATGATGACAAGACTTAAAAAGCCCAGAAAGAAGAAGTGTAACTAAGTCCACCTCACCACTAACCTCAGAGAACTGAAAATCATCTAAATACCAAAGAGGAAGCTGTAAATCGCAAGTTAATGTAACAAAACAAATCAATTAAAAGGCAGATAAGGCGTCCAGAGGCTTCATGCTGCACCTTATTGAGCTTTCCCAGAGAGGAGATGAGGTCCGCCCATTCACTGGACGACTCAAAGTTTCTCAGCGCCTTCTCGATGACTGCTGCATAGTTACGGTAACGGTAGTCATTCTGCAGTTCCAGCTCTTCGGGATCCATGTTGCACCAGTTTGATCACACCATGTTTTTGGAAAACATCTGGCAGACAAAATAAAAATAGGCAGAAAGTCAGTAACATTACCCACATGTCTGAAATCTGCTGGATAGCTCTCTGCCTGCAAGGCTTGTTTATTCAAAATAAAATTATTGAATTAGCTCTGAGACAGAGGACAGAAAGGAGCTTATTCACAACCAAATGCAGGATGGCTGACTGACCTGTCAGTCAATCTGGAGGCGAAGGAATCCTAACATCTCCTGCTCGCACAGAGAAAAACAAGCTGCAGGGAATCACTTACAATGAGAGTAGATTAAAAAAAAGTTTCTATAGTGAAGAGAAAAACTATATATACAGTAATATAGTGATATAATCTCAGAGGCTGCACATCTAAAAGTACTGAACATGACAAGAAACTCTGATGATGAGCCGATATCTCCAGCTACTGTGGGCTGATCAGATCATACCAGCTCCTACATCCGCATTAAAGGGTGTGACGGTTTTTACAAGGTTAATTATTTTAGTTTTAGTTTTTTTTTAACAGGGTATTTGTCACTTTTTAGCGGTGCCAGTCAGGTATCCCTCCTGACAAGTAGGATCAATATATATAGATTTTTAAACCAGTCACACAAGGACCATACACTTTTGCGTGTGTAGACCCTTACAAATAAGGAATGAAAACTTTTCACAAAAAGACAACAAAAAATTAGGCTTAACAGTCCTTGTATTTCAAAAAGAAAAATAAATATATAGCCATCAAAAAATAATCACAAAATTCTTCTCCAAAAATAAATGTCCATTATAATCCAACGGATTAGGGCTCCAATATAGATTGCCCCACAGCAAGAGAGGTCTGATGAGAAAATAATCTTGCTCAGAGGCAGGCGCTGGAACAGGTTTTCTGTTGTTGGTTTCAGGAGGACCTTTAACTGTGATGTCACCGGCTTCCGGGTAATTGTGATGACACGTCAGCACGGCAGGAGCACAGAATGAAGTTTCTTTGTTTGTTTGGTTTTCTCCTTTTCCTTAATGATCGGTGGGATCCAGAACAGTGGCAAAATACTGAAAGCACGAGGGATTAAACGGCCTCGGACTGACTTTGTTACTGGTCGATAGAACGGAATATGCAGACGTAGTAGCAGCAGCTGTTTCTGTTACGCTGTCTGCTGAGACACTGACTTTTTCAAACTGGAGCTAGGAGTCAGATTGAACAGCGGACCAATCAGGTAAGTGCATGTGTTAAATGGGCGTAAAGAAGGTGTGTCTTGAGCTGTGAAGAAGCAGGAGGGTTTATGAATAACGGTGCAGCCAGCTCTGTGCAACAAGCAGGTTGTCACACACCCCCCCCCCTTGAGAAGTCCCGAGCTAGTAGGGTGAAAAATCCTTTATACGCCTCATTACTTCAATCTTAGATTTTCTCCAAGCTTGCTGTTTTGTATGCGATCAATGTGTTGACATTCTTATGAGAGAGGTAATTTAAATGCTCAACTCTCTATTAGAAGTTATCTACTTTTATTTAAAAGTCAGAAGAAGTGAAACCATGGAAATCTTCATGGTCGCTTTCCTCATGGAACAGTTCCTGAACTTTTCTGTGTTGCTCTTTTTCCACTTCTTCTGCTGTAGGAAAACAAGGTTTGATCTGCGATATATGAACCACGCGGAGATCTTCTCCAGTATCCTCCAGAACCACTTCATAATTTACAGGGCCAGTCCTTTTCATGATTCTGTAAGGACCTTTCCATCGTGGAGCAAGTTTGGCCATAAAAGATTGATCAGCCTTTGATAAAGGGTGTGAACGAATCCATACACGGTCTCTTTCTGAGAAGTTTCCATCTCTTCTTCCACGGTCATAGTTGTGTTTCTGTCGCTGCTTAGCTTTTTTCAGATTGACATCAGCAAATTCACGGAGCTCAGCAATCTGTTTTACTGTAGCATAGACAGGTGTGTCAGGGTCACAAAGGGTTGGACTCAGCTCTGCATCCAAAGGCCCTTTCAGAGGTCGTCCAATGTTGAGTTCAGCTGGAGTCACACCAGTAGATTCATGCACTGCAGAGTTTAAAGCAAACCGAAATTCCGGTAGGTATTTATCCCAACTCTTATGTTTGTTACTGACATAGGATGAGAGCATAGCCTTGATGTTGCGATTAACTCTCTCCGTAAGGTTAGTTTGTGGGTGATATGCAGAGGTTTTCTTTGGTGTGAGATTCCATCTTTTACAGGTCTCCTCGAATACAGAAGAAATAAATTGTGGACCTTGATCAGAGAGAATGTATGTTGGCACTCCCCATCGTGTCAAAATCTCTCTGGTCAAGTATTGGGAAATTATTTCTGCAGTAGCTTTGCGGAGGGGAAACATTTCAACCCACCGTGAGAAATAATCCACAAAAACAAGTAGATGGACATTACCAGTAGAACTCCGTGGAAAGGGTCCCATAAGGTCCACGCCCAACATCTCCCATGGTGCACTCACCTCTGTCTGTTGCAACTTGCCAGGAGCTTTTCGGGTTTCAGGTTTGTACATTTGACAGACTTGACAGGATCTCACATAGTCCCGAACATCAATGCTCATCCTCGGCCAATACACCAAGGCTTGTAACCGTTTGTAGGTTTTGTATCGTCCAAAATGTCCAGATAAAGGGTCATTATGATTGTGATGAAGTAACTGTTGACGGAGTGATGGTGGAATATAGACTTGGTAAAGAGTTTTGTGTGGTAATTGAACAACTCTGTAAACCTTGTCTTCCAGGATAGTGTACTTTATTGTTGGCGACTCATGTACTGTTCCTTTGTCCATTATTTGTTGGTAAATGTTTTGTGCGAAAGGATCCTGCTGCTGAGCCTTCCAGATGTTCTCATCTGTCACTTGGAGTGGGTGAGAAGTGTCACGTTGCGACCGGAGTACGACAGCACAGGTAACTGGTGAATGGTCAGAGGCATTGATTGGGGCTCATGACAGAGCATCTGGAACAGTGTTATACTTTCCTTTTCGATATTCCACTGTGAAGGAGAATTCTTGCAGACGAAGAGCCCACCGGATCAGCCGAGTGCTAGGTTTATGAGTTTTAAAAACCCAGATCAGAGGTGAATGGTCAGTCACAACGGTGAAGTGTCGTCCTTCAAGGTAATATCTCCACTTTTCAATGGCCCAAACAACAGCAAGACATTCTTGCTCAGTAGTAGAGTAGTTCCTTTCAGCTTTATTTAGAGTTCGGCTGGCAAAGGCCAGGACTTGCTCGGTGCCTAACCCAGTCTGCTGAGCTAGAACGGCTCCCAAACCCACATCACTAGCATCAGTATAAACAATGAATGGCAGTTTGAAATCTGGATGACCCAGAATGGGTGGAGAGACCAGGTGAGTTTTCAGAGCATCAAATGATTTTTGGCAAGATGGTGTCCAAAGGAATTTGACTCCTTTTCGCTTTAGAGCATTGAGTGGTTCTGTCAAGGCAGAAAAATCAGGCACAAAACGATGATACCAGCCAGCCATTCCCAGAAATCTTTGAAGCTGTTTAATATTCTGGGGTACAGGAAATTCTTGAATGGCTTTAATCTTGTCTGGATCTACCTCAACACCAGATGAGGATACTATGTGTCCCAGAAATTTTATGGAGGAACGGAAAAACTGGCTTTTCTTCATGTTGACTGTAAGGTTGGCTTCACGAAGTTTGTCCAACACGGCTTGTATATCGGCACTGTGCTGATGGTAAGTGGTTGAGTAAATGATGATGTCATCCAAATATACAAAACAAATTTTACCTCTGAGTTCACCCAATACTACTTCCATAAGTCGTTGAAATGTAGCTGGAGCATTTTTCAGGCCAAATGGCATAACCTTAAATTGGAAGAGGCCATATGGACAGACAAATGCAGTTTTTTCACAGCTTTCTGGATCCATGCGGACTTGCCAGTAACCACTGTTCAAGTCTAGTGTAGTGAAAATCACTGCTCCAGAAAGAGACTCCAGGATTTCCTGAATGTTTGGCAATGGATATGCATCTGTATGTGTGACTGCATTTAGTTTTCTGAAGTCGACACAAAAACGTAGTTTGGGGTCATTTTTTTTAGGCACCAAGACAACAGGAGCGGCGTATGGAGATGTGGATGGTTCAATGATGTCATTCTCCAGCATTTCATCTACATGCTCCCTAATCATCTGAAGTTTAGCAGGTGAGACTCGATATGGTTTTTGTTTAATTGGCACATCTTGAGAAAGGTAAATCTTGTGAGTAAGTACATTCGTGCAGCCCAACTCTGTGGTACATACATCAGAATTGTTACGCAGTTGGCATAACAATGACTGTTTCCCAAAGTCATCCTGGTGTGTAGTGTGAACTGCCCTCTGCAACAGTTCATCATTGGTCCCAAGGGCAACCAGAGTAGCAGGAGCCACTGCAGAGAAAAAGGCAAGTTGCTGATGGGGTTCATTTGGCCAACATGCAAACTCTTGAAGAAAGTTGTAATGTTGTTTTCTGTTGAACTTGAACCAATAACGTTTTTCTGACACATCAAACTGCAGGCCAGAGAGGGAGATGAAATCAAGACCAAGGACAGCAGGAAAAGTGAGGTTTTGAGCAGATAGAATAACGCATGGTAAGGTGATTGACTGTTTTTGCAATGTGATAGTGATTTCGCTCCATCCCAGGGGATGCCGTCCTTCACCATCAGCCAAATATAATGGTCCTCTCGTCCAAGGCTTTATCACTCCATTGATTTCATTCCATACTCTCTCATTCATCAGAGTATAAGAAGAACCTGTGTCCAAGATAGCAGCTCCTTTCCAGGAACTGACAGTGATGGGAACCATCAACTGAGAAGGCAGAGGTTTAGTTGTTGATGTGGCTGGAGAACAGGTTTGGTCCAGAAGTTGAGAGTTTGTGAGGGAACCAAGAGTCGCTGAACTTTGAGCTGATGGGAGTTGGGATGAACTGCTACTTGGCTGAGGGAGGTTTGGAGAAAATGATCGATTGTTACCACCATGGGGGCAAGTTGCTGGAGGATGATTTCCTTTACAACGCCAGCAGAATGGTTGGTGTGGCCGATTGTTATTTCGGTTGTAATTTGGTTGTCTTTGCCTTACTGTGTTTTCATTGTCATGAGGTTTAGGTTCATTTATTTTAGATGGTAAACTTGCTTGTTTCCGGTACTCATACTGTTGCTGATGTTCTCGATCCTTCTCTAGCTGTTGTCCCAGGCGGACAAGTTCATCCACAGTAGTTAGCCTACTACTCCTTAGCTGACTGGCCAGTGTTGGATTTATGTTTTTCAGAAGCAGCTTGACAATTTCTTCCTCTGAAATTTGTGGTTTCCAGCGTCTGCATAGGGATTGGTACATGTACACAAAATCCCTGATGCTTTCATTCTCTCCTTGGACTCTGGTCCTTACACGTTCTGCAAGCTCATCCTCATAATCTTCAGAAAGAAAAGCAGCCTGGAACTGTCTTCGGAAGTCAGTCCAGGTATGCACCTTGTGTCTGGCTACGTCCCACCAATCTCTGGCTGTGCCATGCAACACATTCCGTAGGGTAGCCATGAGTTCCTCATCAGTTAAGGAATGAAGGGCCAAATAATCCTCACAGCGTTCCAGATACTGCAGAGGGTCGGGGGTGTCTTCTAATTTTCCATAAGTTGGAAATAACAATTTAACAGGACTTTTCCCCAGGTCTCGACTTCTATTAAGTAAAAAGGTAGCGCCACCTGGTGCTACTTGGACACCTGTCATCCCAGGCTGAGCAGTAGATTCCCACCGGGGTTTGCTGGTAAGTGATGTTGTTTCTGGTAGGCTATGGTAGATTGTCTGTGCAGTTTGATCCATTTCTGTATTCTGTTGACAGGTTTGAGCTGGTTTGATTCCGGCTCTAATGTCCTCAGTCATAGTCTTTATGGATAGTTGCAAAGACATGAGCTCTCCCTTTAGGCGAGAAACATCATCTTGCAAAGTGGAAATGCTGGTTGTAACCGGGACAAGTAGCTTGCTGAATTCCTTTAGCAGCTCAGTTTGTTGATGCTTCAATCTCCAGCCAAGGGTTGCTTTTGTTTGTGTGAGTAAATACTCAAACTGTGAGTCCATGCGTTCATATTGTTGCTTTGCATTGACTTGAATGATTTCCTCCACATGTTTTATTGTTGAATCTCTCATATTGCTCATCTCCTTTTTAAAACAGGACTTTACTTCCTCCATGGTTGCTTTTAGGTCCAGAACTTCTGGTGCAGCCTTTGTCTCTGCTTGAACCTGCGGAGGAGGCTGTGGTGATAAAGGAGAACCCAACACCAAATCCAGACCAGTCAACTCCATGTCTAGGAGAGAGTATGCTGTGGAGCGATTAGGAGGCATTATCATTGGAGGGGTTGAAGTGTTTGAAGGGGGCTCGATTATATTTTCTTCAGTGCTCATTTTTTATTTTTTTGTTATATTTTTATTTCTTTATATATTTTTATTATTTTTTTTTTATTATTTATATATATATATATATATTTTTTTTTTTATTTGTCTAAGTGCTCAAAATGTCATTCCCTTATTTGTGAAATAAAGATGTCCCATGTTAGGTGCCAATATTTTATGTGACGGTTTTTACAAGGTTAATTATTTTAGTTTTAGTTTTTTTTTAACAGGGTATTTGTCACTTTTTAGCGGTGCCAGTCAGGTATCCCTCCTGACAAGTAGGATCAATATATATAGATTTTTAAACCAGTCACACAAGGACCATACACTTTTGCGTGTGTAGACCCTTACAAATAAGGAATGAAAACTTTTCACAAAAAGACAACAAAAAATTAGGCTTAACAGTCCTTGTATTTCAAAAAGAAAAATAAATATATAGCCATCAAAAAATAATCACAAAATTCTTCTCCAAAAATAAATGTCCATTATAATCCAACGGATTAGGGCTCCAATATAGATTGCCCCACAGCAAGAGAGGTCTGATGAGAAAATAATCTTGCTCAGAGGCAGGCGCTGGAACAGGTTTTCTGTTGTTGGTTTCAGGAGGACCTTTAACTGTGATGTCACCGGCTTCCGGGTAATTGTGATGACACGTCAGCACGGCAGGAGCACAGAATGAAGTTTCTTTGTTTGTTTGGTTTTCTCCTTTTCCTTAATGATCGGTGGGATCCAGAACAGTGGCAAAATACTGAAAGCACGAGGGATTAAACGGCCTCGGACTGACTTTGTTACTGGTCGATAGAACGGAATATGCAGACGTAGTAGCAGCAGCTGTTTCTGTTACGCTGTCTGCTGAGACACTGACTTTTTCAAACTGGAGCTAGGAGTCAGATTGAACAGCGGACCAATCAGGTAAGTGCATGTGTTAAATGGGCGTAAAGAAGGTGTGTCTTGAGCTGTGAAGAAGCAGGAGGGTTTATGAATAACGGTGCAGCCAGCTCTGTGCAACAAGCAGGTTGTCACAAGGGGGTCAACTTTATTAGGGGTGGGGATCAAGGAGGTAGGATTAAAGGGAAGCAGACATCTGGAGTCTGAGGGCTTTACACTTTATTAGATGAGCAGCATATGCTCAAGATAAAGCGGGTTAATAAAGTGCTGAGTGAAAAATTCATAATCAATGAAAAAGACCTAAATAATCCCACTATGACTACAGGTAAAAAAGCAACACTTACTGAATAAGAATTTCCCTGACTGCTGCTCAGTTTTCCTATATCTGCAATTTCTGATTTCCTTACGCATCTTTGAGCCGCCTGGACGTTAGGACGTTTCCTGCCGCCTTAAACGATGTTCAACTTTCATCATGAGCTCACATTTAACCATAAGGAAATGAAGTCATGGTAAACAAATAGTAAACATCATTAACAGGATACCACTCATAGCCTCTTCATGAGTTTTAAGCTGTTTTTAGGGGTGAACCCACTGATCAGCCTCAATATCCTTTAGTTTTGGAGATCAGTGATCGGCCAACACTTAGATGTGAAAACAATCTTTTCCACTGATCTTATCTACCTCTAAGAAGGTCTGAAAATCCTCCATTGCCAATGCTCTAAACTTGGATTTATATTTGAAAGGAGTTATTTTAGAAGCTTTTATTGTTTCATGAGTAATGATTAATGTCTTTCACTAAGATAAGATTGAAATATTGAAGGTTTCTTGTGATCTTCTAACAACTGACAGTGTCAATAAGAAAAAAAATCAGTACCATTCAAAATTGAGTGACTGGCTTTTTAAATATTGGGAGTCTGTGATTGGCCAGAAACCTGCAATCAGTGCACTAGTTATCTTTAGGCATAAATAGTAATTGATATGAGGGTAAACCAAATTGTAAAACAAGAAGTTTCAAAACTGAAGAGCATTTTTCAACCTTACTCCAACTGTTTAACGACATGTAAACAAGACAGAAGAGTGGCTAGAAATGTTTTTAGCTGCATTTGTTCAACGCCGACAAGCTGCTTTGCGCTAAGATTAGGTTAGCTGGAAAAAACAACAAATAAAACAACTTTTCCCTCCCAACAATAAAGAAACAAACTGTATTGTGGAAATAGGACCTGTTTCAAACGAACAGTCAAACTTTTACGCATAAGGAGTTCTGGATAGAGCATATTGGCCGAGAATTTTTTTAAAAATCTTAAAAATGCAAAATGTATGTAAATTTTTGTTACAATTTTGGTGTAATTACTGCTCTGTGTTGCTCTATAAGATAAAGGAATGTTTTGGAGTCTCTAAACTCCAGTTAAGGATTAATCGATTACTAAATTAGTTGACGATTATTTTAAATTATCGATTAATCACGATTAATCCGATTAATTGTTTCAGCCCTAGTTAAAAGTCTAATTAGAGTTAAATTTACCTGTTTTTATCCATTTTTCTTTGGTCTATTTGATTAAAAATATTACGGAATTGTCCAGATGCTGTGGTATTTTTACTCAATATTATAATACTGTAAGAATGTCATACCAGATATTGCGTATCTATTAAGATTTAATCGGAACAACAATAAAATTAAATAATATACATTGCAATGAACCCCAGCAGGGAGGAAGGGTGACAGAAAATGGATGGACAGCCCATTGAATAGGACAGTAGTGTGAGCATTTTCATGATTAATTGTGTCCACATTTATACCTATTTTATACATATTTATATCTTAACTACTTAAGAGAACAAATGGACAAACCACGATTGAGTAAATAAAAAGATAGCTGGGCGACAGGTAAGGAATGAAGCAGGTAGAGGGGAAATTATAAGTTGTAAATAGGCCCGATTTGCTTGGATGTGGCCTATTTTACATTCATTATCTAAATAAACCTTCCCAACAGCAAAGTGGGAAAAATACAGTGAAGATTGCAAATACACTCATCCTGATGACTTCTTGTGATAAAATGGTAAGTGTCATAAGATGACACTTAAACTCTGGGGGGGAATCCTTATCTAATTTATTGATCTGTACTCTGTATGTTGAGAAACTTTGCCTGATGTCAACAAAAGACTTTGTAACACGTCATCAGCATAACTGTCTTCAGTTGCCAAACACACAAAGGAGCATTAAGTTACTTACGATTAAATTTGAAGGTTTTTTCTTCCGTTATTACTTATAATAAATAAGCATATCTTCATACTGGCACATATTCACAATCTCCTCCTCAGGCACTTCATGTTCCCATGTTTTCTCAGCAGTTTCTGACACAACAGCGCTTGACGTAAAAGCAGAGATGAGAATAATCCCTTGCTTAAAATAAAAAAATAAAAAAATGTTAGAACTGTAAATTTACAGTATATTACTGTTTATATATATATATATATTTTTTTTTTTTTTTACTATTTTTCACCATCTGTGAGCCTGGTGAAAAAGCCAGACTCACAGATGCTCCTCTTCAGGTACATAGAAAACCAGCTGGACTCCAATAGAGCCTGCTTATTAGCAGGTGAAAGCTTGATAAGCAAATGCTGAGCAGCCAAGCAGAACAAGATGTGCATTCTCACTTCCCTCCCTGGATGTATCAGCAGAACTGCATTTGTGATGAATTGAAAGCAACTTCTGTGCAGAGCATTTTCACTTATATTACCGGTAATATATGTAGAGCTGAAACAATTAATAGTATTAATCGACGATAACTAAAATAATACATAACTAATTTACTAATCAAATAATCCTTAACTGGAGTTTAGAGACTCTAAAAGATGCCTTTAGCTGACATAGCGACCAACTTAGAGCAGTAATTATACCAAAACGTAAAAAATAAAGAACACATTTTGCATTAAGATAAAAAAATAAAAAGAAAAAATCAAAAAAGACTGTCAATTTGCTCTATCCATAATTCCTTAAGTGGAAAAGTCTTAGTTTCACCTGGTTTCATTTCATAAAAAAATCTTCTTAAAGGAACCTTTTTCTTTCCGATTATTAATCAGACAAAAACCGATTAGCAAAATAATCATTAGTTGTAGCCCTAAATATATAATCCTAATTTTTTTTTTGCTAGGATTCATATGACGGATCTGCCCAATGTATTAGATCAGAGTGCTGCTGCCTTCTATCCAGGATCTCAATCTCAGTGAGGTTTTCATCCGGTTAAGTAAAATAAATGAAGAGAATTTAAGGATCAAGGATCCATGGTTTTCAACATTTTTCTTTACAGATTAATTTTCCTGTTGCAATAGTGTAGATCAGGGGTGCTCAAGTCCAGTCCTCAAGAGTCATCATGTAACTTTTAGATGCATCTCTTCTCTAACACACCTGAATCGAAAAGCTCAATGCCCTCATTAAGCCCAGCAGAGGCAACGTAACGAGCCACTCATTTGATTCAGGTGTGTTAAAAATTGGGTGCATGAAAAAGTTGCAGGTTAGTAGCTGTTGAGGTCTGGACTTGAGCACCCCTGGTGTAGATCGACCCTGAGGTTTTGGTGCCTATCCGCTTTCAGCCACCCCTCAGTGTACATTGGTCATTGCCTGGCCACCCTTATAAACATTTTCTGAATGCACCTCTGTTTGGAAGACCTCCAGCGATGCTCAGCTCAGGTGGTATCATGCATCCCACCTTGTTTAGCTGACAGAGTCAGAATTCAATTAAATCCTATTTTTTATGGCCAAAAACCATGTAAACAAACCTGCAAAAGCAGGTGGATTGGTCAGATCTAAAATAGGAGATATCAAAATGTGAAACAATTTACAGAAATCCATTGCCTATTGCAGCATTCAAATGGCATCATGCTCAGATGGATGGAGCTAAACACAGAATAACCTGTTATAATACTAGAACTGGGATATATACAAAGCTAATAGAAACATACCTAACAAGGCAGCTGGGTCTGTTGTAAAAATTGACAGGAAAAAAATTAACAGAGGGTTGGCTACATATGACTGTAGCAAAGCATGTGAAAAGTGAACTGGTTTAAGTTTCTGTAGCAGTAGATTGTGTGCTTTGAGGGTGGACCCCCTATAGCAGCTGTGTCACCTGACTGACACCACCACTACAGTAATGCTGACCATCCATCAATGAAGGATGCTATTATGTAACTACACAAACACACACCAACCACTAGGAAGATATAAGTAGAGTGTATGCGGCTTGATTTTGCTATTGATTCATGTGGTTAAGCCAAAACGAGTAAAAAAATAACAATTCCTCTGTTTTCGTACAGAAATAGCAGCTTTCAGGCTGTAGCATTCACTCCTTCTGCTAACGGTCAGCACACGCAGCAGCTATCAGGTGCATCATGACTCACCGACAACAGAAAACAACCGCAGGAGGCTTCACAACAGCGGAAATGTCAGTTTCAACAGGACCATCCTCCGAGCTGATGGGGCACAGACGGGACTGCTATCTGTTGGGTTCAACATCCGCGTAGATAGAGGTGTTTGGTAGTCATAGCTGGGCGGCGATTCCGACTGCTCAGCTGATCCTGAACCAACCGCGGCCCGCACGTCTTACCCTATCACACCGACGGTAGGGGGGCTTAAAGATTTTATTATCGATACACTAACTATTTTAGTTTTAAATACAGTTATATGTCACGTTAAGAGTTAAAGTACATTAATAGTGGTAAAAAGGAACCAATTTGAATTAAAGCTCCTATGAAAAGGGAATCAAAAAGGTTATCAGAAACCAAACACCCCTCCAGCTTTGGTATGTTCCAGGATGTGCCATGTTGACGAACCTCTCACCTTACCGTCAGAAGTTTCATCATAACATTGCACATAAGCTGCTGTAAAATAGACCTTAATGACGGCCATAACAACTTATTGAAATGTTTTGCCTTTCTACAGTACAATGCATGCCAGTAAAATATGCATTTAAATGATAGAAGTGTCGCCATGATTGTTCAGATGTTCAATGTTTTGGACATTAGCACTTTTCTAATGCATCCATCCATCCTTTGCTGCATTTAAAAAGGATGAGCTCTGGTTCATGTGCTGCTTAATGAGTTATTTCTGGATTTATGCTCCTGTTGCCACCACTAGCTATTAAATCTGCAAGAAACCAGCTCAGCCTCCGTCTTTGCATTTGGATCCTCTAAAAACCTACACACAACCTGGCAATAAGTGCACAAACACAATATGTTTTTTTTTCCAATTACACAATTTAATATTGGCCTATTGGAGGATATAGTTTCTTTTCTGATTGTTGATTTTGATCTAATTTTAAACAATCTTTCAAACAAAATTGAGTCAGATATTATAATGGAAAACATACAAATTTTCCTGTTTTTGAAATGCACTCTGTTATTTGTCATTACTTCTTGGTGATTTTAGGTGAATCTGGTGTGTAGAGGTGTGGATCCTTCAGACATCTGGCCTTGGTAAAACATGTTCTCATTGTAATAAATAATTAATAAATGTCAATCATAAATTCTTTGTTCAGCTTCCTGGCATAAAATAATTCCTCTCATTGGTATATTAATTATTAAAAGTAGGCTATTAATGACTATATATGCAATAGTTGATTGGATTGCATTGTGAGTTTACACAATGTTATGTTGAAAAAGAAAAACACTCTTAAAAGCAACACAATTAAAGTAAGAAAGCTATAAACACCTAAAAATCATCTGGTAGTTATACATTGATTCCTCTTCCCTGTTAGGTTTTTAAAAAAAAGTACCAAGCAATGGGCTTAACGCTTGTATATTACAGTTTTAAATGGTGGCATTAACTGTTACATATGTATAATATACTAGCAACTAAGTGAAACAAACCACAGGAATGCTAAATTAAACAGTGCCAGCATTATTCAATCATTAAGATAATATCTTTTATTTTAAAAACGCAGTATGAAACCCCAGGTAACTGAACGGCACCTCTCTTTCTTCTAAATTTATATATTTTGTCTTTTTGTTAGCCATAAGCAACAATTTCTACCTTCTTTCCCACTCAGTACATTTAGAAGCAGAAGTGAGTTTTCTCAGGTTTCCCGATTCCATCCTTGCTTGCTTTAGGTCTGGTCTCATTAATTTTAGATGTACATTTAGAAATAATTTCCAATGCATTAGTTTCGATCAGTCATGCTTGTAGCACAAGTTACATTCCTTTATGTTGAAAATTCCTCATTGCTGTCTGTTTTATTTGTTGCAGCATAGTGCAATAACCTATTATTAGTTAAAATAAATGATAGAGAACATGATGCATGCCATCTTATGTAATAAGACATGATAGAAACTTATCTGATTGCATAACAGAGTTACATTAAATCCATGTGCAGAAAATAATCTGCATGTGCAGGTTTTTGCCTTTAGATGGCGACCCTGCCATTCTAAACATTTTGTGTTTCTTCATCTAAGTAATGTGGGGTTATTTGTCAGGGATTAAAAAAAATTGAAATCAATGGGGAAAAAATTCCAAATTAAAAATGCAGTCATTCAGTAAACAAAAACTCATTAAAGTACTATACAGACCAAAATTGTCAGTAAAAATACATTTGATCCAATTAATCCAATAGTAAATTTAATGATCACTGTTTTTCTTAAAAGCTCATATAATGAAAAATTCCTTTTTCCAGCTTCTTTTGCCAATGTATTGCAATTGGAAGGTGTAAAACGAAGCGCGTTTATGTTTAGGAATCCCTCCAAACTTAATAAAACATTTATCTTTTATGCACACAGTATTATCAAAAAATTAAACATTATTTCTAGTCACCATCGAACTTTTCAAATAAGAAAAATTAAAACATATGCTATCTGAGGGTGAAGAAACATATTCTTTTGTCTTTATGCCACCATGCTTCCCTTTTCACTATTTCCTGATCTTTTGGCATGGATGTTATTTTCTTAGATGAAGATGAATCTCTGTAAAATAGATTCATCCTTTTCCTCTGTTCCTAAAATACTCTTAGAAATTATTCATGACATTTAAAAATCTGTATCTTACTTACATTTCTATCATAAAAGAAAAGCAAGTAAAAATAAAAGTATGACTAGATCAGAGACTTCAATGTTAACCTTAAATTGTGACGTTTCATTATAACTGATAAAAACATTGTTGATGGTAATAAATCTGCTTTGGCATAATTAGAGGGTTACAAAGTAGTGGCCCCAAAATGCATTTCTTAATTATGATGCAACCAAATTAGCCCTTATACTAAATGTAACCAAATTCTTGTTGAGTTTTCCTTTTTACTTAGTTACTGCTTACATTCATTTTAATCCTTTTTATATGAGAAATAGTTCCACCAACTCATTTTAGGTAATTCATGGAAGGTAGACGATGTCTATAAACAGAAAAGCTAAATGCATGCTGGGTGAGACAATTTGTGCTAAAAGTTCAGATTTTCACTGTTTTTCATACCGTGAGTATCTGTAGTGATATATTGCACAGAATCTGTAGGCAGCAAAGACCTGTGTTTTTCACTTTAACTGAAAACATCAGTAACCGGCTACAGCAAATACACCAGCTTACAAGTCTCCAGTCAACTTTAACACACTTTCTTTTATTATTTTAGGGCAGTCACCCTCTATGTAGAGCAATCTTTTTTGGTTGTGCATGCAACCAACATTGTTTTATTGGGATAGGCAGCTGTCAGCGAGCTGCTTGTAAAGTATCATGGCAGGCCTGGCAGAGTAATGACAAAGATGTGTATTCCTAATAGTTTTTAAAGAAACGGTGAACTATATCAAGATGATCAAGAGAATTAATAACTGATGTTGTTGGTCTGATGGTTGTGTATTGGTTTGCCAGATAACAAATGGTAAATGGCCTGTACTTATATACCGCTTTTTGTTTTCAAGTCAGGAGATTTGACCAAAGCGAATTACACTACATTCAGCCATTCACCCATTTACACACACATTGATGGTGGCAAGCTACATTGCAGCCACAGCTGCCCTGGGGCTCACTGACGGAAGCGAGGCTGCCGTACACTGGCGCCACCGGGCCCTCTGACCACCATCAGTAGATGGTGCAGGTGAAGTGTCTTGCCCAAGGACACAACGACACTGAAAGTCGGAGCCAGGCCTTGAACCATCAATCCTTCGATTTCAGGGCAAACTCCTACGTACACTGTCACCCTAATGCACCTTAAACAGCTTAAAAATAGATGCAAGTTTATACTGTTTGTGTGCCTTAGTCACCCTTTCCATGAAATACAGTGCCATGAAAAAATATTCACTATCTAATGAATGTCTTTTTTTTTTTGTCTTTGCAAACATGAAAAATCATAAAAAGAAAAGTGAATACAAAATATATTTAATTGATTATTTATTATATTTTGACTTTTAGAGAAAAAGTAGCCACCCAATTGTTGGTAGCAACAATATTTTTTACGAGTCGGAGAAAGCTGGAGATGATAGTTTGTCAACATGGCAGAGGAATTCTCTCCCACTTTTCTTTGCAAAATAGATTTAATACAACCACATTGGTCATAAATTAAACCCACTTGCAGCATCTTTGTTTCTTGCTTGTGTTTTTTTTTTTTTTTGCAGTTCAGAAGTGGACTAGTTAATGTTCCTCAGATTATTTTCTTGCTTGTGCAATCCAGGTGGCCTGAAAGGTTTTCCTTCCAGAGAGCAGAATTCATGATTCTCTTAGTAAATACAAGTCATCCAGATAATGAAGTAGTAAAGTGTCTCCACACCATTACACCACCCCCACCATGTTTGACTGTAGATGCCCTTTAGGGGACATATTCTGTTTGCAGAACAGTAGACATAACAGGACACACAGTTTTCAAAAAGTGTTATTTTTTTTTTCTCTTGTTACCCAAAAAAATAATTTGTCAAAAGTAAAATATTCAAGATGACATTTCGATCTTTGTTCACCCGCTGCTTTTGCCTTTAACAGTTTTACTGTTAAAGACAAATTTTTACAGTGAAGTCATGAACACTAAGGTGACTGAGGTCTGAAGTGCTATGGACAGTATTTATGTTCATATATTACTATTGTAAGGTTTGCCACTGGTTCATGTCTTATCCATTTGTGTGTAATTGTTCTCATTGTGGTTTGCTAGAATCCCAAAGCCTTATGGCCTTCTGACCCTTCACAGACTTTAATCACCTTGTCATCTTTTCATGAATGTTTTACTTTTAGGATAAATGGGCTTCAATAGCTTTAATTTCCACACAAATAAACACACAATTTGAAAACTGCTTGTTGTTTTTACCCTGGTTATATTGGTATGATATCAAATTATATAAAATTCTAACATTACTTTTTCTTTTGTCTTTCTTTTTTCTTTCTCACCCAATGTCTGATCTATATGAGGTTCGGCAAAGTTTGTGTCCCTGACCTTATGATGCTTTGACATGTAGTGCAAGAAGCACACTCATGTGTTTACTGTACACACAAAGGAGTACTCTTGTGCTTCTAATAAAGCATAACAAATACAAAAGGAAAAAAAAGGTTTATTATACAGTTGAAATGACCAGAAATGGAAGACCCAGGATTCAACCAGAGACAACAGTTGACGTTTTAACAGTGTATTAAAATATGAAATGGCGGCAGGTTGGGAGAATTCACCAGTCACCAGCAACCAGAAATTCTCCTCGGAGTTTGAGGGCAAACTTTGAGAGTTTCTGAGGAAGCCGGTTTGCGCGTGTGACGTCACTTGTAAATCTCTGAGGATTCTTAAATTCAAACAGGTAGGTTGGCAAGCCAGTTTAACATACAGACAGTTTCGTCTGACCTACAATGGAAAGCCGTTTTAACATAAATTCGCAGCAGCACTCAGTGAATTTTAACTGGCAGCTACTCCGATATATGTTTAAGTAAAAATTAGGAGACAGGTTGGTTAAAAAAATCAGAGATGGCACCAAAAATCTGTTAGTTACACATGCAAACCTTTTTCAGCTAAAAATGGCAGCAGATTGTACATTTATATGAGTTAAAAAAGCTGGGCTTTTCAGGACCATACTTAGACATACAGATGAAAATTAACATATATCTGTTGTTTTCTTAACAGAGAATTAGACTGCAGAGCTTCTAGAGATCCTGAAAATGATTTTCTCAGGCATCATTATATTGGTAGATAGGTTCATAAATCTGTTTTTAAGCAGAGCAGAGACACAATTAGGGACAGCTGCAGATTTAAAGGTGAAACAGATTTACTGGGATATGCAACATGCAATAAAATATATCTCTAAGTTGACAAGAAAAAATATGCAATGCTATAATAAAATTCAACATATCATTTTGTCTTTTGTAGTTCAACAAGACTCAGAAATAGCTGCGTCAGCCAACCCAGAGACAGCCAGACTCACAGAACACAGACTTAAAATTAAAGTATAAAAAAACCTACAAGAATTAAAGCACAAATATACAAATCAGTGTATAAATGATTTTTGAAATATAAGGTGCAATATATGGCCTTTGCTGTCAATGACATATGGGACAAATTTCTAAATTTGACTTTGCTGCTTGTGAAGGAGGATAATCACTGATGCAGCTTAAAGGGAAGCCGTGCATGGATGGATTGATGGAAATGAAGTTGTGTCCATTCTAGGGATACATGATATATTGATGTTGGCATTGGTATCGGCTGTTATTCATCATTTTTAATACATTCAAGTTTTGAGCCTCTTATAAAATAATGCACTGAAGGCAGGCATCTGTCTATAACTATAAATACCACAAATGTATTGTGGTACTCTTGTGTTCTCAACAATTGTAAAGCATTCAATAAATATATGTTTGAGCTCATTTTTGGAAAATGCAAACCCTATTGAAAGCGTTCGGGTTGAGTAGCTGTAGGTCCATCAACCACCACCCTTAGAGCATCCCCACCAACTTTTATCGCAAAGTTACACCCTTGGTTTGGAGGAATCCTTTTTTGTAAAGTTACTTTTTGGTCCAGGGGCATGTACAGGGTCAGATCCATGAGAACAGAGACAGGCAGAATGATCAAAGGGAGAAACAAGAGTACGGAATCCGAAAGCCACTCCAGAGTGAAAGCCAGGTGATCCAAGATCCAGATAGAAACCAGGGGAGAATGCGAAAGCAAGGTCAGGGCACAGAAAACAGGTCAGAGATCCTAAAAAACAGTATGGCAGGTCTGACAGGGTTCAGGGAGGCTCAGAGAACCTTGAGACAGAATCAGGGAGGGAGACAGGTAACAGGAATGCTGAGTAAAACTCACAGATGGCTCATAATAATCTGGAACTAGTGACTGATCTGAAAGCTGCTTATATAGTCAGTGGAGTAGTTGGATCAGATTAAGGCTTATTGGGAACAGGGTGGAGCTGACAGGTGTGTTGAATGATCAGTTAAACCAGCCCTAGTGCCAAGAATCATGACAACAGGCAGTTTTCGCCCTTCTCTGTATGAGTCATGACGATGATGGAAATCCATCTTCTGCTAGAAAATGGTTGTACAAACTCGGTGTGTGTGATGCACTTGACAAACTCAAATAATGCTTGAAGGCATGGTCAACCAGATTTTTATGATTCATCCATCTTCTCTAGCTCAGGGTCACGGTAGGGCCAATGCCTGTCTCCAGCATACTACGGGTGAGAGGCGGGGTACACTCTGGACAGGTTGCAATTTTGTTGCAGGGCAACTGAGAGACACACAAGCATGCACATCCACACTCACAACTAAGGACAGTTTAGAAATAACAATTAACATGCAAAACTCCATAGAGAAAAACCCTGGAACCTTTTTGCTGCAAGGCAACAGCACTACCCGCTCCAACACTGTGCAGCTTGTTTTGTTGATAACTTTAAATTTTTGCAGATGTTCCAAAAGTTCCTTCAACCAGAATTGCGAATATTGTATCTTAGATATAATGACACAAATGATTTAATATCATTAGTCCTGCATGTCATACAATAACAAATACTTAACCTCTAAATGGAAATAGAGGAACAGCTTTATATAGGATGACTTTCATATAGATTTGGGGCTTTTGCAGTTATATCCAATTAGGCAGCATAAGACTTTAAAAAACAAGAATGATAGCACAGAGATTGGGTGAACAAAACAACTCTCTTTGTTGTCATCAACATTTGCCTGGCATAAATCTGTTTGGATAATGTAATGGCAAAATCCGTTGGTTGGCTTTTATGGCACTAATTTAGGTTTTTGGCATAAACCATTTTCTAAAGGATTAAGGTAGGTGGTTGTTCCAGCTGCAATCCACATCCACCCTTACAAAGAGCAACACTCTTTTTCTGTCAACATGAATTCAACCGGCTGCAGTTTTGAGAGGCAGTTTGATTATCTTAAGGACCTTTTAATGTGTTTAGTTGCTTTAGGAATAAATGCTTTGATTTAGAATTTTGAATCCAACTAGAACCTCGCATAAAAGTTTCCCATTGTTTTCTATCACAGCCAGAGCTTTTAATTCTGACTGTAGCTCAGGTGAAGGTCTCTCTGGTCTGTTCATCAGGAGGACCCTGATGATGCTTACTACAGTAAATCGTCTTGCGTCTTGCGTCTTGCCTTGCGAGGTCTATAGGCAATCAGCTGTAAGTAATTAGCCAAATCTGGGTCAGCATTTAGGTTGTTTTATCACTTCAGCTGGGTTAATCTATGTGTGCAAACAAACCCCAGGCTTCAACTATTGGAACGGCTCAGTGGCTGATCTGAAATGAGCCATGACCCCCTGTTGCTGTCCCGTTTGAGTCGCTCAGTGTACTTTTTCCATAAGGACTGAGGTTGGGCCGACAGCCCCCTACGTACAAACTGCCAGCCCACTTTGTGTGTGTCCTTGAAATTTTGCGATAGGCAATGACCGGTTTTTGCAAATAACCCCTTTTTTCTTATTTTTATTTTATTGTAGGATATATTATGTGACTAGATGGGTTCGTCAATTCTAAGATATTGAAAGGCAGAATGGAAATCCCTAATGTATTGTGTCACAGTTCTTATCATTTTTTTATTCAAAATTGGGATCCATTCATTTTGAACATGCATAAATATTTCAGAAGCACTATTATGTGATTGACAACCAGCAGGGAACCTTCCTAGCGGAGCTGCACCTGGTAGGGGGCCTTCCTTGCCTGTATGGCAGATCCGCCCTTGTTCAAGGGGGTGGGAGCCTTTGTGTCTCATATACAGAACTTGGATGCAGTTGGACGTTACAACAGAAAAACCTGTTATTTGTTGGTACTAATAACAATTTCTGAAAACTTAGTTCACATAAAACAGTCAGATTCTGGTGTGCAGCCATCATTCTTTAAGCTTTCTCCATCGCCATTATCGAGGCTCATTTTCTTTAGATATGACAATCAATGCTTTTATTTATTCTCTTTGCTAAAACATATTAAATTTGATTAATATAAGCCATTGTTTAGATGAAAAAAACTGTAAGTGATGTGTCTGCTGGTAGTTACATGTAATTAAATGAACTCATACAGCTGAAATACCAAAGTGTCATTTTAGACTGCCGACATCTTGTGTTGCAATCCGTCTTAGAGCTTGGGAGCGACATATTTCTTTGACACCACTAAGTCTATAAAGTGCAGCTTTTAAAAAGGACTCTGGGAAAACAGATTAATGTACACTTCATTCTGTCATAAAATAGACAGTCCCTAAAGCTAAAGTTGCCTTTGCTAATCTGCAACTATGAAGCATGATCTCTTTAAGCACTGTTATAATGATTCCAACACTTTAAGCTACAGAGCTGTAAAACCACTCAGTTTACTGTACATGAAAGGGATCAATTTAGTGAGAAACCCATGAGCTATAACAACTACGCCAAAGGATAATTCTCTTTTTGTGTGTGAGTGAAGTACCTCTAAGTGCAGCAAGCCTGTATTTCTTGTGTGTGATGTTCTTGTAAAAACATCCTGCTCCTGTGAAGACATAAAGATTTGCATAAAATGGGCTCTTCAACTTGATGCTTACATGTCATATATAAATGAATTTCTACTCATTTATAGTTGAAACAGTAAAAGAATATAAATGAATATAAATCCTTGTGCTTTTAGAGTGTGTTTAGAAGAGCATCTGATTTTGAACACTAAACCAATCATTTAGTAGCAGGGATTAAAAAAAAAAAATCTGAAATTCCCTCTACATTACTATGATGCCATGAAAGGGTTAACCATGCTGAAAATCCCATTAATCATGATCAAATTAATTAATTAATAGGTCATACTTCAGTTTATGACTCTAACACAAACAGGAGACAGTTGGGATAATATTGATTTATATAAAAAGAAATTTAAATAATGTATTTAAATAAACATAAATATATACATATATTGAGTATATATATATATATATATATATATATATATATATATATATATATATATATATATATATATATATATATATATATATATATATATATATATATATATATATATATATATATATATATATATATATATATATATATATATATGGGAGTTGGCTCGGAGCCAGGCAAGCGAGCTTGTTTGTCTGGCTGTGTGTTTCCTGGCATGGGCCGCCTTTTACAGCTGCTTTTTGTATTTCTGCTTCCGTCTCCTTGAACCCCAGTCGGCCTCGGCAGATGGCCACTAACACCGAGCCTGGTTCTGCTGGAGGTTTCTTTCTGTTAAAAGGGAGTTTTTCCTCTCCACTGTCTCTACAAGCATGCTTATTGTGAGGGATTGCATTTGAGTCAATGAGTCGATGCAATCAATGGTTTTCCGTAGATAGGAAACTTTGAATCAGTTTGACTGTATGATCCAGTTGGATCAAAATATGACTGCATAAAACCAGGAGAACAAATAGTAAAGTTAGAAAGTTATTACAGACGAAAGCAACAATTGAGTTGCTTCACAGAATAGTCACAAAATAGCTGTGAACATAAGATGATTTGGGAAGGTGAGATTGTAACACAAATAATGAAAATCCTGCAAGAAAAATAAGTAGGTAACTGCAACCTAACATCCAGAAAGGTAAAAAAAAAAACACCAAGAGATGATGACTAAACACAAAGTAAACAGAAAAGCAAAAAAATAAATAAATGTAGAAATGCAAACCAACATACAAATGTAGACCACAGAGATTACAAAGTGGAAAGATAATAGATTAAAACATGCCATTATTGTAAAATAAATACAGTTTGTTCTAGTTTGTAGCAGAGGTGGAAGCTTTAACTCTGTGACCTTTTTCCTGTAAATCTTTTGGCAATAACCATAAAGAAGATCATAAAAATAGAAGGTAATATAGAAATTGGGTGGCTAAATGAGTAACTGCTCAAGATTAAATGAAAGCTTTACAACTTAACGCATATAGATAATTTATACAATTATTTTTTTCATATATATACTGACAGAAGAGATGATGTTTTAACTATTGTGCAAAAAATTTGTAAAACATTTGAGAGACATCTTAAATCAGGTTTGAATATTTATAAATTGCAATGAAAGGCAAGCTTAAACTGTTGGTTCTGTGTTATTAAGTCATTGGAAGAGGGAGCTTGGCCCCCATAGGATTAATCACTAACTAAAAAACGTGTGACCTTCACTGGAATCATGCTGAGAAACTCAACACAACAATAATCTTCTATTATCAGATAAAGCTTTTTTTAGGTTAACTTCTGTTAATAATTATAGGTTATAAGTATAATGAATAAGATTTATTCAATATTGGATAAAAAACAAAGAAGTTTAACAGGAAGGTTACTTTACTTTAAGTGCAATTAGATATAGAGGGGCTGTGAAAAATAAGCTTTACTTCTTCATACCCCTTTTCAGACAATTTACATTAATCAATGTCAGTTCTATGGCTGTATATATCAACAGGTTTATTTGGTGGAAGGTTTTGTTTCTATTTATGTTCAGATGAATTTAGTTTGTTTGGAAATTAGCCTCACACCTACTAAGTATTTAGCGCAAGCTGGCTAATTTAACATGACAGTGATTGATCATGAATTTGATATTATAAATTATTCCTTTTAGAAGGGATGCTGTTCTTTGGGTATAAATTTGATCTAAATTGAAATTTTTGTCAAGATAAGCCTCGTTTAATTATTAGGTTATTAAACCTAGATAATTTTTTTCATCTGATCATTACCCATAATTAAACTCCAATCACACCTTGACTTAACTCAGTAATACCTAATGTATACTTTTTATCCATACATAATAGAATAGAGAATATAAAATAGACTCAGACTCAACTTTATTTGTCCTTGGGATTACTCCTTCAGGGAAATTCTGGTTCCACTAGCTTAAATAGAATACAAAGAGTTAAAACAAGAGGCCATTAAAGATGAAAAAAATAAAAATACATCAGACAATATAAAAGAGTGTATATAGTACAAAAGAGAAAAAGTTGTAATTTCCTGGGATATGTTTCCTTTTGATATAAAAATAACTGCACAGTAGTGAGCTAAGGAAAGGCTACACCGTAGTTGACTTGGGTGATCGCACTTGCACTGCAGAAATATACTGACCATATAAATAAGTAAAAATAATACAGACTACACAGTAGTTAACTTTAATTATTGCACTTGTACTGCCGGGATGGACTGACCTTATGAAGAAGTAAAGAACTACACAGACTAGAAAGTAGTAGGTAGGTGTTATTGCACAGTGAGAGAGGAAAATAGTGCAGACGAGTGAAAATAGGTAATGTTTTGCACAAGATGTCCAAGGAGATGGGTGTTGACCCTTGTCCCTCTTCCGATCACCTCCTCCTTCCCCCAAGTGAGGAGTTGTACAGCTTGATGGATTGAGGAACAATGGAGTTCAGCACTCTGTTGGTCCTACATTTGAGGAGGAGCAATCGCTCACTTATTAGGCTCCTCTGAGTGGTGAAGACAGTGTCGTAATGGTTGATAAAATAGATTTTAATATAGGTTAAAACGATAGATTTTTTAATTTGTCAAAATTATAGAATCTTATTGGAAAACAAGATTACAAAAATGGACTTATCTATTCACAACATTCAGGAAAAAGTTAACTAATTCTTGCTTTTTAACACTTGTTTACTTATAAGTAATTTATTGTTGATAATATACATTCACTGTGACAAATTAGGCTATATTATACGTTAATGAACAATTGTTTTTTTTTGTCTTGCTTTGTTTTTTTTACAGGGTGAAATTTATTCAAATAGCAGCGTAGAGTAATAATGTGTCCCAGTCTTTAAGAAAATAGGCAGTTAAATGCCTAAAATCCACAGTAGAATGGGCCTTAAGCTGCAAGGATAAGTTTAAACAAACAGAAAACTCAATGAATGAAACCACTTCCTGTTTGGGTCGCAGCACGGCGCCGCCCACATTCTCTCCCCCCTCCACCTACTGATACAGCTCAACAAATAAGCAATGGCTTCTGTCACACAAGGCATGCTGGGAGATGAAGTTTCACTCAAAATGGAAATTTCCATCATATCTGTGTAGAGGAGTGAGCGGAAATTTACCCTGTCTCCTCCGCCGTTAGTTGCAGAGCCATGTCTGCCTTTCAGTGAAAGTCAACTATAAATATATTAATCTGTTGAGACCAGATAAGATTATCATAATTTAACAGATTAAGCAGCAATATCCCCTATGTTGGTGTTATGGTTTTGTATGGAATGTCCTGTTTTATAATACTTGTATTAGTTTGATTTGCAGATGTAGCAGCTGTGGTAGCAGGCCAAGAAGGCCAACCAGAGGGCCTGAAAGCATTTTTTTGTGTGCAGTTTATCAGTTTGGTTGCCAGTCTTTCTGACACATACTTTTAAAGATCCAAACGCAGCAAAAAAAAAAAAAAAAAAAAAAAAAAGCACAACAAAACAAAAAAAAACGTGAAAAAAAATATAATAGCAATGAATAATGCAGACAACAATATTTTACATTAAATGACACATCATATTAAATAGAAGCAAATAACCTTTATTTCCCTGTTTTGCAAATAAATAAAATATGTAATTTTAAGCTTCAACAATAAAAACTACGGTATGTTTTTCTAGGATCACACAAAGTTGGTATTGGAATGAAAGAAATGGTTTTGTAGTAACACACAATAAAAACACAAACTACCTTAAAAAAACTCTTATGTTATTATTGTTATATGCCAATTATATGCCTTTAAAAAGTCCCAGCTAAAATGTGAAACTCCTGTAAAAGTCACAACTATTAATAAAACATGCACTAATTGTCTGATTCTGGATTTTTCCAAACACTGCCTCCAAATCAGATTAGGTGTCATTCTTCAGTGGCCAGAAGGAGTGTTTCTGGTTGGTTCTCGAGCTGAAAGCAGCTCAGAGATAGGCCTATTATTACTGCATTATTGCAGGATAAGAAGCTACCTTTGTGTCTGTATGTTTTGAAAATGAATTATTGAGTTTAAGTACTCTAGTTTGTTTAAGGACTAATTAAAACTATTGTACATTCCTGTTCAATTATAAGGAATATTTAAAAACCTATTTGAATAAAAACAATATTATTTCCATTAATCAGATTCTCTTTATTTACGAGATTTATAAAGTTTCTATTTCTAATTAAGGGGTTTAAGGTAAAATGGCTTTATTCATTCAAACAAAATACAATTTATATTAGTAGATGCAAAGCTGAGTTTCTTTTCCTCTCCATGTTTTCATATCTTGGATGAGAGCCATTTAAAACTCACCTGGCCTGTTTCATTAAAGTTATATAATCATGTGGGTTAATACCGGTAATTAGCTGGAGCAACTTCTAGGCGTTTTTATTGCATCTCTGCAACACGTCACGGGTTGGCTCCACGTGTGGGGCGTGGATTTGTATTGGTGGCTATAAGGAGTGGGAGGCTGATAGGGCATCGTTGTCTGACGGAGCATCACATAAGAAGCAGAACTCTGCAAAAATGATGACACCGATTAGTTTGGGTGACATCTAAGCCTCCTTGACAAGAAAAAAGATCAACTCAAAAGAAAGAAATATCTCTTTCTAGGCGGACTGAGCGTCTTCTTCCTGTTAATCCACTTTAAGGGGCGTGGAGTGGTGCGTTTCCGCGGTTCTGTTGAGTGTTTTCTCCCTGTAACCGGTGAGTATATGTACAACATTTCTTCTTTAGGTTTAATCCATCTAAACTACACCCGCGGTTAACAGTTTTAATAAAGAAGGCGCTCATTTAAGTAAGCCTACCATATGTCTATATCGCTACGCTGACGTCAGAGTTAAAACAACTCAATGTTTCAGATAAAAACAAACGTTTTTAAATTGTAAAAAAAATATGTCCGCTCCGACTGCGCACGGTAAGTTCTTGTAAAAAACAAAGTGTTGTTTGAATGAGAGACATAAGGATGCGCAGTGTTTTCACATGAATGAATGAGCGACTGTTCTAGAATCTTCCTGCCACCCGATAGGTGCATCCGTATCTGCTCGTTGATTGGTTCTCGCCTCCTCCTTGTGTTCACGCGGCAGTCTCCGGCTGCCCCTACGCATCTGGATATCAATTAAAGCCCCATTGTTCCCCCTGTCATTCATCCCGTTTTGACGCTGTTGAGACCGGGATCCTAACCTTCAACCAAACAAAACAATTTCTGCGCTTTTACTAAAACTCATGTCGTAAGGGTAATGCTGCGCTGATGGGTTGTAATTAATTTAACCATTTTGTGTTCAGGATGCTCTTATTTGGGAAATAATTAGGCTTTTAGGGGTAAAATATGAGCAGAATGAAAGGTGATTCTTCGCCTGGGTTTTTAATTGAAAGGAAAAGAGGAAGCAAAAATACCTTCACCTGTTGTTACTGGTTTCACCGGTTTTGTAACTCAACCTTAATAGAAAACTTATTAAAATGCCCTGCATTCTAGATGAACTCTTTGGGTATTTTTTGAAGAATGTATTTTCATTCTGTGCATTTGCATCTTTCGGTCGAACAGGAATAATCTTTTTTTCGGCCTTTTTTCAAGGCAACATGGGTGCACAACTGTATTTTTTGTATTATTATTATTATTATTGCTCCACCACAGGTAGGATGGCTTGTAAGGACTTGTCTGGTCATCCCGACAGTCTATTTACTTAAGAAGAATGCTCTTAAAGGGAAAGTACACAATTTCTTGAAGAACGATTATAAAGCTTATCATAGTCGTAGTTTATTTTTAGCTGTAGTAGCTTCACAGCCCTCTCCTCACCCACGCTCTCTCTATTCACCTGGTCGCAATCTTTACTCGCTGTCAGGGGCGGATCTAGGATTCTAGGAGTTCAGGGGCATCAATTCCTTAACTGTGCTTATTCCTCTCTTCACCAACAACAAATCATGTGGATTTGTTGACATGTGTGCATTATTTGCCAAAATTAAAGGAGGGGAACCATCTATTTTAGCTGACTGAAATAATCTGTTCCCCTTTTTATGATCTTTATCAAATGTATTTTCTGTTTAAATATTTATCTAACAATTTACCAAAAAAGTTCAAACTAAAACCACTGGACTATGTTTTCCTCCAGACATTTTAAATTAAGAATTAAAATACATTTCATAAAGATCATCAAACCAACAGTGAGATTTATTTGAACTATTTTGGATTTCAAAATATAAAATAAATGTTTCAAACATAATATTTGAAAAATAATGGAGGATTTGTTTCTTTTTTTTTCCCCATGGGGGAATGGATTATATCAGGTGGCTTAAATATTTAATTTCCCTCTCATAACTCTGGCAAATAATGATCAAATGTATTCCAAATCCACAGAGTTTGTTGTTGATGAAGAGAGGAATAAACACAGTTAAAGACTTGCAGGTCAATTAACACCCCCCATAAATAAAGAGCAACTGTTTCCAAATTCCCAAAAATTGTTATGTGTGATATCATGTCATATACTAAAAATTCCCTTAATCCAGTAATCTCTCATATTTCACATTGCCCTTTAAAAACAAAACCGCGTAAGAAGACCTCGTCTACTTATTTATTTTACAATTTTTTAAACAACAGCTGCCGCTTAAACTTGATGCTACAACCTTTACATGATTGTGAGTTATTTTTACCAAGAAATTGATCAGAAGCGCAGATCTGCCAGATGCGCCTATCTGGCTTCAATGCGCGCTCCCAATACAGGGAGGACAGATTAAGGGGAACATAGGGGAACAGAAAAAAAGGCTCTGATTCAGTCAAAGCTTCACTTACAGTGGGGCAAAAAAGTATTTAGTCAGCCACCAATAGTGCAAGTTCTCCCACTTAAAAAGATGAGAGGTATGTAATTTTCATCATAGATATACCTTAACTATGAGAGAAAAAATGAGGGAAAAAAATCCAGAAAATCACATTGTCTGATTTTTAAAGAATGTATTTGCAAAATATGGTGGAAAATAAGTATTTGGTCAATAACAAAAGTTCATCTCAATACTTTGTTATATACCCTTTGTTGGCAATGACAGAGATCAAACGTTTTCTGTAAGTCTTCACAAGGTTTTCACACACTGTTGCTGGTATTTTGGCCCATTCCTCCATGCAGATCTCCTCTAGAGCAGCGATGTTCTGGGGCTGTCGCTGGGCAACACGGACTTTCAACTCCTTCCAAAGATTTTCTATGGGGTTGAGATCTGGAGACTGGCTAGGCCCTTCCAGGACCTTGAAATGCTTCATACGAAGCCACTCCTTTGTTACCCGGGCGGTGTGTTTGGGATCATTGTCATGCTGAAAGACCCAGCCACGTTTCATCTTCAATGCCCTTGCTGATGGAAGGAGGTTTTCACTCAAAATGTGACGATACATGACCCCATTCATTCTTTCCTTCACACGGATCAGTCGTCCTGGTCCCTTGGCAGAAAAACAGCCCCAAAGCATGATGTTTCCACCCCCATGCTTCACTGTAGGTATGGTGTTCTTTGGATGCAACTCAGCATTCTCTCTCCTCCAAACACGACGAGTAGAGTTTTTACCAAAAAGTTCTATTTTGGTTTCATCTGACCATATGATATTCTCCCAGTCATCGTCTGGACCATCCAAATGCTCTCTAGCAAACTTGAGACGGGCCTTGACATGTACTGGCTTAAGCAGGGGGACACGTCTGGCACTGCAGGATTTGAGTCCCTGGCGGCGTAGTGTGTTACTGATGGTAGCCTTTGTCACTTTGGTCCCACGGGGTGAGATCTTGCGTGGAGCCCCAGATCGAGGAAGATTATCAGTGGTCTTGTATGTTTTCCATTTTCTAATAATTGATCCCACAGTTGATTTCTTCACACCAAGCTGTTTACCTATTGCAGATTCAGACTTCCCAGCCTGGTGCAGGTCTATAATTTTGTTTCGGGTGTCCTTTGACAGCTCTCTAGTTTTGGCCATGGTGGAGTTTAGAGTGTGACTGTTTGAGGTTGTGGACAGGTGTCTTTTATACTGATAACGGGTTCAAACAGGTGCCATTAATGAAGGTAACGAGTGGAGGACAGAGGAGCCTCTTACAGAAGAAGTTACAGGTCTGTGAGAGCCAGGAATCTTGCTTGTTTGTAACTGACCAAATACTTATTTTCCACCATATTTTGCAAATAAATTCTTTAAAATCAGACAATGTGATTTTCTGGATTTTTTTTTTCTCATTTTGTCTCTCATAGTTGAGGTATATCTATGATGAAAATTACCGGCCTCTCTCATCTTTTTGAGTGGGAGAACTTGCACTATTGGTGGCTGACTAAATACTTTTTTGCCCCACTGTACCTGGGACATCAGTCTGTTTAGCAACAACTGGTGGTGGTGCTGGTGGTCCAGCTGTCTGCTTTTTCAAAAAGCTTCTGATATCCATTGATATCCGCCACTGGCCTATCCGTGTTTAAATTTGCTGCGCGGAGTTGCTCGACTCCTGAAGCTGGCAACGACGAGAGGGAAACACTTCTTCTTCTGCATGGTAATGCTACAGGCTGCTTTCCTGCACATGCTGCCACTATCTGGTGAATTCCAGTACTTAACATTTTACTCAGATCAGCTCAAAAGCGAGATCCGGGGCTTTTGGGGAAACATCAGGGGCTGAAACCCAAGTAGCCACCACCTAGATCCGCCTCTGCTCACTATAGCAGCAACTTCCACCTATTTTGGGAAGTTTTTCCGTTCTTCCAGCTGCTCTTCTTTCCTTTTTCTTTTCTGGAATCCCCTTAAGTACCTCTTTTTTGTAGCCATCGTAACTTACCCATTGTACGTAACGGTTATGGTTTTAATCTACCCTCTGGATTACCCATAATTCCAAGTAGTGTAAAAAGTAAAATACTCAAATACAAAGTTCTTTTAAGACCTTCATTGCGGTTTGAAACATATTATATGCAGTGATGGGACTAACGGCGTTGAAAGTAACTAACGCGTTACTAACGCCGTTACCTTTCTTTAGTAACGAGTAATCTAACTAATTACTTTGACTGTAACTATAACGCAGTTACCATTGCAGGCACCCCGTTACTGCGGGTTACTCAGGTCGCACAATGAACCTTTTTTTGTTGATAGGACTCGTGCGCAGCTGCGTGAAGCTGACACCCCACCCACGTCAAAAAACTCTGCAAATAGACTGAATGGTTAGTGCAACGTTAGTGCAGATTTGTGCAGAAAAAAATATTGTTTGTGCTACTTTTGTTTAAGAGATGTTACAGATTATTTTTTAGGTCATCCAGAGGCGCGCGCCTTGTCATGAGAGAGGGGAGGATGAGAATGGCTGATGTATAGTGAGATTCCGTCTGTCAGTTGGGTAGGTGGGTGTTTCCGCTGGTGGGTGTTAACGTACAGCACACACAGAGAGATGGAGAGTGAGGAGGATCCAGCAGCAAAACAGCGTTTTCCTGATGGAAATACCGGTGTTACGTCGAGCTGCGTTTCCCCATCACATACGGTTTCCTCTGCATCTCCGCACAGCGCAGGCGGCAAGAATCACGGTGCAAGCGACAGGAAACGCGCATGCTCGCTAAAGGCGCGTAACAGTTGCCCTGTGCTCACGCCACAGGAGAACTATGGAGAGCGTGAATGATCAAATGAAAGGGAGAAATCTGGATGGATGGATGGATGGATACTTTGCCTTTTCAACCTACTGTATTTTTTATTTTAAACATTATTTGATGGCCTTTGTGGCAGGGATGGAGATCCATATTTTATGTCACACGCAGAGTATACATCTTGATAGATAGATGGATAGATAGATGTTGCAGTATCTATAACAACCCAAACACACAGGATTTCAGAATTAGACATCCCCAGTTATTAATTTCACCAGATCTGAATGCCCTGTTAAAAAACTTCACATGGCGTTCCCCCCTGATGTCATTTACGTTGAGTTGCAATAAATGCTAAACTGTCTGCAGGTTCTTGTCTTTGTCGTCCGCTCTATTCAGCTGGCTTTGGAAACACACGGCGAGAAGGTGGGGGCTGGGTGGTGAGGGTTACGGGGGCGAGAAACGCAAAAGTAACGCAATAGTTACTTTTACTAGTAACTAGTTACTTTTATTGTGGAGTAACTCAGTTAGTAACTCAGTTACTTTTTGGGAGAAGTAACTAGTAACTATAACTAATTACTTTTTTAAAGTAACGTGCCCAACACTGATTATATGAGTGTATTTTTTACTAACCATCTAATGAACTATACACAGTTATTATCATAGTAATTAAAAGTACCACTGTCTGCTTTGCTATTGGTGTCATGTTTAAACGGCTCACCATCATGCTGAAATCTGCCATGTGTTGGGGTATAAATATGGTACGGTCAGTCATCTTAATATCAGGTGGTTTTAAGAGGAATTTTTCGCACCATTATGTCTGCAATGGGATGTCCTAGTCCACAATTGCGTGGGGGGCCTACCTAGTGTCAGTGACGGGGCCCATAAGCAACTGCAGTCTCTGCTTACCGATATTTACACCATTGTGTAGAATATAGTAACTCAGACCCAAATCTCTTTAAATGTTCTATTGTCAGCACACGTTGCAACCAGGAAGATTATTGTTGGCGCACCACCTCCATTCTCCCATTTTCTTTGTCTGTACACATATTTATTTTTTTTTTACTGTTATTTCTGCTTGCAAAAAATACTACTTAAGGGCTTAAGACAACCCAACATTAAACATCCAGAAGTTTCCATTTAAATATGGCCTCCAGTCGGTCAGTTACATCCATGTAAATGTGATCTGCCATCCAGTGGATTAACTGACCACACACGAGGCGGAGGTTTTTGTCAGATGAGGTATTGGTTTTCTGAAAGCTGAAAATTTATCAAAACCCATTATGGACCTACAGAGTTTCTCATTGGACATAATATATATATATATATATATATATATATATATATATATATATATATATATATATATATATAGGCCACTTTTAATATGACCCATAAGATGGGAAAATGCGCAGCTTTCAGTTTCGACTGTTACTTTGTCAGTGGGGCTGAGTGAGTGGGTTCTAAGTACACTGGGAAAAATAAAGATTATATTTGAGTCCTATATATTATATAACTCTATAACTAAAAAAAATGACAGAAACATGTTTACTGAGAAATGCTGCACAGTTTTAGAGCCAGGGTCTCCTAGGAAGTTGATGACAACCACATGGAGAATCAGGCCTTGATAGTGACTTAGTAAAAATGAAAACAAAGACTTCGTTTATAGACAGAGATGCTTTTTGCATAGAGCATGGTTGTGAAGGAGAAGGCGTGGGGGTTATTTTCTGCCATGTATGGCAGAGTGAAACCTCAGGAGAGGCCAAACATTTAGATGACAGAAATAATACAGATGTGCTCAAACATCCCTCCAATCTGTATTCATTTTTGCTGACTCTGGAATTAATTTTGATCCATATGAGGATCTAAAGTTGTATTGTTCAGCAAATATTCATTTGAGAGAACAAACCCTTCATCTGACAGCTCATGGTTCAGACTGATTAGATGGTTGTTTTATGGAAATCCTCCACAAATAATATTTTGGGATTCATTTTATCTTCTATGAAGCACATAAGTCAGAGATTTCTTTATTGAAACACTATTTTTAAAAGTCTGAAAGCTGCAGAATGGAGAGACGGAAACCTAGAGAAAAACTTTTGAGGTATCTGAGAAGGAACAAATGCATAAAAAGTACATCAAACTTCTCATCTCCTTTAAGATCTAAATAAAAAAAAAAAATAATAATTTCAACACAAAGCAGATATTGTACAACAGATTGGGCCAGCTGTTAGGTGGCATCATTTAACATATTAGTGTAAAAGATAGAAAACAACACATGTATAAAGAACAAAGGCTTAAAGTATTTCCTAAAGTTCTTTTGTCGTTGCATTTCTGTCACTTTAAAATTTGACATTATAAAACAAATACTGATCTCAGACAAAGAGAACATGAGTAAATTATAAAAGCCCAGTGACAATTCATTAATTAGGTAAGTAAGTTCTTAAAAACAATCTGGCTAATTTTTTGATCACTGATTTTGTACAGTTTAGTTCTTTTCTTTAGCCAATCACAGGCCAGAGTACTGCAAAACCTGTATAATCGAAGGAATCTCAACTAGAACCTGATGGCCAACATGAAGTAGGATAAAAGATATCAAGAACCAACACATTATGATAAAAAAATATGCATAAGATAAAAAAAAAAGAACAGTAATTCCACCACACATTAAAACGCATAATCCTAATGGCTGTTCAGCAAACCCTTTAGTCGCCTTCACCATCCTCCCCAGACTTGTTTTACCTTCCTTATTCCAGCTGGAGATCAGAGATCCTATGACAAATGTTGGCGAGGATAGTTGCATGGTGCTGCATTTGCATAATTTATTTTCGAATCATACCGAACTTTATCTATATTTTTAGTACCCATGTCGTAGAAAACGCTTCACAAGAAAGCACTACCGCAATAACGTGCACTCCCTGATTATTTCTGATGCTACATGCCAAAGGGTGGTGCTTATCTCTGCAGACAGCTTAAAAACACCATTAGAAAAAAAGCTATTTATCTGACATTCATATTAAATATAGAATTAAAACATAAATGCTGCAACTAATGTCATACTAGCAACTTTTGATAAAAGCAAAATAAATACTGCAAAAAAATAGATTTGTTTACAATAGGCAAAGTATTATTTTGAGACAGTTTCATAAATAATAAAGTCAAACAATGGATTGTAGTTATAATATGAATGTGTTTATTTTTAATATAATTATCTTGAAAATGTTGGTTGTCTAAATGGCTGCCTAAATCCTGTAGCTAGTTGTGTGGGAACAGTGTAGCTGTTGCCAACAGAAGTTTGCGCCTTCTTGACCTGTCTTACATAATCTTTCTTTCAAGTTTGAATACTAGCATGGCTCGAGTTCAGCTGTATTTGAGAAGATTAGCTGGGAAATCTCAGGAAAGATCAATTCCAAGTCTGGGTGGCACTGGAAAAGTACTACAAAAGTTAATCCTAGCCTATTAAAGTGCATTTTTTAATTTTTTTATATTCACCATTTCTCCTTTTATTTTACTAATTATTATTATTATTGTTTTGTGAGGTGACCTTCATTCAGTGTCGGTTCAAATCGCAATTTTCTCCGTTTTTTTCCATGCAAAAGTCAAAATACTGATTAGTGTTTTTTTTTCTTTTGGTTTTTTTCAGGAATATTCAACCTTGGCTTTTCTAGACCAGTGATCTGCAACACCCTGCACAACTTAAAAAAGTTTCTGTTCCGACGGACTACCTCATTTCGTTTATTTTTTTTTGCCGGGCTGTCAGAGGATCATCTTGCCTGAAAACCAAAGCTAGTTGTTTCTATTGCTGCTATATTTTAATCTCAGCTATAACGCTTATAAATTTGCACATTTAATTCTTCTGCAAACTTTATAGCAATTCATCTGTAAAGATGCATGCTAGAATGGAAGCCGCGGACATAGCAGTGGTGGCACTGTATTTTGTCCTGGTGATGGTCATCGGGCTTCTCGCCATGTGGAAAGCCAACCACAGCACCGTTAGTGGCTATTTCCTTGCAGGGCGCTCCATGACATGGATAGTGATTGGGGCGTCCCTCTTTGTCAGTAACATTGGCAGTGAGCATTTCATAGGCCTGGCAGGGTCAGGGGCTGCCAGTGGTTTTGCAGTAGGAGCTTGGGAATTCAATGCCCTCCTGCTTCTGCAGCTGCTTGGCTGGGTGTTTATTCCTGTCTATATCTACTCTGGAGTCTACACCATGCCAGCTTACCTGTCCAAACGCTTCGGTGGGAACAGGCTGAAAGTTTACTTTGCCTGTCTCTCTGTGTTGCTTTACATATTCACCAAGCTCTCAGTGGATCTCTACGCTGGCGCTCTATTTATTCAAGAGTCCTTGGGGTGGAACCTCTATCTCTCAATTCTTTTGCTTATCAGTATGACTGCTCTGCTAACAGTCACTGGTGGATTGGTTGCAGTGCTCTACACAGATGCCCTCCAGGCAGTGCTGATGGTTGGTGGGGCCATGACCTTAACCATCATCAGCCTCATCAAAGTTGGTGGATTAGAGGGGGTCAGAACTAAGTATATGCAGGCCACTCCTAATGTCACTGCTATAATGGCTTCCGGAAACTACACCCACTACCCCTCCTGTCGTATTGAACCAAAGCCAAACTCACTACGTATCCTTCGTGGCCCTTTCGATGAGGATATTCCTTGGCCAGGTTTCATTCTGGGGCAAACCCCTGCCTCCATTTGGTACTGGTGTGCAGACCAGGTCATTGTGCAGAGAGTATTAGCAGCCAAGAACATTGCTCACGCTAAGGGCTCAACACTCATGGCCGGATTTCTCAAGATCCTGCCCATGTTCTTGATAGTCATCCCAGGAATGATCTCCCGCATCCTGTTTACAGACGAGATCGCCTGCATCGGGCCCGAGCACTGCATGGCGGTGTGTGGTTCCCGGGCTGGCTGCTCAAACATCGCCTACCCGCGCCTGGTCATGGCAGTGATGCCCACAGGACTCAGGGGGCTTATGATGGCAGTCATGATTGCTGCCTTGATGAGCGATCTCGACTCAATCTTCAACAGCGCAAGCACTATCTTCACCCTGGATATCTACCAGACTATTCGGAAGAGGGCTTCTCAGCGGGAGCTTCTGATCGTCGGCCGACTGTTTGTTGTGGTCATGGTAGCAATCAGCATCGCTTGGGTCCCTGTAATCATTGAGATGCAAGGTGGACAGACATACCTGTATATCCAGGAAGTCGCTGGCTACCTCACCCCACCAATTGCTGCCCTTTTTCTGCTTGGTGTGTTCTGGAAGAGGTGTAATGAGACGGGTGCTTTCTGGGGAGGCATGACCGGTTTCACGCTAGGTACGATACGACTAATCCTAGCCTTCCTCTACCGTCAGCCTCTCTGCAACCAGCCAGACAACAGACCATTCTTCATTGTCCACATTCACTACATGTACATTGCAGCCGGACTCTTCTGGATTTCGGGACTGGTTGCTGTGGTGGTCAGTCTTTGTACCGCCGCACCAGATGAGGAGCAGATTCGTACCACCACAATTTGGGGGCTCCGCAAGCTAGAAAAGATTCCCCCGAAGGACAGGGATGAAACATACAAACTCAATGAGAAGAACCAATGCAATGGCACTGCAGGATACTATAAAGATATTCCTGCTGATGTCAAAAGGGAAAGGTGTTTAGATGGAGCCGAAATCAAGCTTTTGGTCCCGTACACGGACCATGATCCAGCTACACCCAGCACAGAAACGTCCCCGGCCTCCACCCCTGCTGAGCAGCATGGTTTTAAAAAGATGGACATGATCAGGGCAGAGCAAGGCTGTCATGGACAAGAGGAGCGCGGCCTGTTCATGCGTTTCTTCGGCTGTCTCTGTGGGTACAAAGAAGAACCACATGGCAATCAGCAGCAAGTCATGCAAGAGGACGAGCGAGTGGTCGCAGAGCTGCTATATGAGCCCCCCAGGGTTAAACTCCTCCTCAACCTCCTCCTACTAACCGTCTGCTCTTTGGGCATTTTCATGTTTGTTTATTTCTCATTGTAGAAGAACCCTGCACTGAAATTACCCAACTGTTAGATTTTGTTTCCAACATAAAAGATATATGCTAGTTTTTTTGGGCTGTTACAGCAGTAAGAAATTTCACTGATTTAAAATCTTGTCTGTAATATTTACAGTTTTTTTTTTTTTTTTTTTTTTTTTTTTTTTTTTACAGGGATCCAAGCTTGTTATCATTTTTTAATGACTAAAGCGTCTCTATCTAAAAAAAAAAAAAAAAAAGCTAAACATATTGTACTTCTACATGACTTTGAATCCTATTGTTCTTAATCCTGCATTTAAAATATCTACTGGGAGTTTTAGAGTTGTTCTCTAAATGAGTTTAATATTTGCCTTACCACATGTGTTTCCTTTTTCTAGTGAGAATGGGTTGAAGTAAATTTAAAAACTCTTTATTTTGAAAGAGGCGAAAGAGAAAACATCAAGAATGGGTACACTGGTAGTGTTGCATATGTTTAAAAAAAAAATCATTTTATTTCTAGCGATGAATATTATTATTGGTTTGAATTGCTTAATGTGTTTGTATCTACAACCACTTGATGCAGTTAACATTTAGTATTGAGAAATGTGTTCATGTTTTGCAGCTCATGAGTTTCAGAAAAATAAGCACAACTTTAGAAGTGATTTTCTTTTCTGTATGTTCTTATTATTTCTTTTTAGGAAATATATAAATGATACAGTTAGTTACATGTGTGTTCAAAAAGAGTTTCTTATGACCAAATTCTAGTCATATCTGGATCTCTTGCTATTTCTACTGGTTTTTACATTGTTATCCACTGTTTTGTGATTAAATTTTTTTTCTCTGGCTGTATTCTGTTATATTTCATAACTTACGGCTGTTTTAACATTAATGTTTGGTAACAGAAAGCATCTGTTCTCATGATTCTGTTGCAGTTCTTTTTCTTGTTTGGCACCACATCTTTTAAATCCTTTGCAATATGTTAATATTGTCTGAAACTCTTTCAGGGCTCCTTTTTCAGATTTCTTGTGTGTATTTCTTTTGGGTCTTGTGTTTTTAAATGTTGTTTGTGCCTCTTTTTAAGTGCATTTTCTATAAACCTCCTACCAAATGTGTCTTATTGTGAAATACCTATGTGAAAAGAAACACATTTTTTTGTTTGTTTTTTACAAAGAAAAGAAAAATACTTTTGTTTAAAATCATGACATTAACCAGCTTTTTAACGCAGTACATTGTTTTGGTTGAATAAATTGAGATGAGAACATTTCAGTGACATGTGGATGTCAGGGTTAGCACTTTGCTGACACATTTTCTGACATGGTCAGTGATCATTTGTGTTTCTAATAATCTGTGGTCATTGTATGTGTCCTCCCACATCAACGACTCACAGCAACAAAGAATCCCAGAGAAATCAAAGGAAAATGTGTCCCAACTATTGCCCTTAAGCGATCTGAAATGTCAATGTGTGAATGTGACAGACTTACCGTTTTTCATGTTAAAACATGTTGGTATGATAAGAGACGAATGCTGTATGGGAAAGAGCTTTAAAAGTTTTTTTTTTTTTTTTTCCCAAATTTCTTTTTGAGAGAATACATTCTTATATTTATGAGCTTTATTTTTGACTGAAATAAAGTTTATTTGTAGACCAAAGGAGAGTTTTGTTATTTTTGTAAATTAACCCTTCATATTAATAGTTTGGACAGCTATGAAAGTAATTTAAATTTGGACTCTTAGTATGACATTATTACTTCATATGCCTGCTTAGAAATGTTTTTTTTAATATACAATTTATAACAGTATTAAGTATTGAGGCTTAGCATGAGGTTTTTTTTTTATATTATGCACCTCTATCGTGTATTGCTAAGCATCAGTTACAGTAAAAGATACATAGCAGTTTTCAAAACAATTGACATTAGTTATACATGTGCATACAAGTGCAAATATCTCTTAGTCTTAGCCACGCACTGTTTTTTTGGTTAGTTTATGCAACTACATAAGATGAATTATAAAAATGTTTGAAATAGCTTACCCTCTGCAGAAGTATTTCTACTAATAATTGCGAATTATTACTTTTCACCTATACTTTAGGTTTTATCATGCAATGTAAGATCAAAATAGACACAATTGAATAAGTAATAAAAACATGTAAGTTTAGATCTGATTACTCATTTACAGCTTTCTGTTTGGCCCTGATGCATCCCACCTTAAATGTTTTTAATATCATTCAACATTTAACAATATTTAGGCATTAAAGACTTAAATTATGCTTGTCTCTGGTGAAAATCACAGATGATTCCGGAGAAAAAAATGAAATGGTCATTTATTAGATCATTCCTTCCTAAGCTTCCTCTAAATGGGACACTCTGGCATCATTGACTGTGATTACATAAACTCCAGTGAAGCTAGATTAACCCGATGGTCACTGCATGATCCTAAGCTTTTTACTAACAGATTTAACTTCAAAAATCTAACATCAGTACTTCCTGCAGTTTCAAATCAATGGACTAAATTTTTCCATATGATTTAGATGGTAGCTCATTAAAACAGATGGTATTTAACTAGTTTTCTTTCTGAATTGTATTAAAATCAAGGCCCTACAATAGCAAATCTTAAAGAAAGTAATACAGTACATATGGTTGGATAATCTGTTTGCTTATTCTCTATATGCTGCAGCACTATTGATACCCCTTTGAGTCAGAGGGTGACATTTGGAGGCCATGATCCAAGTGCCTATTTAGTCTGTGACTCACATCACTGGTTTGCTGCAGCTCACCATAGCAACAAGTGAAATTTGGCATTCACACTCAGGGAGAGTGGAGGATGCAGTCAGGACTACATTACCACATCCGGGAGGATTATGAGCAGGTGTTGTTTTCATCTCTTATAAAATTAATAAAAAACAATATGTTATTAGAAACATAATAAAATTGATGCATCATTTAGAGAACCAAACACGGGAGACAGGGACTGTACCTGCCTTAACTCACCCTGATGTGTTCTAAAAGTACTGATTATTCTTAAAAAAATCATGCTAATTATGCTTCAATGGCATTCCTTTTCTTAGTTTGGCAATCCTCCAGCTCTAAAAAAAAATAAATTAAAAATGGCTGCATACATACAAAAGATTATATTCCTTAAAGTTTGTCACATTATAACAACAAACATCAAATGTAACTTAGTGGGATTTTATCTGGCAGACAACGACAAGGAGATTGTATTTTTTTATTGGTTGGATAGACTGCTTAGATGTAGATATCTTTTGTCTAATGTTTTTTTTTTTTTTTTTTCGCTTGTTTGTTCGGTCAAACATTAAAAAGGTGACTTTTATTAAAGTTTTATTCAGGCATAGATAACATTTGGTCTCTCTAAAAAGAGTTAAAACTACTCTTGTTATAGCTATTTTTAAGAGTAGTTTCTTTATTTCAGATAAATAAAAATCCTCTTAGATAAGCCTCCTGTAGAATATCGCTCTTTTTTGGCACTAGTACTTTATTTAAGAGTAGACAGGTGGGAGGTTGGGTTTAAAGAGAGGGGAGGACATGCAGCAAAGGTCAACTAGCTGAGACTTGAACTAAGGACTGACGCCTCCATGCATGGATGGCGAGCTTGACCATTGCACATCAGCATGGCATCCATGACCAGAAAAAACAGAAGCGACACTTGGAAAAAAGTGTCGCTTCTCAAAAAAGCAATTTTTGAGAAAAATGCTTTTAACTTTAGAAATAAATTGACTCAGTCTTTTTTACTTGTGCTCTAGAAGTTTTCAAATGTTGATTTTATTTTGCTTCAAAATGAACCCAAACCAACCTAGTGTGACTGAACCCATTGATGCTGTAGGATAGATGGTCTAAAATTGTAATATACACTCACCGGCCACTTTATTAGGTACCCCATGCTTGGACCCCCTTTTGCCTTCAGAACTGCCTCAATTCTTCGTGGCATAGATTCAACAAGGTGCTGGAAGCATTCCTCAGGGAGTTTGGTCCATATTGACATGATGGCATCACACAGTTGCCGCAGATTTGTTGGCTGCACATCCATGATGCGAATCTCCCGTTCCACCACATCCCAAAGATGCTCTATTGGATTGAGATCTGGTGACTGTGGAGGCCATTTGAGTACAGTGAACTCATTGTCATGTTCAAGAAACCAGTCTGAGATGATTCCAGCTTTATGACATGGCGCATTATCCTGCTGAAAGTAGCAATCAGAAGTTGGGTACATTGTGGTCATAAAGGGATGGACATGGTCAGCAACAATACTCAGGTAGGCTGTGGCGTTGCAACGATGCTCAATTGGTACCAAGGGGCCCAAAGAGTGCCAAGAAATTGTTCCCCACGCCATGACACCACCACCACCAGCCTGAACCGTTGATACAAGGCAGGATGGATCCATGCTTTCATGTTGTAGACGCCAAATTCTGACCCTACCATCCGAATGTCGCAGCAGAAATCGAGACTCATCAGACCAGGCAACGTTTTTCCAATCTTCTATTGTCCAATTTCAATGAGCTTGTGCAAATTGTAGCCTCAGTTTCCTGTTCTTAGCTGAAAGGAGTGGCACCCGGTGTGGTCTTCTGCTGCTGTAGCCCATCTGCCTCAAAGTTCGACGTACTGTGCGTTCAGAGATGCTCTTCTGCCCACCTTGGTTGTAACGGGTGGTTATTTGAGTCACTGTTGTCCTTCTATCAGCTCGAACCAGTCTGGCCATTCTCCTCTGACCTCTGGCATCAACAAGGCATTTCCGCCCACAGAACTGCCGCTCACTGGATGTTTTTTCTTTTTCGGACCATTCTCTGTAAACCCTAGAGATGGTTGTGCGTGAAAATCCCAGTAGATCAGCAGTTTCTGAAATACTCAGACCAGCCCTTCTGGCACCAACAATCATGTCACGTTCAAAGTCACTCAAATCACCTTTCTTCCCCATACTGATGCTCGGTTTGAACTGCAGGAGATTGTCTTGACCATGTCTACATGCCTAAATGTGCTGAGTTGCCGCCATGTGATTGGCTGCTTAGAAATTAAATGTTAACGAGCAGTTGGACAGGTGTACCTAATAAAGTGGCCGGTGAGTGTAGTTCAGATATACAACAATTTTTACCATTTCAAATGTATAAATTCCACTTCCCAATTAGGTAGGTTACTCATTTCAGTTTGTCTGTCACAAAAATATTCAACCAAATATATTGATGTGGTTTGAGCATGACAAAATGGTTTAAAGCGTATTACTACTATACAATTTCATTGTATATCAACAAATGTAATTCTCTACAAAATGTTGAAAATACATTTTGGTGCAAATAAAATACTTGAACTCTAATAAAGGTTTGCAGCCTCACTAACTGCTCTAGATTGTTCTTCACACACAGTTTGCTAAAATGAGACTGAACATAAAACAAAGCTGAGTTTTTCGAAAACATCAGCTTGTGATACTGAAAGTGTTGCTGACATTTTATTGCACTTCCAGAGTGTTCAACACTCAGCTCGAGTTTTACAGTCTTGTTTATCAAACTAATTGGATCTCTCTCTGCCATATATCACTCAAGATTTTGAGTGCATTTTGCCTACTCCTCCACTGGCCCCCACTAGCCTCATTCCCAGCCTCTTTCCCAGGAGGAAACGTATGATATTGTCCTTGTGGAAAAGTACTGGCATTTGGACCATGCTTTTGTTCATTGTCTATTACGAACAGAGAAAACACGAACAAAAGCCCGGGACAAATGCTTGAAATGGATGGATTAGGTGGAAGTCGTCTGGCCAAATGTATTATAAAATAATAGTATAAGCGGTTTAAATCTACAGTATTTTTCCTAAGAAAACACCACAAGCTTATCATGACCTTTTTAGACTTTATCCTGTCATCTGTTTCAGTGTTCTTTGTGTTTGGGATAAGATAGGATAAGGGAACTTTATTGTCCCAGGAAGGAAAACTGTAATGGAGAAAGTTTGGGTGAAGGCAGACAGAATGAAGCAAAAGTGTTTATTTGATCAGAAAACAAAGGATAAAATAAAATACTTAGTGAGTAGAATGAAAACACTGGTAAACTGGTAAACACTGGTGATAAACATGGGAACAGAAATGTCCAACCTGTTTGCTGTCTTCCTTATTCGTCTTCATGCTATTTTTTCTCAGCTATTTTAACAAACATTGAAACCTTAAAAAAAAAAAAAACAAAAAAAAAAACATGAATGTTCTTACTGAGGTTTATTTACCTGTAAACTGGGTTGCATTCAATTTTAGTTTGGGGTATTAGAGTAAAGGGATGTGAAAACCAAGGCATCACACACTTTTCAGATTTTACCAATATAATTAAGAAACCAATGTATCCCTTTTACCTCCAGATCATAGTTGTGGCTTACATTCTTTTTGTTAATTATAAAAAATCCCAAAAAACAAGAATTTTATCTTTTTAATATACCAAAATTAATAAAAAACATTTCTTATTGTCTTATATAATGGACACTTAACCTGAGACAACCACATGAACCTGGAAGTGGCCTGTCAACATTATAAATACTTAACTAATAAAAAACAAAAAATGATCAGCAATATGAGGCCAAGTTTGTACATTCTATTCCTTATAAAATGTCTAGTTTCCTGCCATCATCTTTGACAGATGCATGTAGGGGACCATGAGGTATCTGAGCAATGGACTGGCTAAAATGTTTATAAATCTGGAAAAGGTTATTCCTGTCCAGTCCAAGCTCATAAAGGTGTCCACAAACTGTTGGGGAATCTTAAGAAAGCAGTAAAACTATATGAAAATGTGAGCTGTTGTGAAAAAAAACAGATGTATCCTGTGAAACTGAACAAAACTGAACTGCATCAGTGCTCAAAGGCTAATGAATCATAGGTTGCATTCTTTCACATTGCATTTGCAGCCAACTTTAGGTGAGTTAGCAGAGTTAACAGTAACAAGGAAAGATGATGTTTGTTCCCCTTAATAAGAAGATGTCTCGTTTGAATCATGGCTGAGAAGCTTTACTTGTGTAGGCTTTGTCAGTTCCTCCCACAGTCCAGAAAGATGATGGTGGAGATACTCTGATTATTCATGACTCTCTTTGTTGATTCATCAATTTCTACTTTCTTGCCTCATTGAAAAGCTTCAGGTATGATTTAGGCAGAATTAAACAGAAAAATATAATAGGGCATCATATACAATTTGTTATTGTACACAGTGTATTTGGTTTCCTTTACAAGGTGCACTCCTGATCAAAATCCATACAGCCATATGCAGTTATATTGGCCTTATCATGAGTGCTTTTGATTAAAAAAAGGCACTTCTGACAAAGAAGCATGACTTCCTGTTGATAACCAAAATTAAAATCCTCCCTACTTCCTAAGGGAGGATTTCAGGGTCAAAATAAGGTCATTTCTGACTTTGATCCTCTGATGGTAAGTGGTTTTAGATTCATGTTCAGCTGGAAAAGCTTTTTTTTTTGTCTTGGCACAAGTATGCAGAACAGCTTTGAATAAAAAACAGAGAGGATAAAGCTGTTTCACAGACTTTGAATAAGGATGTTTTCATGCAGCACGATTGCTGATAACCTTGTAAATCAAATAAATGAATACATAAGTCTTTATAAGACTCTTTCAATCTGAAGTTTTATTTTACCAAATCTGGGCACATTTTAACAATTACCAGTGTTATAGTGGCATAAATCATTATGATATACTTGCCAGAGAGTTATGAAAACACTAAAGGATGTGTATAATAATGAAGAGTTTTATGTTATCACATCCAATTTCCTAAACTGCTTTTGGAAACAAGGAGCTCTCAGATCTTGAGATAAAGGATCTATAGATCACAATGGTCATTATGTGGAGCACTTTCATGCTATGCTTTAACGTGTTAGATTAATATGAAGAGGTTCCTAATTTTAATTTGGAAGCAATTGGATATCTTGCTTCAAACATTTATGTTTTTAATCCAGAATGTGCATGAATTTGGATTTGACCCTCTGTTCTGCTACTTTATGAAACCGGTTGGTTTCATAGCTGGGAGTGTTTCTACATACAGCTGTACACATTCAGACAGTGATCTTATTTGGTCTTTCTTTTTTTTTCTAAATAACTCAAAAACATTCATATTAAGTTGGGAACATGTGAACGTTTTAAAGCCTGTTTACCTTCTCTGTTGGATGTGGGCTAAATCTTCACCTGGCTATTTTAACACATTTGTTCTTCTGTTCTAAGGTGAGTATCCTTCCAAATCTAACACTTCTGCAGGATCTAACACGTTTTCTCCAAGACCATCCATTTAGGTCCATTTATCTTCCCATCAACTCTGACAAGCGTACCTGCTTGTTTGATTGTATAATGAATAATATCTATCCTACTGTAATTTAAGTTGAAAAAAGCAAACAAGTTTAGTAAAAAAGATTAAAAGCTAACTGGATAATTGAAAGTTAAAAAGTAAATAAGATAAGTAAAAACTGAAAAAAAAAAAGTAACTCCCTGTATCAGCATTAATACTTTATGATTGAGTTTTACCAAAACAAACAAAAAAAGAATTTCTTATAGAAGCAACAGCCTGTTTCTTGTTTTTACATTGACCTTCATTTTTGCCATCAATATATAAATTTTTTCAATCTTCAAAATTTTGATTTTCAAAGTATTTCACTGCATGCCCTATAAAAGGTTAATTTAATGACCACCTAAAACAAAAGTATGTAGACAAAGATGCGACAAAGGTCCAAGATGGAGAAATCAAATGTCAACAGACACGACTGAAGAACCGAAGGAAAAGAAATGTGAGGTTCAAGAACAAAAGAAAAAAGCTAAATTTGAGTTTAGTTAACAAAACAGCCCACTTCTTCTTCTTCATCTTATACTAATGCTTTTCCAGAAAACTAGACAGTTCTGTACATGCTTTACTGATTTAATCTGATTGAATGCTTGGTACGTGTTAACACATGTCAATTCTCGGTTCCTTTTATCTAGTGTCTATCTAAACAGAGATTTTGAATTTCGGATCAACCAAGGTTTGGATGCTTTCGGGAGAATTTTGTGCATGTAAACGTCACTAATGAAATAGAGGGATATCATCCGGAAAGAGGTGTGAGACATTTAATGGAAGCTGCTTAGCTCCACCATAAAAGGAATATATGAATTCCACATCAACAAATCTTCAACACTGGCCAGGTGAAGTTTCAGGATGTCCATCATGTACAGTTCAGCATCCTTGAAACAGATCATGAAGGGGTTTCAACAAGTCTGGACCAGATACAGACCAACCAGCTGTTGATGGTAAGATGATAAAGCCTGTGAATAGAAACAAGCTTTCTTGTGACGTGTGAGTTTGCACGCTGTTTTTTTGGTGTATATGTTTTGCTGCAGCTGATGAGGAAACTCTACCACAGCCAGCAAACATCTGGGCTAACATTACACATTTGGCAGCTGTCAGCTGCAGCATCCTAACAAGGAGCTGTAGCTGTTGATGGCAGAGGCAGCAGGGCATTAGTTGGAAGAGATGCTAGTGCATTTGTGGGAAAATATTTATCTTATGTAGAAAAAGATCAACACAAGTCGACCTGTGCCGCATATAAAACAAGTTTTGGTGTAGTTTATTTTTGTTGTGCTTTTCAAAATCTTATCAGTCAGTTATACGTTTAAACATTTTTTATGACCCCATACTAGTAATAGTGATCTTAGTGTTACATTCATTCAGTTGGGTAAATGCAGTCTTTTGGTATTTTGAAATATTCCAGTTTTTATTAATTAGAATGTGCTCTATGCTGTTTTTTTTAAACTCATAAACAGCTAAAGCTTGACTGAGCATTAATGATCATGAATAACCAAATAATTAGGCTGTTATTCACAATTAATCTTTTACACTTGCAAGTTGAAAATAACATTTAGAAAATATGATTTACTAGGAGAGGCTGGGGACCTGGTGTAACCCCGCTCTCGCCCATTGACTGCCAGAAATAGGCATCGGCCTCCCCACAACCCTGCCAGGACCAAGAAGGAGAAAATGGATGGATGGATGGATGGATGGATGGATGGATGGATGGATGGATGGATGGATGGATGGATGAATGGATGGATGGATGGAGGGGAGATGTAATGCTGCTCATTAACATAAAGGTTACAGCAAGATTAAAGAAACTTATTTAATACAATTGTCTTTTATACATACATATCCTCTTCAATTTACAAAAGGTAATTTTTATCTTAGTTTTTACCCCCTAACATTTATAAGGGAACTTTAGGACATTGATGGCCTTTATCTTTTTCTGGTTGACAACATGGTTAACATTCAGGATAAATTTAGAAATACTTTTTGGTAAAATTGTTCTGAGGCACATTGGTCATTTTTCAGCTTCTGGTGTCATTGTAACTACGATATAGCAAAAGCATAAAGTAATATAAAATACTTAGTGTGTGTCCTATGTAAGTTATGTAAATTGGTCCTGTAAATGAGGACAATGCTGCAAAATTACAGAGATAAACAATAGTCAGAGTAAGTGGCAATAAATAAAAATGTAAAGAACCAGCACCCAAAAAAATAAAATAAAATAGGAATTTCTGTAAACTCTATAATCATTCGAGCCTCTTGTTTCTATTTAGACTCAGCTGTTGTCCATTGATCAAGCTGATGGAGAATGCATGGGCCATCCTACTTATACCTGAAATGGTAAATATAAATATATTACACATGTTACTAATGTTTTGGTTTTATTACAATTTGGCCATTTTATTATTGATTATTGAAATGCAACTTTTTGGTCACCATGTTATTTTGGAGCTTGTTAAAGTCCCAAATCTTTGTCTCAGCCATATTTTATTACAGGTTGATCCACTGTCCCTGGTGGAGCAGTGTGTGAGAGAGGAGATCAAAAAGCTGAAGGGATTAAAGAGCAAAAAGAAAAGAGAAAATAACAGGAGAAAAAAGTTTGAAAAACAGTAGAGATTGAAGAACTGGAGAAAGAAACCCACAACATAAATACTTTGCTCGCCTTTTTCATTACATCACCCTGAAACGATGAACACATAGCAGGTGAAAATATCACTCAGTGACAATCTGTCAAATTTTTTATATTCATCAAGGATAATATCTCCCTTCTATTCCTCTTTGTTCAAATGTCACAGTGAACTTATACTCTGTTCATTATTCAGAAGATCAATTAGAACAAGCAGCCTTTTGGTTTCTGTCGTTTTATATAATAACAGGACTGGGAGGACGCTGTATTTTTAAGATATTAGACAAATACATACATACCAAAAAATAGCGTGCAAGCACTGCTACAAGAAAGTTTGTTTCCATTCATAGGCTTTATCTTCTGAAGGACGATCTGTTTGAAGAAGATGGGAAATGCTTGTTGATTTTTGCCAGCTCTTTTCTTCAAAGATTGTAGTTGCTACCCTTAGACCTGTCAAAGGGCTTTGGTCTCTTTCCCAGAAGAAAGGCTTCCTCTTTGAACTCTCTATCCCCTGGGGAGACACAGTATATGTAGTGCATAGACACTTGTGTTAGGCTGAGCCGGCAGCCGAGGCTCAAATGCAAGGCTGGAACATTAAAGTCCAGTTGTGATGGTGGAAGCGGAGGGTTTGTAGTCAGTACCATCAGGCGGCTGAAAGATTTGGGAGTTAGAGGCTGGATCAAACTAAGAACCATTAAAGATCAGTCAGAGGTATCTGAGAGAAGCAGTCACTAGCTGTGGATAAGAAGAAAGTACCCCATAGGGAAACATAGAGTATAGAACACTGCAAGAATTGATCCTCTTTGCTTTCCTCAGCAGACAGTGTCCGTTGGAAAATGACTAAAAACACCAAATGACTCCTAGGAAAACTACTACAGGAGATGTTTCTACACATCAGTGTTTCTACATACCGTAGTTAACCTTCGATTAATATATGCCCATTGGTGGTGATACACAAAGAATTTCTGAACATTTCATTTAATTCAGTGTCGTTGGTTTTATTTTTGAATGGACTTTATGATTCCTTTATAATTCAAAACAAACTGAACCAGTCTTTATTGTGAAGTGCCTGAAGACGACAGGTGTTGAGGGCTGGCAGTATTTACCCAAACTGGATTTAAATGTAGCGCCCTGCTCCTCAGAAAAATACCTAAAAAGGTTCAATTTAAGTCACATCCTAGCAAAATTACTTTTTCTCATATTTTCTCTCTCTCTCTTTTTTTGCGTGACTTTTGGCTAACACTGACCTTACCCTTATAATTCCTCAATAAATACCAGATTTTAGGTGGGGACTCAAGTTTGAGACCTAAGTCGCACCTAAGACACAGAATCTTTAGACTCAGCTTTAAAGATTGGAGACTTCACATGAGACTTTAATGTAATAAAGAGTGAAAGGAAGCTGGTGTGTGAACAATATGTTTGCGTTTTTTGCTATGAAAGATGCATTTGATTATTATTTAGTGATTTCCATGGATAATGGACAATGGTTCATTTCCCTACAGAATATGGAGAGAAAACATATCAATCTGTTCAAAATAGCTCTAGCTTCACTAGTGTATCTCCTAATGGTTTTGTCATAAATGACTTTAGTTCATTTATGGATAAAAAGCACATACCATATATTTGAATTTAACATTTCTTTAAATCTCATAATTCAACCCATAGGAAAATGTTTAATTCTAAATTAAATGTCAAACTATTAACCTGAATAGATTCTAAAGTATAAAAAGATTGTTATTTATTGTTAATGTAATGATGGCCTGAGAACAAGCAGTACAGGTCTGGATTCCCAACATACTGCAATGCGAATCAGGCCTGGGCTAGATGTTGTGTATTTGATGATAAAATGTTTATTAGGAAAATGATAATTATTTCAATCATCATAGATTTAAGACCGGACTTTAAAAGGGATTAGAGACTGGAGTTGTGACATGTACTCTTAAAAAAAAAAAACCTTTAAAAAAGATCTGTGCACAACTATTAGCAGCACTGCACTGCCTCTGTAGATCTCTGTAGTTCTTCCAACCTTACCATACTTACCATTTCTCTTAATTCTTTTTTAACATAGGTGAATAGGCAGTTATTATTGGTGGATTTTGGAAGATGATAGAAATTATTCTTTGAAGTTCTGATAAGTTTTAATTTTGTTTTATTACTTAACTCTGGTATCAAAGTCTCTGCTTCTTTAGCCATGTGATTAAATTAGTAACATTTAATGGTATAAAGGAGGATGCTCTTTTACCCGGTGGATCATCAAAATAAGTGGTCCTCCTAATTGTCAATCATTCTAATGATATGTGTACGTAAGGCCATACTACGTGCTCGTCCCCATTTTCACTTACCGGTGGTGAGTCTAACATAGTGGAACATTTTCAAATCTTTTTTTAGAAAGTAAACTTGTATGAGGGATTTAAACAGCAACTTTTAAACAGAGCGTGCACAAGGAAATATGGGCTCGCGCACGCTCTTGCACACATTTAATGAATAGACCTTCCCTCTTGGGAGTGGGTACAGGGTTGTGCATTGCGAAAGTCCTCCACATTATACCTTTAAGCTATATTGAAATACATTAGGTTCGATTTTTTTTTTTTGGGTGTATCAGATTGAAAAGAACAAAACACATTTATTTGGTGAAAACATCTTTGTGTAGGACTACTATATAAAATCCCTAAAATGTAACTTTTTAGGTGGCTAGTCTTGTTTTTCTAAGGATAATTGAACTGACAAGACATCTCCTTATTCTCACAGCAATTTAAACTAATAGAGTAATTATTTTACTTATATTTTCCAAAGCATAGAGCATAACTGGAAAAGAGCATTTTGCAATTGTTATGCAGGTTATAAGAAATGCCTCACACACATAAAAAAAGAAAAAAATCCTGAGCTGTCATAGTTACTAGACACCATGTTTACCCCAACAAAAAACACGCCTCTGCCTTTGTTCTGTTATCACAGCTAACCAGACATGTGAAGGTTTAAAAATGTCGCTGTTTTTCATTCCCATTGAGGTTATGGCGGAACCAGCCATGTAGGGAATGCAGCGAGACCTTTGAAATATACGGCAAACACATAGTCAATGCATTCCTGGCGTTCCCCATTCACTTGACCAAACTATGGCAGCGTGCCTGGCATTCTGGCATCACTCCAATGGATAGGGGTTCAGTGGCAAAAGGAAATATTTACTGCCTGCAGAAAAAAATAGCAGGAAGAATAGTGTCTGGGGGCGCAACTTAATAAACATTGGTTAATGAAGCAAACACAAACAAGGTCTTTTTTTCAAGGTCAGGCTGACCACATACAATAACAGTTGTGATTAACACTGACACATTTCAAACTCTGATAAAGAGCCAGCTGATAGGCAAACAGTAAGTTACTGATATGATAGACAGTCCCCCTAAAAAAAGCATGGAAGTTGTTTGTGATGAAACAAACCATATCAAAACTTCTTACGTTCTCATGTCATAATGTGTGAAGAAAAACTTGGCCTTTATCACTCTCCTGATGATTTACTGTATCATCACGTGACCACGACCTAATTTCCACTGCTTACATAAAACAGGTGAGGGTGAATGGAAATATTTAAGGCTGTTCATTACTTCGGCCTTTCTTTTTTTCTCCTGAGCATCCCCTGCAGAGTTGAATCTTAGGTGTCCTCGCGTGTTTTACATTTCCCAAGGAGAGGGATATCACCAGAGGAGTGTTGTAATAGAAAAACAGAGGAGTTTTCCAACTTTTTATGAACTTATTTCAACACGGTTGTGGCACGTTTCAATATTTTGTTTGAAACATACCCATACTTTATAGAGCAGCACATCATCAAACTGTTCTTAAATTCTTTAGATGTTGTTCAGAGGTGTTTAAATAATTAAGGAATAATAATTTGATATTGTTTCATTAATTTTAAAGACTTAGCTCATTCTATTAAGATCAAACCCCCAAAAGTTACCATATGTGGTGGATTCAGACTTAAACCTCCAAAAGCATTTAAAGACAATTACAAAGTCGGCTTTCTGTCACCTGAAGAACATTTCCAGGATTAAAGGACTAATGTCACAGCATGATCTGCAAAAACTAATGTTCATGCGTTTATTTTTAGTCAAATTGATTACTGCAACAGTGTTTTCACAGGTCTGCCTAAAAAGTGGATCAGACAGCTGCAGCTGATCCAGAACGCTGCTGCCCGTGTCCTCACTAAGACTAAGAAAGTAGAGCACATCACCCCAGTTCTAAAGTCCTTACACTGGCTCCCTGTATCTCAAAGAATAGACTTTAAAATACTTCTGTTAGTCTATAAATCTCTGAATGGCTTAGCACCTAAATACATCACAGACTTGCTATCAGTGTATCAACCCTGCAGACCACTCAGGTCTTCTGGCTCCAGCCTGCTCTGCATACCTAGAACCAGAACTAAACATGGAGAAGCAGCATTTAGTTTCTATGCTCCACTTATCTGGAACAAACTTCCAGAAAACTGTAAAAGTGCGGAAAGCCTGAGTTCCTTTAAATCAAGACTAAAAACACATTTGTTTAGGATTGCCTTCGACTATTCTAGTTAAACAGTTCAACTAAAACATCATTAGTTCAACTTTTTTATTTTCTTTAGTCCAACTGTTTTTGCATTTTTTCCCTACTTGCTTTGTTTCTGTTTTATTTTCCTTTATTTTAATCATGTAAAGCATTTTGCATTGTCTTTGTACTGAATTGTGCTATACAAATACATTTGCCTTGCCTATATACAATATGGATCAGTCTGATAGATAATCTGTGGAGCTCACTGAAGATAAGAGTGGTGCAGAAGAAGGCTTCCACCTTCAGAGACCTTCAATCTTGAACTTTTCACAATTTATCTATTAGTGATGAATTCTTATATTATTTACTGTGCAGAAAGCTGCTCAGTAATTAGTTGCAGGGCTTCATTGCTGTGATGCCTGAGGTCATTTCCTTAGTTATTGAATATTGTAGATAATTAATGATGTGTACATTTTAAATAAAATTAATACAAACTGATTGGTTTTGAAAATTGATGATGCTCTTTGTTTATTTTATCGTCCGCTTTTCTCATTCTCAAAAACAACAGTTTGACTGAATGAGATTTAAATCTAAATCCATCAGGGGGATAAATAAATGAGCTTACATCTACACCATAGAAAGAAGAGAGAATATAACATAATGTAATTTTATACAGATGTGGTTATTTGTCTTTTGTGTGTCTGTGATGCCCTTAAATAGGGACCTGTCCAGGATGTACACAGCCTCTCCATCAATAACATCTGAAGCCAACATCGAAAACCCTCCAACGATAAAGAAGCACAGAAAGTAGGATGGATATTGTCTTTCCTGAAGCAGGCAAACTGAGTTTTCAGCAGCGCTCCCATAAAACCTTGTTTAATGGTGTCTACGTGCTGTTCTCAGCTCAAGGTCAGTTTACTGAAGGAATTTTAACTCACTAACAAACACCTTCATTTAGTGCATGCCCGGTCTTCTTCTTTACACTAGCAGGCATTGTTTTTTTTTACACTTGCCAAAATATAATTTGTAAAAAAACTCATCAAAACCATATTGCTAAAAAATTGATTTAATCTGCAGCACAGAATCTACATATTTAACCTAAAGATTAACATTGGAACTCTTTTCTTGACAGAAGTAGTAGTAATGACTGAATTGTATGGTGTATAGCTGTCTATCCCGAGGTCATCCTTCTGCATTATGACTGCCTTGGGATCCACATGGCAGACATCTTTTAGAAACATTTGATTGTGTTCTGACAGTTCAGTGCGCAATGCAAAACCTGTAGAGGAATTAAGTTACAAACTTCAATCAAGCCCAAAAACATTCTGTATATTTTTTGTTTTAGTTATTGTGACTGGAAACTGAACCACTTCTTAAGCTTGGGTGTTAATTAACCACAGATTTAGGGATAATAGACATCAGGAGCAGACTGTCACCCACAACTTTTTTTTTTTAGCAAATATTATTTGTTAGTTTTATTTATATTTATTTTTGTTTTATGTCAGATCCTGGTTCTTTGTATAATCTACTGGGCTCATTAACTTTGCAATTATTTAGCGAAATCCATTTATATATATTTACTCTCACTTTCTTCCTCATAAACATATAACAGCCCTTTGATGGTGAACTTGACATCTATGATGGAGCCCTGTCCAATGCTACCCTACTTGTTATTAACACTAGCAGTAGATCAAATCAGTGATCCCCAACACGCAAGCCTCTTCCTGAAGCTTCCCCACAGCATGATGCTGTCAGTGCCATGCCATGCTATGGAGATTGTTTGTTCAGAGGGATGTGCAGCGATATTTTGTTCACTTCACATACAGTTTGAAGCAAAGGCTTAAATGTTACATGTTTGTCTCATTTGAAAGAGTACATTCTTTCCAGACATTTGCTGCAGAGCTCTGCAAACATTACCTCCTGTTATTTTCTTTATAAAACCTATAATAAAGCTTGGTGTATGACTAATAACCCTGTCAACCTGAACTATAGATTTCTGCAGCTCCTCCAAAGATGCTGTAGATCTACTGCCTGCTTTCCTGATCAATACTTTCTTTATCTGGCCTGTCAGCTCAGTTGGAGGTGGGGATGCTTGGTATGCTTGCAGAGCAGTGCTCTTGCTTGTATAAAGCTGTACAATGTGATATGTTCAAAGCTTGGGATCATGTACCTTATTCTGCACTGCAAAACATTCTGAAATTAGTAAAAATGTCTTAAATTAAGTGTATTTACCCTTAATTTGTGTAGGATGTGATCTGCCAATGGAATTAGCATTTTTACCCATAGAATAAGCTAATTACTATGCACTTGAAATACTGTAAGAGACTGCAGTTTTTTTTTTCTTTTTTTTCTTATTTTAAATACCGGTTGTAAAGTGTATCATCTGCTCAATTTAAGGAAAAATGCACTTATTTTAAGAAAAAAGTGACTTACTTAGATCCACATTTTTTTGCAATGTGACTCTGATTTAAAGTTCTCCACAACTTTCTCCTTGATCTGTCAGTTGTGCACATTGGTCCTCATGACACTGTTTGTTCAGTTAAGCTCTCTAACAAACTTCTCGGGCCTTAACAGAGTATATGGATTAATTACACTACCAACAAATTAGACTAATTTTGGAGTAGGTTATTGGATTGTATTCTATTTGAAAAGGTAAAAATGTTAACATTTTTGTTTACATCTGTGTGTTTATTCTATGTTACAATTATATTGGCCTAATTCATACATGCCCAGTATGAATACGGAGGTTTGTGGTAAAAAGCAAGGTAAAATTTTAAAAAGTAGTTTCCATTGTGATGGAAAACTACCATTTTTCATGAGGGGTAAAAAGTCTAACAAACTTATCATACAGGACGTATTTTGGACTGTTTAGGGATTGAGTTAAATTTTAATCACAAGATTAGATGGATTTAGTTTCTCCGAAAGGACTGTAAAAAACATTTCCATGACGTCTGCCAGATTTGCTGACTGTAAAAAACAAAAGCATAATGGCTCAAACGGACGGTTAGGCTTGGTTTGTTACAGTGTTTGTTTTCAGGTGCAGTTTTCACTGCAGCAGGTCAGCGATATTAAACGAGGGATTCTGACCTGTGGCAAGGAGAGGGAGTGGTGACTCCAGAAACCTCATGAGTGCATATGGAAAAATACTGTGGCACCGCACTCAAGGACAAACAAGGAAAAGATTATAGAGAGCAACTCCCAACACATGCAAGTCACAACAGGAGAATGTTTGAATGAGTATACTGGTTTATATATTGTTTGTATTTTGAGGATTAGTCATTCTTACTCTTTCTCTGAATTTCAGACCAGGTGAATGGCTTCCCAGCCAACTAAAACAGCACCGCCCACATTGAAATTGTTCAGATTGGTGATTATGTAATCAGGGTGTCTGAATCACAGAACATTAAGATGAAAAACATCTAAACTGAACAAATGCAAGTGGAAATGTGTCAACAAGCGTGTATGCAAATCTGCCTTTTGAAGTTTACATAACAACTAAGCGTGGCCTGGGTTATATTGTTCACTGGCTCTTGAGGATGTTTTACATATGTCACCCTCGCTGTGGGGATGCTTTGGCTGACCCCTGATGCTTAATCCAGGCACGGGATGATGTCAGATGGCTCGTGGTCATTGTAGTCACTGCTTGGCTGTCCATTGCTTGTTTATGCCCAGGGCGAGATGGACTTCGCAACTTCTGCTCCAGACTTTACAATTTGGATGCATAAATCTCTGTTGTTTTTTATTTTTTACAGAGCTTCATATTAGCTGAAACAATTTTTACTGATTCTAATATCTATTTGAAACACATAATATAGGAATATAGGAGAAAAGATATGGAAATTTTCAAAATGGTCTTCAGAGGTGAGCAGTCATTAAATAAATCCATCATATGTGAGGAAACAGTTACAATAAAACAGGGTTTTAAACAAACATTTGCCAAATAAACAGACTAATACAACTTCCTCTCTAAGGGTGCAGCTTTAAAGCACTACTGTCATTTATAGACACGACACAGTAAATAGTTTAAGAATTATATTTAAGATTCCTGCAGGATCATTTTAAATATTTCACAAATAGTGAAAACAGGTAATGATCCTCCCCTGGAAGCCCTCGGAGTGAGGTCACTGATGGGAATATGCTGGATTTTTAAATTTGTTGCCATTTTAACTGAAAGTTAAAAGATTCTGTTCATCCAATGATTCCTCTGTGTATCCTAAATGGTAGAAGATGCAATATAGAACTCAAACATAATATCATATAGGCCTAAAATGGATATTTTCTAAAAGTCATCTTCAAGCTCACGTGTCATAAACTTGTTAAAAATCTAGTTTGCATTCATCTGAATTACCATTACAAAGGAAAAACATAAGTGTACTGTCTGCTGGTTTCCACTGCTGATAAAGTGGACCCTGAAAGGCTAACCTGAAAGTCAACGTCAATCTTAGATCTGACGTGACTTCAGCATTCAAGAGGATGTTAAAGCATGATTGAGTCACTAAGAGTTAAGCTAGATTTTATTTATTATAATACCAACATATTATCAGATGAAGATTTTTATTGTAAAAAAGGATCAGTTTAAGTATGAGTCTCCCCTGAGGCGCAGCTGTAGAGACTCTGAATAGCGTCTCTAGGATTGGGACTTAAGTCTCTGTTTGATTTATCTTTGTTTACACATAGAAGCTCTGGATGAGTAATTATCTAAATGTAAATCCTTCAAGCCTTAAAGAACAAGAAAAAACTTTCCACTCTTCTTTAAAAGATGAATACAGGCTCCAGCTCTGTATTATTTTAGTTAAAGAGCATCTTTATCAAATTCTTTAGGAGATGTCTACCTAACAGCATTTACCACAGGAGAGTTAATTTTTACCACACATTTTACAGCACATTTTACACAGCCTAGGAGCGATCCCAAAGTAGCTCATATAGCACTGCAAATTCATTAAGAGCTGTTTTTTTTTTTTTTTTTTTACATTTGTACACGGGCCTTGATCTTTCCCTATTAATTGTCACACTACAAACACACACTTTTAACGTGATTAAACTTAATGGACGGATAACAGATTTATGCATGGGTTTCACAGATTAAAATCAGGTTAAGAAATCTCCTAATTTTAAAGCAGTACATATCGTCTCAATCCCCATGTTAATAAGCTATCAGGATCAGGAAGCTCATCCAGAAATCCCCATCCCTGGGAATGTTTTAGGGGACCTAGGGAATCACAAATAAGATAGGTAATTATTAAATAATGAATTAAAAGTAACTTTTAATTAAGTAAATGAAGTACTATTTTTGTTTTTTGCTTTTTGCATTTTTTTTAGAAAGGTATTAACCACAATTTTCATTTTATTTCAAACAAGTGAACTAATGCATTAAGCAGCAGAGAGGATTCAAACTCTGGAGGAGATGCAAAGATTAACAGCCAGGGGTGGGGGAAAATATTGATGAAACAGCCTTTAATTTAATTTAAAGAATTGAGAATTCAAAATCCTCTTTCTCATGTAACATGAACATTCCCTATGTTCCTTATAGCTTTGCTCTCAATCTGCAGGGTTACTAGTGGGTCCTAGATTTGCTAAAAGTAGAATGGGAAGCAGATCTTTTAGTTATTAAGCTCCTGTCCTGTTGAAGCAACTACCAGTTTTAGACTGAGGCAGACAACCTGTCTACTTTGAACTCTTGGCTTAAACCTTTCCCTTTTGAGAAATCTTATAGTTTAAGTGGCTCAGGTTATCCTGAACTATCGGTATAGTTATGCTGCAATACGCTTAGACAGCTGGAGGACATAGGGACCACATGTCATCATACTGCTTCTGTTCTCCAATGCGGCATTACTTCTTGGTTCAACACCAAACGTTATGTTCTCTCTGTTTTTTCTTGTCAGAGTAGTTTCATATGGTCTGTTCCTGATTAGCTGTGACACCATGCTGGAAATATGATATATATGAGAAATATGAGTTGGGCTTCCTTTTCTCCCTTTTTTATTGTCATGACTCACAAGTACAGCACAACAAAATTCACTCTCTGCATTTAACTTCTCCCCTTGAGACTGCCATTTACAGCACCCGGAGAGCAGTGTGAGGTTAAGGGACCAAGAGTGGCAGTGGGTTTGAAACTCACAACCTCAGGATTCCAAGCTCTATGCCCTAACCACGAGGCCACCACTGGCCTAACGCTAACTCTTGTTTTTAGTGCTAACTGCTGTTTTTCTTTAAGAGGTTCAGCTTTTACTGTGACTAACTCTATGTGCTCTTTCATCCATTTAACATGAAAACTGGCTTTGAGCTGGTCCGCTTAACTGTTTTGCTCCTAAACAGAGCCTCCCATGCAACTAGTTTACCATTACCTTTTCAAAAATAGAAAGTTGTAACCCAGGAGAGCTGTGTCTGCCCCTTTTCACCTCATCGTTGGAGGGTTTGTGTGGGTGCGGTTAATCAGGTGTTGGACCAGGTGTTTGTGTTCAGTGAGGGGAGCACTTATCTATCTAAGCCACAGACATGCATGTTCTGTCCTCTTCTCTACTTGATGACACTTTGTCCAGGTGTGGTGGGACAGAGGAGGAGCAGCACAGACCTGGGTTGGTACACTAGTCTCTGGGTGCCTAACCACAGCTTGAGCGATAATGGATGGCTGACTGTAGGGCTCTTGTATGCTACAATGGCCTGGAAGTAACAGATCTGAATGAATGCTCCTTTGCCTCTTCATGTGTTCTCCCATAAACTAGTTTTTAGCACACCCAGACCCTTAAATTTCTCCCATTTTAATTAGTTTACTTTGCAAGATTTTTATTTTTTAAATAAATCATTCTAACTAACTCTGTGCATTTGTTGACTATAGTGTTTGGTCAGATGACAGTAACCAGTGTTACAAAGTATGTCTGGATCTGGAGGTTTCTTCCTGTTAAAATGGAGTATTTCCTCTTCACTATTGCTGGATGCATGCTCAGTGTACACATACTGTCACCACATGTTCATCCCGGAGGATTGTACCATGCCACTCGATGACTCATGGAGATGGAATTGATTGTACAATTTACAAATCTGTCCTTGTTGAAAGAAAGTGATTATCTTTATTTGCATTCTTTTTATTCTAGAATTAACCCTGTTAGAGGTTGCAGAGGCCTTTTGCCAAGTGGTCATTTCACAGTCTTTACTTCAGGTACAAAGTAAAAAAAAAAAAATTCTGCCAGTGTTTTAGTTTGGTTTGGTTTGCAGTAGCTGCACGATTTACATCGAAAAAGAAATGAAAATCTGATGAATCAGACCATTATTGCAGTTTATTACAACACACTGTGTTGCAATGAGGTTTTGTCCCACAGAGTCTGTTGAAACTGACCAGGGATAAAAGAAACAGAGGAAAAATCCCAGGCTGATTTTAGCAGTTAGGTGCACAGTGTGAATATTTTAGCATTAGAGATCTTATTCTATCTCACTGGTACAGGAAAGTTCCGATCTGCTGAAAAATAAAGATTTGTAGCATTTATATCAAGACAGCACTCCACGTACCCAATAGATAACAGTCCCATTTTAGTGTTATTGTACATTAAACATATGCAATCACTTCTTTTTGTAAGGAAACATGACATGACTTATCTCACTTTGCTGTCAGTTTAATCTTTAATTTGGCTTTGCACATAATACAGTTTCATCCTTTACCAGCTGCCAAAATCACAATGACTGATAAGTACATTAAACAGTTTGAAAGAGATTAAAAGTATACAAATTCTTGAAGGGAATGGATCTGTGGAATTCTTGGCTGGAACTTACAAGTCTGCTGAGACTTCAGAGATGGTAGCAGAGTTTGCCACACAAACCTCTTTTTTTATACCTCCAAAAAAAAACCCCCAAAAAAACAAACAGATAAAAAAAAACACACATCACCACTCAAAAACATACATGCACTTAAACAAAATGTAGCACAAACAAAAAAGATGCATACTAAAACTCACTGTATGTAACTCCATGTAATAGTCCACTTTATTAGAAGGAATCATGAATGTTGACTGAGGAAAAATGTTTTACAGCAGTTATGTTATACTGCCATCTAGTGGCTCCAGGAGACATTGGGGGTAGCTGCTTCCACAGAGATGTGTAGAAAAACAGGCTATGTGTATTTATTCCTGCAGAGGGAAGCAGAACCTCAAAGGCCGCCACCTGGATCAGACTTGAGAGAATTGCAAGGTAAAGGTATAGTGGAGGATGTTCTTTTTCCGGGTGGATCATCAAAATAAGTGGTCCTCCTAATTGTCAATCATCCTGGTGTTATGTTTACGTAAGGCCAGACTACGTGCTGGACCCTAATTTCCACTTACTGGTGGTGAGTCTGACATAGTGGAAAAATTGCAAATATTCTTTTGAGAAGTAAGCTTGTATGAGCAATGCAAACAGCAACTTTTAAACAGAGCATGCACAAGGAGAAATGGGCTTGTGCACGCTCTCGCACACGTTTAATAGGCATTCTCTTTTGGGGACAGGTACAGGGTTGTGCATGTGAGTACATTTTTAATTCATGTTACAATAAATCTATTCTCCAGTTACTTTACAACAGAGGTGGATCTAGATTATTTTTACCATGAATTCAATGAGAACAGATAAGTTTGAACAGTTTTCCATTCAAATGCTATTCAATCGTATTCAGAATCTATCTGTTGTCTATCCTCTCTTTACTTGCAGGGTTAAGGGGAAACCTTTGCTTTTCTCTGGTAGTTGATAGGAAAGAGGTGGGGTTCACCCTTGACAGGTTGCCAGTAAATCATCACACACACACAAAAAACAACCATATATGTGCATTCTCTTACCTGCTGTCATTTTGGAGAGACCAATAATTAAATGGTTTTAGACAGAGGGAGAATTTTAGAACTTCCAGAGAGAACCCACTTATGCATAGAGAGAAAATGCAGAGAGCTGGAAATTAAACCCAGGAGCCTAAAAACGACACTACTACCAATCATTGCACTAAGGAGTGTAACTCCTGTCATACAGTACACATTGCAATTAAGGTTAGCTAATCATATAATACCAAGAGGTAAAATGCTATCACGGAGTTATTTACCATGCATCAGTAATCATTCTGCACACAAAATTGGTAACAGTGGAGAAGAACAACTTTCCTTTAACTATCAGGAGAAAACTATCTAGCAACACCTAACCTAAGTATGAGTGTCCATCTTCCACCTGCAGATGACAACACTGGTATTAAATAAAAATATTATTTGAATAGACCCCTTTCTTTTTAGCGCACACTTTTGGCTTAAAGGGATAGTTCGGGATTTTTGACATGAATCTGTATGGCATCCCCATCACCAGTGTCATGCAATCACACTGACTTACCCCTGGCAGCATCCTGTGAGCAGAGTTCTCGTCCAGCTTTGGTCAAGCCGAAAGTAGTCCGGCAGGTTTGCTAGACCCAGCGAAATAAAACGTTTCTCTTCCCAAAACATTATGTGTTCAAAAGAGTGATATTTTTGCATCCCAAAAACATTGTAGTGGAAAAAGTCACACGTCGTTATCACTTGGTCCTATTTTCTCTCTGTTCGTATCAGTGCGCGCGACACCATGACCTGACAGCTAGGGCCTACTAACCTGACAACAGCCAGATGCATGCCTCGCTCCGCCCAGCTAGGAGCTAGGCGGAGCGAGGCATGCATCTGGCTGTTGTCAGGTTAAGGGCCTACCTGTTTGATTCGCGATTGTTTACTACTGGGGAAGATGTCTGACTACGAGAGCGACGAGGAAAACATCGACTTCCACTTAGAGCCAAAGGGATATCTTTATGAACCCGAGTACACTGACGATGAACTTCGACAAATGGAGTTAGATCGGGCAGAAAGAGAGAGGGCGGACAGAGAAGTGATGGAAGCTGAAGCCGGAGCCGCAGGAGCCTCAGCTGGAGCTGCGATATCCAGGGTGGCCGACAAATCATGGTGCACTTGTTTCAAGTGCGAATTAATGCAGACCGAGGTGGATGCTACTGTTGCCACGAGTGGGATTTAGTAATGCCCGAGATACAGAACCTTTCCATTGATGAGGATGTCGGAGTTGCAGCAGCTGCTGTCTGCATCACAACAACAGCACTGAAATGAGCTGGAAAAGTTGAGCTCGCTGTCTGAATGACGGCGCGCACTGATACGAACAGAGAGAAAATAGGACCAAGTGATAACGACGTGTGACTTTTTCCACTACAATGTTTTTGGGATGCAAAAATATCACTCTTTTGAACACATAATGTTTTGGGAAGAGAAACGTTTTATTTCGCTGGGTCTAGCAAACCTGCCGGACTACTTTCGGCTTGACCAAAGCTGGACGAGAACTCTGCTCACAGGATGCTGCCAGGGGTAAGTCAGTGTGATTGCATGACACTGGTGATGGGGATGCCATACAGATTCATGTCAAAAATCCCGAACTATCCCTTTAATATGGGGAACTTATTGTAATATATTGTTCTAAAAGTCTTGTGAAGTATTACCACATTTGGCTTAATAGAGAACAGCAAGATTGTTAGTTATGGGTCAGATAACGTACCTTATACGGTAATGATCTCATGGGAGCACATGGAGATCAAAGGTTTGGAGCTGATTGTTTGAAATGTTTGTTTCACACCTGTTGGCAGATGCTCTTGGGAACTGTCACTTCAAAAACTTCAGCTAACCCCCCCCTTCTAAACAGATGCTTAAACACCATATTGTAGATGAATATTTGCTAATCTTATCAGCATTTTCCCCTCCTCTCCTGCATAAAAGAAACAGAGTGAGAGAGTAATCTTATTAATAAGCCTCCAATGTCATCCTTTGCTGTTTCCCTTTCTCGCTTGCTTTTCTATTTTTAGTTTTCAAACAACTGGTCTAAAAAAGGGCCTGTGCTGCTCTGGTAGGGGAAGAGAAGCTGGACTATGTATGGTATCCACCCACAGTTCATCGCAGCCCTGATCCCATTCCTCTCTGTGCTTTGTGTCCACAGGAAGGCGAGGAGGAGGAATCACCCCGGGGGGAGAGAGTTTCCTAAGAAGTTTTTTGATTTCTTCGGGCATGCTAAAAACTTCCTGCTGATCGACTTCTTTTTGCTCACTAAATCCTCCTGCAGGAACATCTTACATTTCTCCATCCCTTTCCAGGCAGTTGTCTTACTTCTCTGGGGGTGCAGTTTCATCCACTGAAACCCAGCCACATCCTGTGGGGAGTGGATGGTTAGCCGTGGACCATGGTCTCCATCTGGTTGTTTTTACTCCCTTGCCTGAGCCTTGTGAGTGTGTCGTCGGCTGAAAAGGGGCTAGAGTTCCCTAGGTATGACGGGAAGGACCGTGTTATCGACATCAATGATAAGAATTACAAGAAGGCCCTGAAGAAGCATAGTATGCTGTGCTTGTTCTACCATGAACCAGTGGCGGACAATAAGGAGCTGCAGAAACAACACCAGATGACTGAGCTGGTGCTGGAGGTAAAGTATGAGGGTAGAGGATGAATACAGGGAAATAAAGAATTAAAAAATTAATTAGATTTGAATTTTTTGTCGTGCAGAATGTTGCAGGATTGAACGACATGTGATATCTACAGTAAGGGTTAATGTTTGTGCTCCAGTAAGCTGCAAAACCAAAGGATAGGAAATAAAATCAAGCTTTCTTTTTAAAACAATAACGTCTATATGATGGGGACTGTTGGAGGTCAGTGAGTACTGTAGGAATACCCAGTTATCCATTAAGATGAGTTGCTGTCACTAGAGGTTATTTCAGCCTAATTCACAGTGTCTACATTCCATTGAAGTATTTAAGCTCTGTTCCTCACACGTTGTTCCCCTGTCAGCTGATACATGCCAAGAGATCTGCAGAATTTCACAGATAAAGAGCAAAACTTTTTTTCCTTGGTTACAAAAAGCTTATAATAAACAAACTAGTTTGTTTTCTTGCAACTACAAACTTGCTGGTTCTTAAATTGTTCTCAATGTTCCAACACCAAATGGCTTTGCCTGTCCTTGCACAAAGCTGAAGCTGAGCTCCTCTTTGACCTGCTGGAAGTATTTTAAGCTCCTGCTAGAGGCTTTCCTGCACAGGTGGACAGATCTGCTGTTATCAGGCATTCATGGAATCTAATATAAAGAATTTGTTGAACAGCATGAGGTGCATGAATTGAATGCATGTGTTCAAACAGGTTGAGGGTAAGCCAACAAAAAGTCTAAAACAGAATAAAACTATCCTTTCTGTTCCCTCAGCACAGGGATGTCCGTTATAGCAGCTGTGAAGGTAAAGGTTAAATAAAAATAAAATATCTACATTTAGAAATAAGTTGCTTTAAGGTCCATGACGCTAACCTGCAGCTTTTAAAAGGTCTATATTGCTATTTTAAATGTGTAATTGGTTTGTTTATCTTTGTTTTTTTTTTTTAGACAAAATCTAATATCATATCCCATGTAGCATCACCTTTTTATTCATCATGACTTTGTTGGAACTGTGTGTTCTCCAGCGTTATATAGCATGAACATTGCAGCACTGAGACACAATGCATGCTGCACACATGCACCACTCATTGATAAGTCATGCTAATCTAATGATGCCAAGAAATAAGATTACTCATTCTCCTATTACACTAATGCTTTGATAGTACTTGTAAAGTTTAGCTCATTTCAGCATTGGGGAAATGCTTAGATCTGCAAAATAATTAGCATGGCTAATTATGCAGTTTTTTAACTACTGCTGCTGGCTGCTAGCTTGGATTTTTTTTGTAATTGAATATTTATTTGGAATAAAAGCTGTCATGGAAATGCATAGAGTCACAACATGAAAAGTGCATTTGCATTGTTAAATGACCTTTAGCAACAGTGGTAAAAAAAAGAACCAACCTCTGTCAGGTAGGGTGGAGGTTGGTTGAGGATGCAAATGCAGAGATGAGTGAAGCAGAGATTAGTTCTTCCAGGTTTGATCAAATCAGAAAGGGAAAGAGAAAAAACCCCCCAAGAACTGAATACAGGAAACCAAAAACCAAGAGACATCAGGGGAAAACATACATGGGAAGGCAAGTAACAATAAGAAAACAGCAAAGAGAACTGCACAGGAGGTGTATATATGGGAGACAGAACAATGGGAGGACTAATTATCTGATGTGGAGCAGGTGAAGACAGAAGTAACTGGAAGGAGCTAAGGGGAAGAACAACAGAGGGGAACAAAGAGCAACTCAGAAAATAGAAGACTGCTTAAATACACAAAATGTGAAGCAAACCCATGAAAAAGAGAACGGAGAATAACATAAATCAAAATGGAAAAATTATGTTCACTTAAGCACAATAATTATAAAGTATAAGAGCAGTTTTCAGTTCATTGCTTTAAATGATCATTTCTTCTAAGTAGAAGCACTTTGTTTTAGACTTCTCAAATATTGGTAATATTTAGAAAAATAATTTAACTTTGATTAACTGTTCATTATTTTGTCCTAAAATATGTCCATGTTACCCAATGATTCAAAAACATGTAATCTATCTAGCCAGGATATGATTTGGATCTTCAGCAGACCTGTTGGTATTTGGTGGGAAGTTTTTGTTCAGAACTTTGAAGCTGACCACTTGGAGAAAAGAACAAATCTATGTGTTATCTATTTGGCTTTTTTCTTTTATTTTTCAGAAGGAAGGAAATTGAACTCATCAGATTTTGTAAATTATTTAACCCTTTTAAGTTTAATCTTTTACAATATTCTGTCTTGCAGGAAAGGTCAAATACAAAAAAGCTCCTCTACTATACACAACAAATGCCTGAACAATTATATACTGTGTACCCTGGCTGTAGTTATATTTAGAAGCAGGCAGACTGAGTGATTATGTTACTTTATCTCTGTGTCTCTGGGTAGCCTATGCACCTGTCATGCTGCCAAACATTGCATGTTCTTGGAGGTTTATTTGAAACTATAGTTATTTTTCTTGCATTGTAACTCCTGATTTTGTTTCTTCCTTGACTTCAGCTTGTAGCTCAGGTTATGGAGGAGAAGGACATCGGGTTTGGTATGGTTGACTCGCTCAAAGATGCAAAAGTTGCAAAGAAACTAGGTTGGAACAGATACACGTCTTCGTTAATTAAAAGTATTTAACCTTCTGTTTCTAAAATGAACATCCATCTTCCTTTAATCACAGACTTGGAGGAGGAGGGAAGCGTATATGTTTTTAAAGATGACAGAGTGATCGAGTTCGATGGTTTACTTTCTGCTAACACTCTGGTGGAGTTCTTGTTAGACGTGAGTAGATTTCTAAAGCAGATTTCCATCTCCGAGCCTTAATCAACACTCTACATAGCTACAATGACTGCCAATATTTTCTCTCCTTAGCTTTTGGAGGAGCCGGTGGAGATCATCGAAAATGCTTTGGAGCTTAAAGCCTTTGATAGAATGGAGGAGGATATTCGTATCATTGGTTACTTCAAGAGTGAAGACTCTGAGCGTGAGTGCTTCAGTTTGTAAAATGCCAGATCTTCTGCTGCCTTTACACCTGCTTTGTTTAGATGCCGGTGGAGATAAGTTTCCATGACCTTGATTAGAGCATCAGCTCCATGGATTTACAGATCCAATTTTACCTTTGCTCATCACACAACGAATGGGGAAGAATTTCTCTCAGGCATCAGAGAGCAAACTCAACAACACATTATTTTACGAGGGGCGTTCAATAAGTAATGCCCCTGACATGCTTCCAGATGTTTCATCGAGCTGAAATTTAGCATGTGACGTTATTTAAATCTATATTGATTAAGTAGCAAATTACAGCTCTGAACTATTTGTGGTTTCTGACTTACAGGTGTTTGAACTGAGTAAAGTCTGAAACGGAGCCTGTTGAGTGTCTAGCAGTGATCCGGTTTTTCTATTGGAATGGACTCACACCACGGGAGACTTTTGATGAAATTAAAGTAACTTACGGTGATGATGCCTGTTATATGACCTTGCAAAATATTTTAAAAGGTTATATTATGGAACATTATCACTATAAGTTACCTTAATTTGATCAAAAGTCTGCTGTTGTGTGATTCCTTTCAAATGCAAAAACCCAGACTTGACTCAGTTTTAACACCAGTAAATCAGAAACCACAATTAGATCAGAGCTGTAATTTGCTATTTAATCTATAGAGATTTAAAATACTTCACATGCAAAATTTCAGCTCGATCAAACATCTAGAAGTGCGCCAGGGGCATTACTTATTGAACGCCCCTCGTATTACAACAATATTACAGGAAAATAGAAGCATTAGAATGAATCAATATTCAAATTCTAACTTTTTCAAAATGAACAGAAAGTGCAAATATTTAAAGTATTCAATCAAATAATGTAGCCTTAACAATATTAAAGACTATAATGAGTCAACAAATAAATAATTTTTTTATAGTCTAATTATTATTATTATCTATATAAACACCTTTTAAAGCTATATTAAAAAGTTATAGTACAAAATATTGAAAAAAAAACAACAACTTCAAAACATAACGAGAAAAGGGATAAAAAGCTTTAAAAGTGCAAAAACAACAATAGAGTTGGCATATTTACAGGAAGAGAAAAATGTTAAGCTCATGTGTCACAGTATTTTTAGATTGGAAGATAATGACTGTTTATTTTTATCACTTGCAAAAAGTCTGTTACCAGAATGAATCAGTGGATCAGGGTGGATCTGAAGTGGATTAAAAGTCTTTTTGCATAAAATGTTGAAATAAATAAGGGAGGGAAAGTGTACAGTATATGCTACAATTGAAATGGTTCAAAAGATTTTTCTAATGTGGAGCCAGAAACACATAGATTTCTGAGCATATTAGGTAAAATATTACAAGTATAAAAACTGCACTAAGGTTGATTTGGCACAGCACCTAGCAGGCTCTGGGAATTATAGACATTAAAAGATCCCTTTTTTTCATTTAGGCTGTCTTAGTGGAATATGAAATAAATACAGTAGAGGAACTATAATGATGCTTATTGTGACATTTGGGTTTACTTGGTTAAATATTGTCTTTGAATGTGAATAAAGTCAACTTGAAGTTTCCAGTTGTCCAATAATCACTTAATTACAGCCATTACAGCCTTTATAGAAAAATGAAGCCTGACCCAAACAACCTCTCTTGAGTGGAACACCGTGTCCCATTTAAAATCAAATTATTTATATCCTAAAAAAGTCAAAAAAACATTTGAGTACTTGATCCTGTTTTCAAATTGTTTCACTTAAATAATGTTAGAATGCATCACAGATGTAGCATGTAAACAATAGTTTTGTTACAGCCTCTGATTAACGATAAACGATTTCAGTATTTGCATAGAAAGTCTATACTAAAACTAAACGACTTATTTGGAGCATTGTTTTTCGGAAAAGCAAAAATATAACCCCATTAATACCAATGCAGCCTAAGAATAATGTTTGAGAAGAGAAATGTGAAATGTAAACAGAGGAAACTGAATCTGCTGTATACTCAGAGTGCTGCACAGGAACTTTATCCCATCTGGTGATCCATGAGAGAACCGCATGGAGGTCAAGGATGGGATGTTTCCGCTCCCTGATGCACAAAGGACAAACTGAGTCATTATAACAGAAGAAACAACTATGATACGCATGTTTATCAACAGCACTGAGATCCACATAACTCATTCACTCCTCTGTTTTCAGATTATGAAGCATTTAAAGAAGCTGCAGAAAACTTTCAGCCATACATTAAATTCTTCGCCACATTTGAAAAATCTGTAAGTTGAAAATTAAGTAAAACATTTTGGGATCTTTTTTTATATATATGACTGATTTGTCTCTGTTGGCTCAGGTGGCCAAGGAGCTCACCCTGAAGCTGAATGAGGTGGACTTCTATGAGCCCTTCATGGAGGAGCCTGTCACCATCCCAGGAAGACCTCACTCTGAGAAAGAACTGGTGGAGTTCATTACTCAACACAGACGGTAAACTACAGACACACCTTCATTTATTTATTATTTAAAAAAACAAATAATTTTTTTCCCCATACTGTTAAAAATAATTTCATATCTGACATTCTAATTGTGTTTTCTGTGCCACTAGACCAACTCTGAGGAAGCTGCGTGCAGAAGACATGTTTGAAACTTGGGTCAGAAAACTGCAAAACATTATTATTTATCTCTTTTTTCAAAAACCGTTTTCGCACTTTGGTAGTTTTCACCCTTTTTTTTCAGGAGGATGACATTGAGGGGATACACATTGTGGCCTTTGCAGAGGAAGAGGACCCTGGTGAGGATGTAAAACATTATGAAAGAGCTGCTCAGGGTCAAACACATGCACCTGTAGGAATATTGATGATTAAAAGCAATCAAACAAATAAAGAAAATACTTATAGAACACTGATATATACAAGGTATCAATGTAAGGGAAACTGAAAGTTTAAAGGTATAGTGGAGGAGTTTTCTCAAATTTTTTAAAAGACCCGCCCTCTCCACTTTAAAAAAAAATGCACATGCACAACCCTGTTCCCGCTCAGGAGAGGGAACGCCTATTAAACACGTGCCCATTTCTCCTTGTGCACGCTCTGTTTAAAAGTTGCCGTTTGCATCGCTTATACAAGTTTCCAAAAACAAGAATTGCAATATATCGACTATGTCAGACTCACCACCGGTAAGTGAAAGTGGGGACGAGCACTTAAGAGGGCCTTAAGTAACCATATCAGCGGAATGATTGACAATTAGGAGCACCACTTATTTTGATGATCCACCCGGAAAAAGAATGTCCTATACCAGGGGTGGGCAAACTTTTTGACTTGCGGGCCAGAATGGGTTCTAAAATTTGACAGAAGGGCCGGGCCAGGAGCATTTGGACAAGCAATGTAATTAATTAAACCTGGGGATTGAAATGTATAAAAAAAATAGACAATTTTCACGACCATAAGGCGCACCGTACTAAAAGGCGCAGTCTCAGTTATGTGTGCCATTTCTGTATTTAACACACACATAAGGTGCACCGGACTATAGGGTTTTCCTATATACAGGTACATGTCCTCTACTACCTTTAGATACCTCTACTGCGTATTTAAAAATAGAGCAGGGGCAAAACTGAGTATGATTGTGCTTTATTCATTTATTTATTACAAAGTATTAATCAAACCTACGTGCTGGCCTTGAGACAGACACGTCGCTGATGACACAGAGCGCTGTGATGACTCCAAAATAACTTAAAATCCTGAAACCTGCCGACAGAATATGATCGCTTTTATTGCTGGTATCCTGGTGCCTGCAGTTTAAATTATTTAGATGAAAAACACCTGCCAGCCACCGAGGTGAACCCGGAGGCTGCCCGGCCTAGAGGCTGCTGTTGAAGGGGTTCCTACTGTCAGTGTACCGCTGGTATGTGGTGCACCGACAGTAGAAATCTGGATGAACTGACTGCAATTATTAAGTTTTCAGGTGGACTTTCTCACTTAAAAACATATTAAAACTACTTTATTCCCACTGATCACATCAAATATAGCTGCAAGATTTAGATTATTTAGATGAAAAAACACCTGCCAGCCGCTGCGGTGAACCCGGAGGAGACCCGGCCCAGAGGCCCCCTATGGAGGGGGAACAGATTATTTCAGGCAGCTGAAATATATGGTTCCCCCCCTTAAAATTTTTGCAAATAAAGAGTAAATATGACCAAATCCACAGGATTTGTTCTCGGTGGTGAGATGAATAAGCACAGTTAAAGACTTGCAGGTAAATCAATTTCTTCCCCTGTTATGGAGGGGGAACAGAATATTTCAGTAAACTGAAACATCCATTATCTCCTCTCCTCCTCCCATATCTTTGGGAAATAAAGAGCAACTGTTTCCAATTTCTCTAAAATTGATATGTGTGATGTGGTATACTATAAATGTCCTTAATCCAGTAATCTGTCATATTTTACATTAGAAGGTGATTTCTACTCTCATCTTCGCAGGACGTCTTAATTTGTGTGCCCTGCTATCAGCCAGTTTCCATCCTCTTATATCAGCAATGAAAAATGAAAAATACACTACGTGTTGTTGTGTTCGGTGACTGACGTTTATTTCTGTCAGGCTGAAGGGACAAAAGTTGGAGAAATACCGATTCTCTTGGCGTTAAAAAAAAACACAAAACAGCGTGAGGACCTCGTTAATGTATTTATTTTACAATTTCTTAAAAAGAGCAACCGATTAAAATGGATGTTACAAAGTTGAGATGATTATATGAGCTGTTTTTACCGAAAAATGATCAGGAGCGCCTTAAGAATGGTCAGATCCGCCTCTCTGGCTGCAATGCGCGCTCCCGACACAGGGGGAACAGATTTTCACGGGGAAACAGAATTTCGCACAAGACCTCTTCACACCGATGTCGAGCGGTTGAAGTTCCTTTGTCAGACCTCCCGGGATAACGGCGAGCACAGCGTTCATTCAGTCACAGATTAACAGCGATGGTGATGCGTGGAAAAAACCACCTGGTCTCCTCATACACCTGTCTCGCTGTCAGCTCCCAGATCAGCTTCTCTGATTGGTTGATGCGGCGCTTCCAGCAGCAAAACTTAAATTTTTCCATCTCGAGCAGCAGCAGCGCGTTGGCGGCGCGCTCCCGAAGCGCACCGATGTCGAGCGGTTGAATAACAGCGAGCACAGCGTTAATTTGTTTCACCATGTTTTTCACATCAGCTGTGAGATGGGCACGCATGCAGTCACAGATTACCAGAGATGGTGATGAGTGGGAAAAAAACACCTGGTCTCCTTACATTCACCTCCCTCAGCCACGCTTTCATCATCTCCTCAATGAGGAGATGAGGAGTTCTGCATGGTGCATGGTGGTCTCAAAAGTCGCAGTTACAACACACATAGGGCGCACCGCACATTTTGAGGAAAAAAAAAAAAAAAAGACGTTTATGTGCGCCTTACAGTCGTGAAAATAGGGTAATTTGGACAAGTTCGGCGGGCCGGATTAAAAAGCCTAACGGGCCGTATACGGCCCGGGGGCCGTAGTATGCCCATGTCTGTCCTATACTATGCCTTTAACATGATCAGGAAATGTTTGCTCTCCAATATATTCGGTTCTTCATTCTTTTTTTTTCCTATTAAGTTAGCTAAATTATTTGTGACTTTTTTCATGCATTTTAATGAAATGTATGTACTGTGGGGAGGTGATTCTTTTAATGCTGCTGTCACACCTTGACGATTTAGACCAGCGTATGCCGGACGTATGGAAAATCTGGCAAAAGCACTGGAATTTATTGAATGAGTTATATGTTTGTTTTGTATAAGTTATGAGCATGCTGAAAATGCTGACGGATGCTAAAGAACGCTGAAACACGTCAACATATAGCAAGTACAAAGTCCAGAGTGTACCCCGCCTCTCGCCGCAGACAGCTGTAAATAGGCACCAGCACCCCTTGTGACCCCAGCAGGGATAAGCGTGACATGTTTGTTTCTCATCTGTTCTCTCTCAGATGCGAAATTGGTAGAAAGTACATCTCAACATTTTGATATAGACCTCTGCTCCGTATAAAATCTGCAATAAGAATAAAACGAAACACATCAACACACCCCTACAACAAAATTCTTGTTTTGCAGATGGTTATGAATTCCTAGAGATCCTGAAGGAAGTAGCCAGAGACAACACTCACCTTCCTGACCTCAGTATCATCTGGATCGACCCTGATGACTTCCCCCTGGTAAGCCTGACTTCTGCTTTCTAACAGTAACAGTCAGAGAAGAAGGGCACTCAGAGATAACGACCTAACGGATGGAGATTTGAAGCCGTTTCCTCTTTCTGACCCTTTCCAGCTGATTCCTTACTGGGAGAAGACGTTTAAGGTAGATCTGTTCAGGCCACAGATTGGAGTCGTCAATGTTACAGATGTAAGTTCCAAAGCTTACGGTTCTACCTGATCTGCAGAGCAAAGCCACACGTTCACGTTACCCTATTTGACCTTTTTTATGTGAGAGCAGGCGGACAGCGTGTGGTTAGAAATGGAGGATGAGGAGGACCTGCCCACGGCTCAGCAGCTGGAGGACTGGATTGAAGATGTCCTTTCTGGGAAAGTAAACACTGAAGATGATGACAACGATGATGAGGATGATGATGACGATGATGACGACGATGACGATAATGAAGACGAAGAGGATGAGGAGGAAGATGATGATGAGGAGTAATTTTCTTTGAAGTTGCCTCTTCCTACTTCAGTCCTCCTGAACAACTTAAAAAAAAGACTGAATGATCTGAATCTCTGCCTGCTGGGCTTTTAAACTGGTTCAAACACACCTCTGTGATATAATGTTATAGACAATGCTCATGAAGGATGTGGCAATAAATATTTTCAAACTATAACAATACAACTGCTCATGAAAGGTGGTGACGTCAATTTCTTCTATTATAAGCTGCAGTTTTAAACAGTGTAATTTCCTCCTTATTCTTGGAGTTTTTGCAATGTTAAAAGGAAAACAGTACAAATCAGGACATTTTCATCTCTTCTTGTTGTGGAAAATATAGAAGAAATGGCGCAGAGGAATGCGAGAACCATGCCTTCCTATACCAGCTGATTGTTAAGAGACATTTCCACAAATAATTATAACTAGGTACAATTATCATCATACCAAGTGCCACACTAATTGTATAAATACGCAGCAGAGACCAGAATTTATGCAACAAACAGCATAAAAAAAAACCCTAAAACAATTACTAAAATTATCAGTGTATAAGTGCCAAACGGAAGATTGAGAGTGAGTTTGTTTCAGTGAAACACCACAAACAAAACTGTGCATATGCCTACTTGAAGCCAGAACTCCTTCCTTGCTTGATATCTTGGAAAAATAAAATAAATAAGGTAAAATCTAAGGAAGAGAATTAAAGAGCTGAAAAACTCTGGTTTTATGACATTAAATGAATCCGTCGTAAAATGAAGAGAACACTAGTCTTTTTACTGTCCTTAAAGGAATAGTACACCCAAAACATGATTAGCCTTCATTTTCTACTCACCCCCATGCTGAACAACACTCTGGAATACTGTTTTGATATCTCAAATGCATCTGGAGATCTGGGAGGCTTCTTGCTGTCTGCTGACATTCAAATAGTGGAGGTCTATGGCGCCCGAGGCAGAAAGGTCCATAAAAGTCCATAAAAAACGTGTCAATATTCCTCCATACTGCTCGTCCAATGTATTCCAAGTGTCCTGAGTGGGTAGCATCCAGAATTTACTCGAAACAAAGTCATTTAGAATGTTTTTAGAGCATAAACAGTAGTGTATAGGATTTCCTGAAAGCGCGCACAAGCGCGTTCACGACGCTACGGAAGCCGGCAGACCAAACCAGCGCATTAAGCTCGGCAAAGAACTCATGCTCTTCCTCAACACTGAAGTCCTCAGACATTTTTCTTTTGTTGTTTCTTTCTTTGCACAGGTAAACAGCACATTTCTTCTTCTACGCTTGCATTATTGGCAGAGCAGACGCTGAATGCGCACTTTCATCTGGTTTGGTCTGCCGGCTTCCGTAGCGTCGTGAACGCGCATGTGCGCGCTTTCAGGAAATCCTATACACCACTGTTTATGCTCTAAAAACATTCTAAATTACTTTGTTTCGAGTAAATTCTGGATGCTACCCACTCAGGACACTTGGAATACATTGGACGAGCAGTATGGAGGAATATTGACACGTTTTTTGTGGACTTTTATGGACCTTTCTGTCTCGGGCACCATAGACCTCCATTATTTGAATGTCAGCAGACAGCAAGAAGCCTCCCAGATCTCCAGATGCATTTCAGATATCAAAAAAGTACTCCAGAGTGTTGTTCAGCATGGGGGTGAGTAGAAAATGAAGGCTAATCATGTTTTGGGTGTACTATTCCTTTAAGGCACAAGTCACCATTAAAAAGACAATAAAAAAAAAAAGCAAAACCATTTGATCACCTTAGGGATTGGTACAAATATTATTTTTTTTTTTACAAAGTTGACCACACGTCTTTGTTTGACATAATTGTTGTAAAAAACAGGACAGCGAAAACAGAGTTCATGACATGTAAGTTGCATAAATATGGTAAAATTAGTCTCTCTTCACGTAGGTTTTTTTCAATATTAACATAAACACATTTGTACAGATTCTAAAAACATATCAGATAACCGAGGCACGTGTGTAAAACACCTAAACAAACATTGTCTTTGAACACAGGACCACTTCAAGATTTTACACCACTACTGGCCTCATAAATAAAATAAAACAGATCAAGTATCCTCACACATCATCAGTTGAGCAAAACATACTCAGAATGCTCTTATAATATTTGTCAGCAGGTGGCAGTAGTGAGGCAGATGAAACATATTACTGGCACTGTACTCTGTTCAATTCAAAATTGATTTTCAATTTTCAATAATTGCTTACACAGTTGGCAGCCAATAATAATAAAAAAAATAAATAAATTTGAAATTTGAAGAAAAAAAACATGAAACATACTTTTCAAACATTTTAAGTAAAAGAAGAAAAAGCAGTACAGGGCTTTGGGCAAAAATAAAAGCTTAAAAAAAAAATTCCCTACAGGGAGCCTTAAACTAAAGTATACGGTGTTCAAGTATAAAGATTTGTAGCAACTGTTGCCATATTTTAGAACCAGCATTAACTTAAAAATCTAGAAAGCAGAAAGTATGAACAAATCACAATTAGTCTTTGAATTATTATTTTTAAACTGGTCAGGTTTTTGAGACATATTTAAACAACCAAACTTTATTGATAATGATGGGTCATTTGGTCCCAAGTGTACAACTACCTGTTGTGGTAAACAGACAACATAAACACGACATTTCTTGATTTAGAAGACATTTCAGAAAAAGATATGTTCAATAAATTTGTGGCTACTTATTGGCTTTACAACAAGATGGAGTAGGTGCTTTTTCTTCCCTCACCCCCCCAAAAAAGGTATTCTCAATAGAGATGTCGTTTCCTTACAAATTAATAAAACAATGGATATTATAAGTTCAAGTTTAGTAGCAAATAAGAAGTAGAGGAACAAGGGCACAGTTGATTAAATGGCTTTGAGAGCCAATGAGGCAATTAATACAGGCAGCGGGGATGTTGTGGAAAAAGTATTCAGTTTATCAGTAAATTAAATGAATTATTTTTCAGTGGTTCTACTGTTTCAGATATCTGTCAAAACAAAACATTTGCAGCAACATTTATAGATCAAAAGCAATCATTACTGCCAGCGGCGATTTCTGATCCCTATTTCCAGATTTTGCAAAAACGGATTTTGGGTAAAATCAGATTTTTTTAAAATCATGCAACATCACAGTAGTGAACCAGCATCTGATTCTAAAGTAGCAAAAGTTATTTTCCAAACCTAGATCATTTAGAGACTTTAATATTGAAAAATCATAAATAGATTAAACATAACTTCTGTTTCAAAACCAAACAGGGCAATAACTTGGACAAAAACCCCAAACCAAACAAAACTGAATTTTCATCTCTTTAACAATGTAAAAGGCTGTTATATAATAATTATCCAAATACTCAGATTGCTGAAAAAACCGTAGGCCAACATAGAGCTTCTTTCAAAAGATTTTTAAAATGATAAAATTGTAGCACAGTTCAACCATAAGGAGAAACATTTATGTTTAGAAAAGATCATCATTCAGCTCCTTCTATTAACTGCGTCTATCATTTTAAAAAGTACTGAAAAGCTTCATAATACAATATAAATATAAATTGTGACATGGCTGGTTTGAGAGAAGTGGCAATACTGACATGACTTAAATGCATCAGAGTAACAGTGCTGGTCAGAACTGGAACACCGGGTTTCTACCTTTTCCCATTATATTTAATAACAGGCAGACTGGGCTCAGCCAGGGGCGGTTTTAGGAAATGTGGGGCCCTAGGCAATGAGAGGCATGGGGCCCTTTGAACTTAGAAGAAAACACATAAAACAGAGCCATTATACTAATAAAGAAGTTTTTATAGAATAAATATACATTATTTGTTCTACCTTGTGTCGCTCTCCTCTTATTCATTTTATTGTTGTTTTCCGCTCTGTTTTCTTGTGTCCCTTTTTCTTTTCATATTGGCAATGTACTCAGCTGACTTTCCATGCTGTCTCCAAAGCAATCCAACATTTTCCAATCACTAAGCCCATTCTAACTTAGCTGATTGCTTCTTCCTGTTTCCAAAAAGGCAACAGCAAAAGTAAATAAGTAATTCTTTTTAACTGTAGACAAGCCATGATCTGCTTATCTGTTTTCCATGTTTCATTTAAATGAAATTATAGCTGCATGAATCATAACAGCAGATAAGATAGAGGAGATTAGGAGGCGGGCTTTCGAGTCTACTTACTCTGGAGAGCAGAGTTTGGTTCTTTTATAAGCTGTTGCCAAAGTTTTCAGTAACAGAAAAAAAGTCACTAGATTTGGCACTAAGCACTTTTTTGTAATAAAAGGGCTAAAGGGGTCTGAAAAGTTGCTAAATATAGTGACAAAAGCTCTAAGTTGGCAACACTGCTTTTCCTGCAGTTTGGTTTCAAATGGTTTGCAGCTGTTTGTTGTGACCTTTCTGTACATGCACAGCAAACAGACTCATCCAATGTGGTGGACACTGAAGGGGCGTCCCCAAGACACAATTCATAATATTAGCATTCTGATGGCATTTTAACAAAAGCAATTTAATCAAAAACATAATTAATGTGTACAAATAAGTAATAGCTGTATTAACCATACGTGTAAAAGGAGTTGCCTAATTTTGTCTAATGGTAAATCCGTCCCTGGGCTCAGCATACTGTAACATGATTATAAACCTTTTTGCAGCCATTGGTTCTTTCAGTCTTTTTGAACTGCAGGGTTCTTTATTTATGAACTTTTCAAGTCCCTTGTTTCCTTTTCAGCTGTGGTCCTGAGCTGCCTTGTGCTTCAGTTACCATACCATTTTTCAAACTCTTAATTTCCAGAATAAAATGTTTCTTAACATCAACAAAAAAAACAGCTGTTGATAGATTCCCTCAAACTTTGTTGGTTTACAGCAGTGAATAGAGAGAGCGCTCATAACCATCTGACTTTAATGTTAGTATGTTCACTTGTACTGTGCTTTTTTATCCCGTTCTTAAGACTTTAATCATGTTTATAGTCCAGGTATATCATGAAAAATTGCACAAGTAAAAAAAGATATATATCACAAAATAAAAAAAGGTTTCAAGCAAACCACAACTGTTATACAAAAAGTAAAATGGGAGAAAAGTGTATTTACATATAAATACTGTACATCTGTAATACATGGTAACTGCTACAATTAAAAAAGAAGTACTGTCCAAAAGTATTGAACAGCACATTTTTCATATTTTCTTTTAAATGGGTCATGTTTACTTTGTGATCTTTTAAATTTGTTGTGATGGTTGTTTATACCTTTCCTTTGGACTTTGAAAACCCCACCAAAACATTGAAAGCTTATAAAAAAAACCTGCAGGAAGCAACCCTTTTTAAAAGATTACTGTCTAAGTAAAACATTAAAAATAAGACATGGCTTAACACTTTGGGGTAGTAAAGTACAGTTCTGGTAAAAATAAATCATTTTATAAAGAAATCACCCGAGAAAAACATGAAATAAACCTCTATGAAAATGCTGAGGACAGGGAGAAACTCCTCTTTTGTTCTTATTGAGAAACCTTCTCGCAGCACCTAGGCACACAATGACTTATGCAAACTAATCAAAGATACAGTGGCCTGAAAATATGTTCACACCCCTTGAATGGCTTTACATTTTATCACTACAAAACTACAAACTTTAATGTGTTGTTGTGGGGACTGTAATGCGACAGACAAACACTCGGCAACGAATCATTGTTAAGTGGAAGGAAAAGAATTTCTATATTTGAAAAAAATCAACGACTCAAAAAAGCTAGCATGCATTTGTATTCTGTCCTTCAATATATCACTAAAAGGATGTTATTTATGAAATTGAAAGAATCAGCCAATCAGCAGAGATCCATCACTCAGGTCAGTCCCGACAACACAAATATTGGTCATGTCGACACAAATCGGCAAGAGAGGTAAGAAGAAATTATTTGATTTCTAGGGGACAAAGCAAATATGTAGAAAATCTTCTCTACAGGCCACCAGTTTGTTCTAGAAAACTAATGGAGCATCTCACCGTGTTAAAACATCCCATCAGTGAAACATGGTGGTGGTTGCAATATGCTATGAGGAGGATTTTCTACCTGAGGGACAGGGAAGCTTTGTCAGAGGTGATGTGGGGATTATTTCCTGAAAGGTCTAAAACCTTAATTCAAATGCATTTCCCGATTAAAACTTGGGAAGAAGCCCACTGCTTCCCAAGGGGATCGGTTAAATGCAGAGGTAAATTTCTCCAGTGTGAGATCAATAAAGCTCAATTATAATATTTTTTTTATAAATATTTCAGACTTACAGATAAAAGAAAAAAATGAAGCACGGGTGCGTTTCCTTTTACATAAGGGGTACATATGTCAAGTCCTCTCTAACAAACCTGACTCTAAAGGTTTAATCCCATCATGTAGCTCAGCAAAGGCAGGATAACGATCCACTCATTTGTTTCAGGTGTGTTAAAAATGGGGTACCTCAAAAAGTTGCAGGATAGTAGCTGTGCCATATGTTGTCTGTCATTAAAGAAATCCCCATAAAATACACAAAAAATTGTGGTTTATAAGAAAAAAGAAATCTAAAACAATCCAAAAGGAATGCGTCTCAAGGCACCGCAGATGTTTATGAGGGTCGTCTGTAGTGCATAGAGGAATAACTAAACGGAGCCCTGCAAACGTCTGCTGAAACAAATGCTTTTCAATTGATCCAGTCCCTCGTGATGACAAGATAGTTAATTGGATAAACAACACGCAGAAGTACAAAAAACGGTACAAAAAGGGATTTTTTGAAAAGTTCAGATATCAGTCACAGTTCTGGGTTTTGACCGAGCGGCAGCGCCACTCCACCGTCTTATTACTAAACGGAGGTTTCTGATTGGAGCAGCAGTATAAACTTATGAGACTTGGGGTCGATGTACTCTTCAGTCAAGCGGATGTAAGGGATGCCCTTGACTGTGATTGCTAAACTAAAATCAAGACACTTTAGCAGGAACTCTGACCCCTCCTTAACCCCACTGGTGACGGGGGCTTCGCTGATCAGCGTCCATTGATCAGCCATCCAGCGCTCAGGGCCGTACTGTAGGGTTGGACCGGGTGCCAGGTAGGCCTCAAGGAAGGCCTGGACACAGAGTAAAAAGGTTAAAGTCATACTCAGGATGTACATTAATAACTAGATTTTAAACACATGAAAAAGAAATATTCATAAAGTTTTTTTTTTTTTTTTAGCAAAACAGGCGTTTAAATAAATGTTTCTAAAGTATTTTTCAATATGATAATAAATAACAAGCCAGACTTACCTTAGGACTCATGTTATTGACTAGGCAAAAAGCCAGGTGCTTCTGGATGCTCTCCATGCTATGGCAATGCTGCCTCCTGGTGGTGCGGAGGTATTTCTGCAGCGCACGAGCCATTGAGGGAAATATAGCAAGGGCGGCTTCACGCACATCCATGATGTCGGACGGTGTAGCGTTCTCGTCTTCTTTCTTCATGCGTCGCACATGTGTGAAAGCTTCTTCCACGGCGACCACCAGCCTGATTAACAACAAAAACAGGATTTACCGTTCAGTTTGGACATTTGTATATTGATCCAATCTGAGGTACTTGTGACAACAAAAGATTTGCAGGAACGCATAAGTGCTTTATTTTTTGTGTCAAATGAGTTTCATACGAAAAGTAAAGAAAAATCACAATTTCTACAGAAACAATCTTTAATACACAAATAGCATTTAAAATGATTATTTACCACTAATAAAAAATTATACAGCCAGATCAAAAATAATAATAATAAAAATCACAGAACCTGGAGTTGTAAAAAACACATCAGAATCTTTTCGAAAAACCAGATTTTAATTAAAAGAACTGGATTTTTTACAGTATAACGAAATAAAAAATATGGTTAAATCAAAAAAGATTTAATTCACCAGACACAAGAATTTACGTTCTTCAATTGTAAACATGGTCTCTTAGATCTAAATTAAAAGAAAAAAACAGCTGGCTGACTGAGGGTAAGTTTAATCCTCTATTAAATAAAAGATTGATTTTAAAAGAGTGGATTGGTTTTGTGTGCTTTTAACCCATATTGACCAATAGGCATGGCTCTAAATATGAATTCAAGTAGCTCATAAAAACAAAATTAATCTGCACTCAGTTTGACTTGACTTTGAATTATAGCAAAGACACTGCTGATACTTTAATTTTTCTCATACATCTGTATCCTACATGATGCTTAGTTTAGATGAAAGGAACTTTGAGTAAAGATGATACATACATGTTAAAAGTGTTTATTTTCTCAGAAAATTGTCTGGTTCTCCTTAAACCCTTTTCCATGAACATTTTCATAAAAAAAAAAAAGATACCGTCGCCATTGTAGTATATTCTCTGACCTCATTAGCAGCAGGCTCTACCTTATCCCTTTTTCCCAAACCCCCCAAACATAAATCCTGTTACATTCCTGTGAAAAGCAGCTCAGCCTCAGTGGATCTGTGACAATGGATTTGGAATTGGCTGTTAGAAAATCCATGCCACCACAGGGAGAATGTCCTACAGTGTTCTTCTCTTTTTAACCTGACTTCCAGGACTCCAATTAGGAAGATTTTTAACAAGGTTTTGACCCAAGGGTCTGATCTGCTACAAATGTAACAGAAATCTATATGGGTTTAAATTTCTGGTGAAAGTACAAATACATGCCAAAAAACCTTTGCGATGAGGTTCAAGTGTAAATTAAAGATGTATCTTCCCATCTCCTGTGTATCCGAGTCCATGCAGACTTTGTGACCCACCTGGCTCTGCGTTTGCGAACTCTCCTCTCATAGTCTGCCTCTTCATAGTACAGCTCGCTGTGTGCATTGTCTTTGCGTTTTGCAGCAGGTGTAACCATGGACCGTGACTGATTTCCATTAGTGGGCTGAGCTGCAGCCGTGCTCCCTGGGGCTAAATCCAGGACAGAACAGAGGCAAACTGATTATATCAGTGTGACCTGAAGGAAAGCAACTTCCTGACCCTGCAGCAGAATATACCACTAGTGATGAATGAGCATGGAGAGAAATCAGATCTAATTACTGGGGAAACTAATGAGCAGGAATGTTTCAGTTCAGGATTATAACCATCTAGGTTCACTTGTTTTGGGGAAAAACTGAGTTTGAGGTATGAAAGTCTCTGATAGGAGATTGATAGTATGGAAATCTTGTCTAATTGACAGTTTTTTAGCAAAAATTTTAAGGTAAATTTCTTTCTAAATGATGCAAATATTCCAAAAAAGGTAAAAAACAAACCACTTGACTTTTTTTTTTAAAGTTTGAAGATGTTTCCCTTCCCATCCAGGGAGCTTTTTCAATTCAAAACATGTCCCAGGCTTTATAGAGTAGCCAAACAAAGCCTTGTTATGGCTTAGAAAACATGCAAATTGAACCAAAGAACAGGTCCACCCCTTAGTAATGGGAGTCATTGAGGTTGTTGTTGGCCTGCAATACCCGATACTGGTCTATGCCTCTGAAAAATGAGTCGTTAGGGTCATTGTTGGCCTGGCTGAGCAGGCGACATATTTTGGTCCCTTGCATAGCGATGGGGGTTGAGATGATAGCGGGAAGGAATCAAACTTGGAAAACAAAGTCCAATGATTTGTTTTTTTACCCTTTTAGCTTTTTTGGAATGAGCATACCACATACTGAGAATCTTCACCAGTATGTGGCAAAAAAAAAAAAAAAAAAAAAACTCACTGAGTGTGGCTTGTTGAGAATAAACATAATTTTGCACATCAAAGATCATAGTCCATGTAATGACTTGACTAATGGAGCTCATGCTGAGGCATGCCTCATGTTCATGAGGTTTCAATATTGGTGCATTTGCTATTTCTAAGCATGCAGGTACAGAGCTAATGCTGCAGGTCAGGTGGGAATATATATTATTCATATATGTGTTATTATGCATCAGTATGTCAGAGAGACTAAATGCTGCTCTAAAAAAAGATTATTTTTCTACAGCCAATTTACCTCCTGGCCTACATATATGTGCTAAAATAAGAGTGTGGATGAATGAAAAGGAAAGAACAAGCATGGGTGGGGGTTGACAGGAAAGGAAAAAGGGACAGAGCAGGCAGAGCTGGAGACAGGCTGAGAGGGAGGAAGGAGAGATGTGGGAGAATGTGAGAAACTAGCATTTCTCTGATGAATTATTTAAGGCATGAAATTCCATGGCCCCCTAGAGGGCTTTCCGCTGAGATGTGATAGGGATGGGGGAGAGGGTGCACTGTTTTTTTATACTGAAGATAAAGAAATCTACAGCGGTCTGAGGATTAATGGGCAGTGAGCCGAAGATCCTTTTAGACGAAGCAAAGAGTACAATATATGACATTAAAGAACAGGCACACGTGGCTGTGGGGAGGAAAAATGTAAGGCATGGGGCAGAAAGCTTAGCAGGCAATACTCTTTGAACTGGCAGTAGAAACTATAGTACAGATGATGCATCTAAACTATAAAATAGGGCATTGTGTGACATTGAAGGTAATCTTTAAAACTTTAATTTCTTGAACATATTTAGACAGGTATGGTCATGGGGATTTGTCAAAGTTTTTTAGTACTTTTTCTTTTCTTTTACTCAGCTATGATGATTTTCTAAACCATGTTAGAATCTCATCATTAGAAATGCAGTAATTGTACCTCAACCTGCATATGATCTATCGAGACATTATGGATGACACTAGATTTATTGCCATTATTGTACAGAAGAAAAAATCATCCTTTTTCATATGAGTTGACCAACCGTCCACATTGTAGACCTTCAGGCCGGCCAGGTGTTTGGCAGTACGGTGTTTAGAGGCAGACAGGAGAGCAGGGTTGTGCAGGGGAAAATCTCTGTAATAATACTCCAGAATGGTCTGAGCGGCCCGCTGAATGCTGCATGACAGAAGAATGAGAATATATAATTAGAGTTTTTAGACAGCAAGATTTTTTATACTGACCTAAAATCCAATAGGAGCAAAACATTTTGTTACAGTAGAGAAATTAGAGAGAGAAAAAAAATAAATTAATAAGCTGAAACCATAATTTTAGGGTGATGGGTTTCAGTTTGTTTAGTTTTTAGCAGGGGTGGGAGGCACTATGTCATCTCTATGCCATGTATCTGTAATGCCCAGCGATTAAACCAGGTGAGTCCAATCAGCACAATAGTACAGTTAAGCAGCTAGAAAGTGTCTCTTGGATTTTAACCGACACAAAATGGAGCTAAAAGACTTTTTAGTGAGTTGCTGATATCATTTAATAAGTTGCTGGTTGCCTGTAATAAATTCCCCTGACATTTGTTCACAAAGTCTGTCTGTGACATCCTGACAGCATTGTTTCCATGGTTATTTTGACACATGGTGGGTGCCTTCCAGCTATACATATCGCATCTGTATTCATTTTTTGGTGGTAAACGTCCACGCCAAGCAGTTCCTCCAGCTGTGTTTAAATTTCTGCAAATTGGGATGTATAAAGGAAAGGTTCGCACTGAGAAATCTACAAACTGTTTTATTCATCCAGATCTTTTTTCACTGCAAGACTCAACATTTCTCCCTACTTCCAAGTTTTAGTATGAAATCTACACACTCTTCTATATTACCTGGTTTTCTAACTTTGCATAAAAAAAAAAATCTTTGATTGTTGCCACTTATATCACTTACAGTTTTAGCACTTTGTATTTATTTACAATACAAATAAAACCCCTCTGTGGAAATGTAATATCCTCGAATACTTAAGAAGCTTCTTAGAGAAACTGATTGACCTTCAAGGAAATCAATCATTGACCAAGCAAAACAGGAGACAGGTCTTGGATAAAGTGATAGATATGTTTGCAGTAGGCTTAGTTCATTAAAAATGTTTTACTGATCATCAAAGACTGAAAATATAGGTATGGCAAATCCACCAACCAAGCATGACATGGCAATCCAGGTAAATAAGGAGTCTATGGCCTGCAGCTTCAGACCTCCTCAGCCCTTCTACTGGCTCTAAAAGCTTTAAACAAAAATGGATGTAGAGGAAGGTAAAGGTGATGGGGAAGACTGATTTTAGCAGATACGTTATACCTCATATCTGCAGAAAATTCCTTTTCATGTATTTAGCTGTAAATTATGTGTTTTCATTTTTAAAGTTTCTTCTTCAATATTTTCTAACAATGAAAAAAGGAGTAATTTGGATTCCTCCTATTAAGGAATTTATTTTTCCATATTGTAAAATTGATGTGTGATTAATTATGCAAAAAACAAACAAAACAAAACACATTTTTTTTAAAAGCAAAGGTGCATAGAGTGCCACAAAACTGTACTCAAGTTCAAATATCACAAAGTCAACATAATTCTATTTGAACAAAAGCAAAAATTAGCCGGGTTAAAACTGTATTTTGGAAAGGCTACTTATGTACTGAGTAACTTTTTTACTATTTGAAATATATGATCAGACAGGTCATATTGTAAGTTTATGTGCAAATTCCTTTGCTTTTAAAGACAAAGACAGAATTCTATACAAATGTAAAAGTTATTTGACAATAGACTCCGACAGAGGAAACACTTCTCAATATCTATTTAGTAGACAGTAAACATTAAAGGTATTGAGGACGATCTTTTATTTCCGGGTGGATCATCTAAATAAGTGGTCCTCCTAATCATCAATCATTCATAAGGCCGTCCTACGTGCTCGTCCCCATTTTCACCTAAACCTACGCCGAGAAATATCTGGCTGCAGAAATTACCTCCCCTGTGGTACACTGATGAGAAAAGGGATTGAAATATGAACAAAAAGGGAACTTTTAAACATATTCTTAATGTTTTCATATTTCTTATGCATGGATGCCCTAAAATTGAGAGTTTTGCTGCACAGATAAATTCGAATGAATACGATTGTTACTTGTATGGAGACACATTTTAGTCAATGTGCTGCAGTCAGTGTCTGACGAATATATTCTCTGCTCAGTGGATTGCATTTTCTGCTTTTTCTATCAGCACCATTCTATATCATATCTGACAAAACATTAAGAATATGTTTACAAGTTTCCTTTTTATTTCATATTTCAATCCGTTTTCTCATCCAGTCCATTTGTACCATCTTTCAAAACCATTCAGAATCAATTAGGTCCAGTAACACTGTAATTGTCATCTTCATGATTCATACATAATTTCCAATCATCTTAAAAAGCTATAGATACACAAAAAGCGTGCCATGTACTGCACTCTAATCCCTCACCCAAACTGAGATTCGTGTCTCGCTTTCAGCCTTTGTCAGTCTTTCCTGACCCTCTAACTGCACTCATACTCCAGCATAAAGAGTCTACCCACTAGACGGCATGCGTCTTAGCGTGGACTGAGGGTCATTTTTACAGTTCTAGCAACACTCCGTACCTTAGCTGCCCAATGTTGTAGTGGCGTGTCTCTCCGTCTGTGGAGCGGATTACACACACACTGTAGCAGGGTCGGATGTGGCGGAGCTCCAGCAGTACGACTGCCAAATAGTGTACAAACAGCTGGGAGTCCACCAGGGACACTGCAAACTGGACAATACCGTGGTAATCTTCATCCTGAGGGAACCAAAAAAGAAAAGGTCAAATAAATATAAATGGAGACATTTTTTTTAACAAAAAGATTTTGAAACACACTTCTGAAAGTACAGTGATAAAAATCCTTATCATTTTCTTCCTACGTTGGGTGCTGATGTTTCCATTAATTTTATTTACAGAGACTAGACAGTATTTTAAAGTTCCTTAAAGATGAACCCAAAGCTCAACTACAGCAAAGGACGGCTTATGTTGGTGCGATCATCTGGGGCTGCTTTATTGCTTTAGGACCTGGACGACTTGGTATTGAAACCGTAAACTCTGCTCTTTACCAGAAAACCTGATGCAGATCATGGGACCATAATTTCCTGACGTCAAGCTCAAGCAGATTTGGGTTTGAAAGAATGACAATAATACAAAGCAAAAAAATAAAAAAGCCCACTTTAAATTCATAGATTGTTGTGTAAATTATGAAGCTTTATGAACAGCATTCCAGCTGTTTTAATAATATTTAAACGGATAACAGTTATGCTAGTCTTAATTTTTACAATTATTTGATCACTTGCAACAAATAATTGTAAAAAAAAGTATGTGAAAAATAATAATGATAAGTAATCTTTGTCATATTACTAAAGTACACTAACAACAAAAGCTACTTTATGTCAGTGGGAACAGTGTCTTAGTTAGTATGATGTAATTTATGACAAATATATATATTATATATATTCAATTACAAATAACTTTTTAATTGCATATTCTTAAGTCTACGCCAATACAACTCTTCAATTAATTTTTAGTTGTAGTGTATATTTTTCTAAAGTAAGTGTTCATGGATATGATTATCTTCCTGTGCCAACAGTTCTGCCTGCCAGAAGCTGACACCCACTTTCCTTGTTTACGACGTCTCCTTCTGCACTTCCTCACGCTGCATGAGGCCCTGGCTGGCTACCATGGCATGACGAATACTCGATGATTGTAAACATACAGAAAGCACTGGGCATTGACTGTGATTTTTTCCCTGTATCAAATATGCACCGTGTTTATCTTTATATATTTTGACATAGCTAGAGTTCTCAGACACTGTGGCTATCTAATACATGGAATAATGACACACATACATTTTGGATAATCCTTATTTAAAACGAGATAAAGTGTAAAATGAATATCTATTTGAAACTTGTAAAGATAACTGCTCAGTCTAAAGCCTACCTGTGCGTCTAGGATCCGGACTCCATAGAAAAGCCAGTAGGACATGGTGAGCAGCAGTGTGAGAGTGGTGAGGAAGGCCCGATACACACATACCCTTGGCAGGCAGGCCCGGCTCGGCCTCAGAAACAAGGCCCAAACGGCAACAAGGAGGATGAGGATTTTGAAGGAGATAGAGAGGAAGAGACCCTCACAAGCTGCGCCACAAGCCTGCAGTCTGTCAGGCCACATCACTACTGGGAGAAGCAGGAAGACCAAAGGTGTGGCCAGCACCAGCAGACCCACACAGGAGCCAACTGCCAGGGGGAGATAGCGCCGGAAGCCCTGGGTTCGATCCTGGATCTCTTTTCCAAGGCCAACCACTTCCTCCTGGGAGATGCTGAGCTCAGAGGTTCCTGTAACAGCTGTGGTGGTTTCTCCCCAGTTATCATCCTAAAAGAAAATAAAATAAAATAAGTGAAGGATAGGGGAAGATATTCATCAGACTCTTGACTATAAACAGTTAACAGTCATTGCAATCCTTTAATACATCTAATTTCATAATAAAGTCATGTGAACAAATCGCTTATATCTGTTGGATAATCAAAGATTAAGAGATTATGGCAAAGCACTCTGCTTCAGGATTTTTGGTAAAGGAGCCAAAGTCATGTTTCTTTTAATTACTGTGACCTTGACTGAGCTAAATGAGATGTGCAATCCTTTAGCTGTTCTGGGTTCTGTAGTGAGCTCCTGCAGCATCTATCACTGTGCACTCACAGTGGTCTTTATAGACTGGGCACTTCTGAAGAGGTTCACTGCTGCTCCAAGTGTTCTCTGTGTATGAAAAATGGCTCTCACTTACTGCCAGGGGTGGAGCTAGGGAGTGGCGGCCGTGGCCCCCTAAAGCCAATCACTGGCCAGCCTTACTGGATGAATAGCTGTTTCATGATGAATCGAATTCACCGCATTCACAACAAGCAGTTCTTCTCTAAACCAGAGGGTGGCAGCAGTGATTCTCTCTGCCATTTCAATTATGAGTAAATTCACCCCAAATGAGAAAAAAAAAAATGTGACAATGAATTATTCTCATAAGTATACTAAGATTTAAGGTAAAAAATACAGAATTAAGACTCTTTTGAGAACTGGTTTGTGTGTGTTGTGGGGGAGAAGGGAAAGTGATTTGTCCCTGAAGTCATCTTGTAGTCTAGGAACAACTGCTCATTTAATGTGGGCACCATAAATTATTCATTTAGACAGCACAGATGTTCATATGGGTGTAGATTTATTTGACAGAGTCTAATGAAAATTTGGTCTGTCTTCAGTAATTTATACTGGTTCATTTTCTGCTTTAGTACAGTGTGATTAGTGGAGCTCGACCCTGAACTGGCTTTGGCACCCGGCCATCCTTATAAAAATGCTCTGGCTCCACTACTGGTCACTGCAGCACCAATAGCTTAGAATTTAATCTGAGAGCTTTTTCTAGGGTGACAGACATAAACGCCTCATCTTTTTCTTGAATATCTTTTAGAATAAAACTAAATATTTGAAATAATTTCAGCTGACTTGGCATTATCATACAAGTCCTATCTAAATGGTTTATCAACTCTTTAGGTCTGACAACAAACAGGTTCACAGAGGAAAAATACTATGTTTGATAAACAGCTAATTTAACTGCACTTTAACATTGATAAATTGGTTTACTTTGCTTTTGTTTTGTGGAAACAGATGTTTGTATTAATCGGGTCAAGTTTATTCTGCTTATTCTACCCCACATATTGTATTTGGTTTCAAAACCAGTTATTGGATGTTTGCTGGTGACCTTTTTAAAGGAAGATTATTTCTGCGGGGGCCGGCTTCAGATCGAATCAGCAATGGTCTGACTCAGTTAACCCAAACAGTTAAGAGTTTCATTACAATCGTTTCCTTTCCTCTGCCTGCATATTTTATAAACAGCTAACAAATAATTTTTTAAACACAAATATAAAGAAGAACAGCGTTTATTTAACCTACATGAGAAATCAGAGAACATGGTAAATAAATCAGGGTCCATCACAGCTATGAAATAGCTTCAATGTTCAAAACTTGACCTGTTTTTTTTTTCATTCCTTATGCTGTATTATAAAAAACTTTCACACATTGATTTCTGAGTTCAGAAAAAAATAAATATTAATATAAAGGAATACAGATGAAATGCTAATTTCAGAGAGGTCTGAAATAGGATGTATATAAATACATTTATCAGCTGCGTCCAATTAAACAGAGGCATCCAACCTGACAAGGGAGTGCATAAATGGAAACATCAGAATAACATAGATGTGATCATAGCATTAGCAACAACCAAACAGTGCATGGCTGCTTTGCCAGAGCGAAGAGAATAAACACTGCTCATAAGTTTCCAATGTTAGAAAAATAATATGTAAAAGTATAAAGTGTAAAAATAGCACATTCATAGAGAAAAACTACTGTTTCCCCAAATGATATAAAACTTAAAAGTTATACCTAATAATTGTGTTTCTACTAGGAAGTCATGAATGCAAAGTCAGAAAAGGTCTGCTGAAATACACCCTGCATTAAAAGTGGCAGGTGGAATATTTGGAGAAATGCTCAAATATTTTCAAATGCTTTTTACTAAGTCATGGAAATATTTCATAATAAACAATGAAATTACAAGATTACAACATGCAGGGAACAGGGACAGACCAAATGTAATCTGCTTTCATGAATCTAGGGTACCATTTGTAAAGGATGGGCTGCAACCATAGTTATAATCTTGTTTAGCCAGAGCACAGCAATCCGCTTTCCTACTGAAGCTCTAAGATCTAAATTCTGAGCTAATATACCATCATAAAATTAAATCTGGAAGACTCTTATCAGGTTCACATGAACCAATTGTGATGTCCCACATTCAAGACTCAGCCAATCAACTCAGGGCTGTAGCTTCTCAGAAGCCTTTATTTAGCTCCTGGCCTAGCATCTCTCTCCTGCACATTTGCAAACTTTTACCCACCTCCGCCCCATCTTTTACTCTCAGACTATTCTCAGTCCCACTGATTCTCTGTTAATTCAACCACCAGTGTCCAAGCCCCGGGATGAAGACTACTCTAATCCTTCTCCTAGATTAATCATCATAGCAAGTGTCGATTCATAGCATCTAGGTCTTCTGCCAGGGCCTGAGCGCCAAAGAACTTATTCCATTCATGTCAATAAAACCCTTTTAATCACAGCTTTTCTCTGTCTGAGTCTTTCCAGGTTGAAATAACTTGAGATACTCCAGGTTTTTCCTTCAACACTGTGTTCCATCTTGTAGCTCAAACTAGAGTTTTAATTGGATATTCTGTAAACATAAAGATAGAACATTTTTATCGAGCTGACAAACCCAGCAGCAGCAGCTAGGTGTCAGAGATTTTAAGAATCTACTGCCATTTCATGATCAAATGGGACACACAGCTGTTTTGAAAAGGTGGAATACAGGAATATTTCTTCTAATAATCCATAAGACATAAATAAAAAAATGTTTATGTTACTATTTTCTTCACCTTATAGTTTTAGGCTTAGAAAATCTATCTGAATCAACTTAATAAACAGATTAGGGTATGCAGGAAGATTCAAATGCAGCTTAATTTATAAAGCATGGCTATGCATGACAACAACAAATGCCCCAGATTTGCATGTCCATCATTATAAATTATTATCCCTAAATATGAATAACTATGTGAACAGCTGAGCTGTATTAAGGCAAATATATTTCCAACACCAGCAAAGAGACAGGCAGAGTAAATGTGAAGGAAGTATTTTTTTTGTTTGTCTGTCATTGATTCAGGCAGCTAATTATTGTTCCCAAGAGTGCTGCTGTGTTTTGCCAACTACAACCATTCATTGGAGCAGCAGCTGCAGAGGCACGGATGGATGAGGGCTGGAAAAAATGGCAAACCGAACAAAACAGCCTTCATATCATCACACGTCTGCACTCACACATACACCAAAGCACATCAGGCTGCACGCACAACCAGAGATCACTGCGGAGCTGCTGGAAAACGAGACCACAGACGGTCACCTAAATGATCATCTGTCTGGGGGGTGTTTATACCTCTGCATAAAGAGTCATTTTAGGTCATTAAGAGGTTGAATTAACCGTTACAAATGAAGAAAGCAATAGTCCTAATTTTAGAAGGTGAAATCTTAAATTACAACTGCAGAAAGACACCAAATGAGTAGAGATTATTTTCTTCTCTGCAGTTAACAGCCAATTAACTCAGCCTTGCTGGAGGATGGGATGCCAACGGGAGCTAGAAGATAAATGAGCATGAAAAAAAAAGGATACAGAGGGAAGGGAAGTCAGAGAGGGGGATGGCAGTTGGTACGGTGCAATTCAAGTGCAGAAGAGCAGAAAGAAGGAAAGGTTGAGGGAGAGTGGGGTGCAGATGTATTACATCCTGTAGTGTCTGTAAGGCTAATGAATGAAACAGACATTTTCATTGGAACGGTGGCGTCTTTTAAGACCAAATCCATTCTCTTTCAAGCTTTTTTCTTTTGTTTCTTTCTCCAGTCATCCTATTTTCAGTAGGGTCTTATAATAGAAACAAGAAATGTTATTCTTTATCAGGAATGTAAAATAAAATGACATGTACCCTGGATACAATGCTTAGTTCCTTTCTAGCTGTTTCTGTCCACACCTGCTCCCAATTAACTGATTACTCTTCTCTTTGTTCTCTTTGATAGTGTCAGAGTCAGAGTATACAGTATAGTCCTCCTCTGCAGTTCCTCATTGCTGGATTCTCTTCATTCCTCATTTATGTTTCTCCCTGGTGTCTCCTAGTTTTGGACCCTGAGTTCCTCGTCTATTATTCTTGAATTTATTCAATTTGCAAGAAACCATCTCAGCCTTGCTACTAATGGGGTACTGTGTGCTTGATTAAGCTAACAGATTAGCATAAAATATGATTTGTTGTACTGGATGTGATTTTTCCATGCCATGCTACAGTATTGGTGTCCCTCAAAGTTTTTCAGATTTTGTCATGTTATAGAAACACTAAGAGTGTTTTTATTTCAATGTGTTTTAGTTGGATTGTATAGGATAGTACATTACATTCCCATTCAGTTGCACATAATTGAGAAACTATGATTGGGTCAAAACTTTTGAAAAAGTAAATCTGAAAAGTTATTTGCATTAAGGGTTTTTATCCCCTTGCAACTAAATTCCTTCAGGAACATCTTAGTAAGTAAGATTTCATTTATAAGGCTCACTTCATCGTTATACAGGTGCTGGTCATAAAATTAGAATATCATGAAAAAGTAGATTGATTTCAGTAATTCCATTTAAAAAGTGAAACTTGTATATTATATTCATACATTACATACAAACTCATATATTTCAGATGTTTATTTTGTTTAATTTTGATGATTACAAATGACAACAAATGAAAATCTCAAATTCATCATATCAGAAAATTAGAATATTACTGAAGACCAATAAAAACAAAGGATTTATAGAAATGTTGGCCAACTGAAAAGTATGAACATGAAAAGTATGAGCATGTGCAGCACTCAGTATTTAGTTGGGCCTCCTTTGGCCTGTATTACTGCAGCAATGCGGCGTGGCATGGAGTCGATCAGTCTGTGGCACTGCTCAGGTGTTTTGATAGCCCAGGTTGCTCTAATAGTGGCTTTTAGCTCTTCTGAATTGTTGGGTCTGGTGTATTGCATCTTCTTCTTCACAATACCCCATAGATTTTCTATGGGGTTAAGGTCAGGAGAGTTTGCTGGCCAATTAAGAACAGGGATACCATGGTCCTTCAACCAGGTACTGGTAGCTTTGGCACTGTGTGCAGGTGCCAAGTCCTGTTGGAAAATGAAATCTGCATCTCCAAAAAGTTGGTCAGCTGCAGGAAGCATGAAGTGCTCTAAAACTTCCTGGTATGTGGCTGCGTTGACCCTGGACCTCAGAAAACACAATGGACCAACACCAGCAGATGACATGGCACCCCAAACCATCACTGACTGTGGAAACTTTACACTGGACTTCAAGCAACGTGGATGAAGTGCCTCTCTTCTTTTCCTCCAGACTCTGGGACCTTGATTTCCAAAGGAAATGCAAAATTTACTTTCGTCAGAGAACATGACTTTGGATCACTCACCAGCAGTCCAGTCCTGTTTCTCTTTAGCCCAGGCAAGACGCTTCTGACGCTGTCTGTGGTTCAAGAGTGGCTTGACACAAGGAATGCGACAGCAGAAACCCATGTCTTTCATACGTCTGTGTGTGGTGGTTCTTGAAGCACTCACTCCAGCTGCAGTCCACTCTTTGTGAATCTCCCCCACATTTTTGAATGGGTTTTGTTTCACAATCCTCTCCAGGGTGCGGTTATCTCTCTTGCTTGTACACTTTTTTCGACCACATCTTTTCCTTCCCTTCGCCTCTCTATTAATGTGCTTGGACACTGAGCTCTGTGAACAGCCAGCCTCTTTAGCGATGACCTTTTGTGTCTTGCCCTCCTTGTGCAAGGTGTCGATGGTCGTCTTTTGGACAACTGTCAAGTCAGCAGTCTTCCCCATGATTGTGTAGCCTATAGAACTAGACTGAAAGACCATTTAAAGGCTTTTGCAGGTGGTTTGAGTTAATTAGCTGATTAGAGTGTGGCACCAGGGGCCATCAATTTTGAACCTTTTCACAATATTCTAATTTTCTGATATGATGAATTTGAGATTTTCATTTGTTGTCATTTGTAATCATCAAAATTAAACAAAATAAACATCTGAAATATATGAGTTTGTATGTAATGTATGAATATAATATACAAGTTTCACTTTTTAAATGGAATTACTGAAATCAATCTACTTTTTCATGATATTCTAATTTTATGACCAGCACCTGTAAATGCAGCTGATCTGTGAAGGCCTCAGAGTTTTGCAGGAAAACATTATTGAACAGACAGCATCATAAAGAGCCAGTAACAGTAGACAGGTCATGGACACCGTCGTGGAGAAGTTAGGTCATAAAACTGTTCTCCATGCTTAGGATGTCTCAGTTAGGACAGAACAGTATGCCACATGATATAGGTAAAGTAAGCACAACAGCAAACCTTCCAAGACATGGTTTTCTAACTGAACTTGCATGCATGGCACGGATAGCAATTATTCAGAGAAGCGAACAAGAGGTTTGCAGTAACCTGCAGAGGTGTAAACCTCTGCAACTCCTCTAAAGGAGGCTAGAATAAAACAGGTGTTGAAACAAAGGTGTATTTTAAAATGTCCTCTCAGCCAAGGAATGAGAAACAGCAAACATTAACAGGTTTGTTTGAACAAACCTGAACTGTTTGACCAAATGATGCAATGCTCTGTACGACTATAAGCAGACAGTCTCTATAGTTAAACATGGTTGTGGTATTATGATGCTGTTGCGATGATTTTCTTTAACAAAGATGGAGACGTAGATCAGAGTTGATGTGAATATGGGTGAGGCTAGAGGACAATTCTGAGAAAAAAAACTGAAGAAGTTGCAAAAACAACCTTTTTTTTTAACCTTTCAATAGGCAGCTGTGGACATATTTACCGTAGGAAATATGTTTTTTTTTGTCTTTTGTTTTTTTTTAACCTGGAAGAAAGACTATCAACTTGCCTTTAGGCTGAATGAAAAAAAAGTCTGAGATCACTTGTAGCCAAAATCACTTTTTCGTTACTTAGACATTTTCTGTAGCCAAAAAATGAACATTTGATATCATTAAGCAGACTAGGTGCTTAAAGAAATTATCACATTTTGCCTTACATCAGCCAATTGCTGATCAGAGAAAGTGGACATAGTTTTTTCTGGGCAGGCAGGGGTGGTGCCTTCTGCAGGGGATGGGTCATTTGCCAACCCTCTGCATCCAATCAAAGTAAGCTGGAGTCATTTTGTAAAAATAGGTTAAGCAACAATTTCGATCTCTAAATAGAAACACATCCCAATAGACTTGCTGCAGTAACTGCCGAAAAAAAGTTGTTCAAAATTTTGTAAGATTCATTTTGCTTTTATGCAAAAGTGGACTGTTTTTTTTTTGAGATTTACATTAGTTGAGAAACTTGAAAAAAATAAAAATAATTACACTTAACTATTTAGCACATCTTTGATTTGGTATGTTGGGTACAAATCACTATAAAGTACTATTGATGATTATGGTGTAACAAGTTAATTTGTCAAACACTGCATGGTTTTAATGATAAAGATAGAATATTTCAATCTGATAGATAGTGAAAGTGAAAAATCAGCTTACTTTCACCATTAAAGCACAGTAACAGAACAAATACTCTAATGCTGCCATCCACAATGCCTCAGCCCTGTGCTGCTCCGGATGCAGCGCTACATGTCGGTTGTTTTTGTTGGAAAAGGTTCAGTGCCACATATGATAGAGTGCTTTTTCTTTTGTGTAAATGACTGCCTTCCTTTAATGTTTAGGTATGTTTATTGACATCAAATTACAAGCTGTTCATGTCTTAAGATTGCGAGTAGGGATGTTGACTTCTACAGGCAGAAAGCAAAAGAGACGAATAGTCAAACCCTATAAGGGTAACATATGCTTTGGTGTTGCTTGAGTTAACAGTGCGAGGAAACTAAAGCTGCTTCCTCCTGGCACAAAGTCTCTCACAAAGCAGCATGGACAGGCTCAGCAGTAGCAGACTCACTATAACTCCACTCTAAGAGCATATCCCTATGCTGTGCATGCAACAAAAAAGGAGGATTATTCATATCAGTTTTCTCCAAAGTGGCATTTGGCAGGAAACCCAGGCTAATAACAGTCTAAATCCATTGGCTACCAGTTCGTATTTCATCAGCTCTGCCTGCCGACGTTCGCTGCTTCTAAAAGTCCAGGATAGAGTGGATATGGTGAAATTGGTAGATAGTAACGAAAGGGCTGTGAATTCTGCTTTTCCATTTGGTCACATTTTTTCTGTTGGGAAAGATGCAGCACAATGGCTGATCACCTTACACCATCGACAAAGGATAGGAGCCGCAAGCGGACCATCACATGCCAGTGGGGAATGTGTGGAATGTCACTATGCCGCCAGAAGGGCACACAGAACACAGAGAGGGAAAATCTACAACCTCTAAAGAAATATCAAAACATGAGACTGAAGACAAACTTAGAGCCAGTTTAATAGCTTATATATGAATTCAACAGCTCTCTAATATAAATGTTAACTCATAAAATGAAAAATAGTTTTGATATTTAAATCCATTTAATGTAGGTCAGAGACACTGTGAAGGCCATTGGAAAGTGCTAGATAAACAGAAACTCGACTTCTCTTTACCCACATATTTTTCCTCTCTTTGCAACTCGTTTAGCTTTAGTGCAAAACAGTGAGAGATTTTGGGAAACACCTGTAGCCTAATATGTAAAAACAACAGACTGTTTTCTTACGGGGGGTGCTTCTGTGAGAATAAAGAAAAAAGGAAGTCATTTTTTAGGAAAAGAGACAGGCTGTTTCCAGTTTTTGTTCTAACTCTGTGGCACAATGAGCCGCCATTAAGCCTCTTATATATGGCTCTGCCAACAATTTGAATAATTTCTTTGCAACATGATCTTCATATTTAAAGCATCTCCAATCCTCTTTTATAAGAGCATGATCAGGGATTTATTTTCTTGTTTGGAAATGAAAAGCTAATTTCATCAGCTTGCTTCGGCCTCACTTAACGACTTCTGCTGGTTTCATTATGTCCTTTTTATAGAGCCAAACTCACACGGCATCAACAGCATTCACAGTGCAACCCAGCGCCGACTACAAATCCGTCTCTGCTTCCAAGAGAGATGCTTATCGGCTGACCTATTTGATCTTACAGGACCATTGTTGTTTTATATAAAGCAGTGGGCAGCCAGCTGTGTTAGTAGCATGAGTTTATTGGGTCAGTATACCAAGTTCCTATGAGGATTAACAGGATTTGCTCTAAAAATAATGTGATTACAATGGGGACATTTTTAGAACGCATGTTTCGTAATTAAAAAAATAAATTCCACTTCTTTTGGTGTTGCTATATTTCTTTAGTTTCAGCTTAATCCTGCTTACTGATCTAAGGAAGGGTGGAATAAGTGCAGATACCTGTGCTTCATCTCCAGGGTCCGCATTTGCTGATGGTTCTCCAGGCAGTGGCTCTTCATTCTGAACAGGGGATTCGTTGGATGGCGTATCAGGCGGGTTGATGACCACTGACCTCTCAGAGCGAGTGCTGTCCTTGCTGCTGCCACCTTTGTGTCTTTCTCGGCCTCGATCTCTAGAAATTAGGCAAGCAAGAATAACAGACAGGAAAATGTTATGTAATATCCATATAGATCGGAGGTCTTCAACAGGAGGTTCGCAGAGGTACTGCATGTAGGTAGCGAAAGTTTTGGTTTATTACACTTTTTTTAATATTCCACCTTTAATTTTTTTCCAGTAATTGAAATGCATTTAAATTCACATTAACATTCAACACACTGTAGTAAACAGATAAATGGAGGCAGAAGATGTCTTTCAGTCATCAATGCACACATTCAGTGACACACAGGAGCTCTTTCAAAGCTGGGCACCGTTTCCTTCACAACACCTGTCCCATCAACGAGGATTAAGAAATACTTTAATCATCGAAGGGCAAAATAACTTTCGTTACATGACTCCATCTGTAATAGAGGGACTATAGAACCAGTTTGATATGACATAATTTCATACAATATATATAATTAGGCGGTCCTTTGCCTGGAAAATGTTGAAGACCCCTGATATAGATTGATTAATGGATACAATTTTAGTAAGTGTGGAATCATCCATCCATCCATCTATCCATCCATCCATCCATCCATCCATCCATCCATCCATCCATCCATCCATCCATCCATCCATCCATCCATCCATCCATCCATCCATCCATCCATCCATCCATCCATCCATCCATCCATCCATCCATCCATCCATCCAAATTCTAAAGGCCTGCTCCTTTTTTCTTTGTTCGATTTGTTAATTGTCTATATCCGTTTAGAGAAAGCAATTTTGACAAGGATATGCAAATGACAACATTAACCAGGCTCAAAACGGTTTTTGCTAATCAGAAACTTTGTGCATTTTTAAGGACTTTTGAAATTGAGGTGCTCACTGACATGAAAAAATATCTGCAGTCATATTGCCACAATGAAGAGATATCCCGTGCACATGTAAACACATTTGGACTGTCAAAAATAATACTACTGTAGGAGTATATATATATATAAAATGAAGTGTATATAGGTGGCACAAATTAATGCAGCGGAACTGCAGACAATCTTTTTACAATTAAGCTATGTAACAAAAAAAAGAAAGAAATTAAATGTGGTGGCATATTCATAAAAAAATTAGCTTCAAAAGAGCCTGCAAAGAGACATATAGAGTGTAAGAGATATGTTTTTTGTTCTGGCTATATTTGAATTCTAATAACATAATTTTCTATTCTGTATATCATTTTGTATTTTCCTAATGCTACCTCAATCTTTATGGCTTTCAACCTTATTTTTTTAGTTTATCAGCACTCTCAAAATGCCTGTAGAACGAACAGTCTGCTTACATCAATGGGACGAACCAAATTGTTTTTCATGTCTTAATATTACCACAACATTCTTTCACCACACCAACTTATTGCACATACTAAAAAAAAATTACAAGTTAGCGGCTCTTATTTGGAAACATTGAAGATTAGGCCCTATATGTATAAACTTAAATCTAGGTTTTTATATATATATATATATATATATATATATATATATATATATATATATATATATATATATATATATATATATATATATATATATAATAAGTGGGGTTATAATCATCATCATATATTATCATCCATATCCTAACTTTTCCGTATAAGATGTATACAGTTTCATGTTTATTTATTTTATAGCCTCTTACAGTTACTCTCTGTTTATACATACCATTTATAGTCAATACATTCATAGTCTCTGTGTACATGTAAATAAATAATCATATCTTTATAGCACTTCTGGATAGATGCAAACTACATTTCTTTGCTTTGTACTTGTGACAGTGTAATGACAATACAATGAAGTCTATTCTATTCCATTTTATTCTATTCTAAAAGAGATACAAGAATGCGTCTAGTAAAATATATAAACTTATCATAGTTAAGTATGGACTTGGGCTGTAAAAGTAATGATAAAAAATATTCCTTCATTTAGAACTAGACTTATTCTACTAATGAAAAAGATTTTTGGGCCACACAGCTGGGATAACCCTAATCCTCAAGCTTTGTACATATCAATCTCCAGCTTAGTTTATATCTATTTTAGTCTCTAATCTCATCTGCTGGGCGACAAATGAAAAAACAAACTAGAAAAGCTTATCTAATATAGGCTCTGTTGTGATCAAATAAAAACATTCCAACAGAGAAACTGAAGGTCAGACAGACAGACAGGAAACATACCCGTGGCGGTTTGACCTCCCAGACCGACTGGAGTAGCCAGAGTGGGTCGACTCAGTGTCCATCCCTGCAGAGTTCAGTGCCAGCAGTGGGGTAGGAGTATGAGCAGCGGCTAGTCACGTGAAAGGAATTGCGAGATGGAGTGGGAAGACGAGGTATGCGGTCTCTGAAGGCTGGCCTCAGAAATCCCCGGCGACTGAGAGCTATCCCAAAGAGCCGAAATGCCACATAAACCTGAGAGATAAACACAGAGTAGTCTGAGGGGCGCTTCCAACCCGCTATTAGCATCTAACAAATACAGTTCAGATACAATCTATGATTCCTTGTATTACATATTAGTAACTTTAAATAAATCTATGTTTAAAAATACCTTTTTACTCCAACCAGTCTTTTTGGGTGTAATGTTTGCGTTGCGTATATACTGACTTTTTTTCCACTCTCAGTTTGCACACTCAGCAAAGAACGATTTATGAGACAAACTTTATGTGGAAAGACTTATTAAAACCCGACCTAAAAACAGACACTTTGAAATGTTCCACAACAAAGACTGCTTTGAACACTCTAGAAGTTTAAAGCTTATTTTCTTTGATAAATAAAAAACACAATTCTCTGCAAAACCTTTAACCATAAAGAAAACAAGAACAAATAAAACTGCTTAAAAATTATTCTCAAAAATACTAACAGTGCTATACAAATACGTTTGCATCTTTTGATATTTTTGTGATGTGTTTTATTGGGACTTTGTATGGCAGATAGACATCACAAGGCTGTGCATAGCTGTAAACTGGAAGGGAAATTATATGTGGTTTTCAAGAGTAGAGCTGCAGCTGGTTTAAGGAACATATCCATCTACAGATGTATTGCTCATTCATTGTTCACTGCAAACTGGCTCAAGAACAGTCAGATTTATTATCATTTTTTAAAATCCTGCCACAGACTTAGCTGGATTTGGTTCTGGACTCTGATTGGTCCCATCAAATAATAAATATCATTTGACCTAAACTGGTTCATTGTAGCTCTGGCCGTATAGTTATGGAGGCCTGAAAGGTGTAAGGCATAATTACTGCTCTGAGTAGGTTTTTCTGTCAGATAATCACATGTCTTAGAGTCTGTATACTCCAGTTAAGGATTTATTGATTGGTGAATGAATTGAGGATTATTTCAATAATCTATTAATCTAATCGGATGCTTCAGTTGTAATGCATTTATTAATTCATTTATCTATTCAAGTATTTATTCATTCATTAATTCATTCATCACAAGCAAACAAACAAACATTAGGATATACATTTTGACATATGAAAGCAACATTTAATTCACAAATGGCTGAAAAGTGACTAAATATAGAGAATATAGAGGGATTGTGCATTCAACTTGCTTAAATAAATATGGATTATTGATTATATTGTGCAAACAGAAGAAATTGTGTATTTAGTGCATTTGGTTAAAATTAATGAAATATATTATCAAATTCTGCCTTATGTTAACATATAACATTTATTTAGATAATCACACTAAAACTTCAGGACAAAAATCTGAAAAATGTATTTTTTTTCTATTGTTTTATTCAAATTAAACCTCAGGTTTGTAATAAATATTTTCTTTACAGGTCTGAAATATCCGATTTGCTTTTTTCGTATTGAGACTAAAACAACTGCTTACAAGAAAGAAAAAAAAAAGTACTGTAAAAAAAAAATCATCATTGAATTCCCTGCTGGTGGTTAAAACAAATTGCTTTTTTATAAAACAACAAACAGAAAAAAAGTCTTGTTTCTCCCAAAACAAATAAATTATGGAATGTTCTGTACTAAATGAAATATTAAAGCAATTCTGACTTCCCATCATGCCTTCAACATTTTCCAATAAGCGGGGGCTGTATCTGGAACACTCTTGGCCCAGAAATGGTGCAGCGTGATACCTTACTGCCTCACCATGCATGACCATTCATTTAGATTTACGCCCTGTCTGTCTCTCAGCTGTTGTCCTGACAACCAGCCGTCAGTACCAGCACCACCTCCTTCTAATAACTCGAATTATTCTGCACATCATTTACAAGCTATTGGTTGTCTCTAGAGCCAATGATGCATGGCTTATCTAAATTAGCTCATAAAACACAGCAGGAGGAGATCACTGTGATGAAGAGAAACCAGCTATTGCTGAAAAATTATTTCTGGTCATTTGATTTAGAAAAATGTTTGTGAAAACTGAAATGTAAGGATTGTCCTGCAGGACGAATAAACCAACCTGAACATTTGTGGTCTTTTCCCCTCCAAAATGTATTATTCCTTTTATTATTCAGAACTAAAACACATCTGTTTCAGTTTTGTGTGCATTTTAAATCTAAAAGCAGGGTAAACAGTGTTAAAACTGCATATCTTTCAGCTTGTCAATGATGAAGACAAACCTTATGAAACAGCCATAATTTTCCAAAACAAAATCTCAAATCAAATTTTCCTACTGACATCTGCAGCGTCCACAATTGCCTTCCCAACACTCAAGGCCCCTTCTAAGAGCACAAATCAATCTCTCCTGCCAAGAGGAATTTATTTTGATATATTTCTATTAAGTGGGGGATGGCGTAGGGAAAGGACCCAAACAGCAAACAATAGTCTTTCATCCCCTCTAGAACCCATATGGTTAAATGAATAAGCCTGAATCAAAGCTGTTAACCCCTTCAGTGCTGAACACTGAGCGCGTGGCTGTCGTATGTGGGCCAAGAGGATACCAGTGAAAAGCCCACTCATGCACGAGACAATGATGAGGAGGCATGTGAACCAGGGCATGTGGAAGAATTGAAGCCACAGGCTAAGAAAAACTATCAATTACAAGTCAAACATAACAATAAATATGCAAGAAAAAAAAAATGAAATCTGCATGTGAGCATACTTTTTTAAACTGACTCTTAGAACTGCGCTCATTTAGGATTTCATCCAGTGTAGAAAATATATCCTCAAGCGCACTGAAGTTGCATCGATGCACATCGTTCCGCTTGGCTGCACTAAGGGAGTCACAAGGGCAGAAACCGACACTAATGTAAAACAAACATTCATTAATATGTTTGTTTAATGGAAGGGGCCTGCTGCACAGCAGGAGTTAATATAATAACCACATGCAGGCTGATGGGATGCTACAGGCTTCCTTTTGCCAAAAAAACCCAGACTTGACTCTTGATGCGTCGATGCCCTTTCAAAATTAAAGCTGCAACAGACCATTAAATAAATTTTTTAGCCTCTAAATATAAGATGTTATCCAGTAAGGATGATGAGTGAAACAGAAAATGATTTCATCAAAGTATCCAGCACTGTCTTGGCACCCTAAATGGCTGATAGCTCCTGCAGAATCATGGTTACCATAGCATCTGTGCCCTCCCTCTCACACCCATTAGCCACTGTGCCTTCCTTCCTTCCTTCATGCACACCCTGCTCTGGTGGTATTACAACACCATAATCGGCCTGATGAAGCAGCTGACTGTTTCATGAAGCCTAAGCAGTCAACAAATGACTAAATTCCCAATCTGTAAAGACACAATTCATACTGCAGTGCATCACTACCTTTGCCTATTGGATTTTTTTTAGTGTTATTCTGTAAAAAAATGCAGCAAAAACAAAGAAGAAAAAAACAATAGTTGAGTTTGTTGAATCGAATACAGGCTGACATGTTCTCTGTGTGTATGTGTAGAGGTTTGCCAGTGGCATTTATTGTAAATACAATCTCCAATCCCTCTGTGGACTTTGGCTAACCCAGAGTGACACCTGTTCATTAGCAGATTTCACTCCTGCTGGAATTCAAGCACACAAATTACACTGTGCTATGATAAAGTATTAAAACCCCTTGAGATTTTCTATTTCAAATTTTGTCACTATTAAGCCACAAAAATCATTGTTATAAATGTAAAGGAAAAAGAAAATGATAGACAGGTTTAATATTGTAAAACAGGTTTTTGTTCTACAGTATTTACATATTTTTTTATTATATTCCAGCTACACACATAACAGATTTTTAGCATCAAACAGCCTGGTTTTGCTTCAGGTTTCTTGCTGTTATAGAGGTGTTTTACCTTCCTTTTCCACTATTTACAATGGCTTGGAAAAGTATTCATACCCAGTGAACATTCCCACATTTTGGCACATTAAACAATAAACAAAATGTGTTATACAATTATGAAGAACAGAGAAATTCATACTAATAAAGAAAATTAAAGAGGCATTGTGCAAAAGCATCAGCCTCCCTGAGTCAACGCTTTGTGGAAGCAACTTTTGCTATGATTACATTTGCAAGTCTTTTGGGATATCTCTCTACCAGCTTTGCAGATCAACTGACTACAAATTTTGTTGTTTTTTCTTTGCAAAACAGCTCAAGCTCAGTCAGATAAAACGGAGAACATTTGTGAACAGCAGCTTTCAGATCTTCCAACATATTCATGATTTGGTTTAGGTCTGGACTTCGACTGAGAACATTCTAACACATGAATATGTTTTGTTTTAAACCATTCCAGGGTTGTTGTGCCACTGAAAGGTGAACGTAAATTCCAGTCTCAAGTCTTTTGTAGACTCCAACAGGTTTTCTTCCATGGTTGTCCTGTATTTGGCTCTATAGCTTTCTATGAACTCTGACTATCTTCCCTGCTAAAGAGAAGCAACCCCAGAGCATGATGCTGCCACCATCATACTGTAATAATCTCCTTCCTGGGATAGGGACCTCAGCAGCTCCTAAGAGTTGCAATATTTTTTCTAACTAATCCACTTCTGGTTAAATGGCCTGTCAGTTTAGGAAAGGCATCATATCTTGGCAGGTTTGCTGTTGCATTCCTTCATTTTCTCTAACAAACCTATTATGCCTTCCATTAATGGTTGGATCTTCTTCTGAGAATAAATTACAACACTTTTCACCAGGCACTTAGTGGCTGAGGGATGTATCTAGGACTTTCAGAGAAAATGTTGCTAAAAATAAAAAATCACATTTTTATTTGAAAGAATGTTTAAAGCTCTTGCACATTTCACTTCCACTTCACAATCATGTGATACTATGTCTAGGTTTGTCACAATTATTCTGAAAATTACACTAGAATGTATGTCTTCATTGTGATAACACGTGGAGATTAGGAAATATTAATACTTTTACAATTCAAACCTAAACAAGCCTTCTTCCTGATTCCTCCTGTCCTCACATCCTATATAGTAACCATTGTTGAACATTCCGGCTGCAGAAATATTTCTTAAATATGTGCAGAAAGCCAATCCTTGACCTCTGATTGACTCCTGTCTTACCTCACTTTGCAACGCCCCCTCCCAAACACACCCACAGAGTAAAAGGAGAAAGTTAAGATCTGACACATTTCTCAGGAATGCAAACTTTAGCCCCCCTTCGATCCATTCATGTGGAACTAAGTTAAAGTACAGTAGAGAGAAGAAGCAGGAAGAGCCATCGCTGGAGAACAGAAGCCCCATCCAGCCCTCATTAAAGTGCTTTTAAATCTTTGTGTAGACCACTGTAAATAATCTTGCATCACATTGACGGAACTTTAGCCTTAAGGTAATGCTGTTTCTTCTTACATCCTGCCCAGCCAGTCAGAAACCTTGGCTTTAAAGAGAACAAAGGCAAAGCAACCCCATTTCTTTTGATCTCTAGTTGCAGGAGCTGATATGACTCATCTAATCAGGAGTTCCCCTCTTCTCACAGTGTCCAGACTCTCCTATCAGCACTGCTCAATAATAAATAACTGTAGCCCCTTTTTCACAGCATCCCTCCATGAGAGACAGCACCAGAGAAGACACACAGCAGCGCCTCATCCAGCTGTGCAGCCCTACAGACAGCTGCTGGTGATGGCGATGCCCTGCAGAGGCTGCCTCGTCTCCAAACAGCCTGTGTATTGAGAGGAGGGTGTTACTGATCTATTACTGCGTTATTGCCAACCTGGTTCATTGGCCTATGTGATGTGCAGTCATTAGATCAGTCATTATTGGTGCGTTTTTTTTATAGCGCTGCCCTGATTAGAAGCTATATTTAAAATAAAAGAGATTAGGAGGGAACATCTGTTTGGTAAGAGGGACATTTTTAAATCGTCCTTCCTCGTCGCTGCAGCAGTGAACTTAATTCCTATGAGGTCGTTTTTCCTCTCTGTCTGTTGGCAACGAGCCTCCACCCTAGTCCCATTACCATAAATACAGCATTTCGATAACCAATATATATTTACTCACCTTCAGAGTTGCACCATATTCCTGATTTTACGCGTCTCGGTAGCGGTAAAGATGCGTGTGGCGCTGCTTTAAGGCGCGTCAGTCTGAGCCGACAGAGGCGCTCCTGCAGAGCAGAGCCTGGCTATTGTAGTGAGGTGGACCAGGGAAGCAGGCAGAATGGATGTACAAATCTCTCTAATGCACCGTAATGAGATTCATTTCACAGCAGGCCACAAGGGGTCGTTTTTTTAAAGAACGTTTTTTTATTATGTCCTCCATGAAAAAAGAAAAAACTTTAAAAAATCTTCACTTTTAAATAACCCTAACATGGATTTCACCCTAACCAGTTTACCTTTTAAAAATTCAGTGTTTTAAAAACATATTTTCCACAAAATAAACATGTTAAATTGAAATATTAGATAGGAATAGCAAATTATATCTATTAATCCATCATTAATTAATAGATGATTAATGACTAAAATATATTTTAATATTTAAAAAACATATTTTCTTATATCTGATCATAAATCACACCTTTAGAAAGGGTATTCCTCATCCTATTTCCATTTTCTTCTTCACCTTCTGTCAAATCCTTTCTGTAGTTTTTCTTTTCATTCAGCCTCTTCATTTACCCTTAAAGTTATGTGTTTGGTAGCTGAGCACACTGAAAACCCATTAAACCAAAAGTGCTCACTCCACAGATGATGGTTGGTCCACAGTAACTAGCTCCCTTATTGGTCATTTCGTGAGCCAAGTGTGGCAGTCTAACCAATGAGAGAGCTGGTAAAATCAGAGGAGCAACGTTGATCTATTTTACTGAATTTGTGCTCAGGGACCAGAATGTTAGTAATAATAATAATAATAATAATAATAATAATAATAATAATAATAATAATAATAATAATAATAATAATAATAATAATAATAATAATAATAATAATAATAATATTATTATAATAAACTGCAAAATAGATTCAGAAATGTGAGGTGAAAAATCAAATGGAAATAAAATAAGGAATTGCCTTTATTGATCATAAAATGCAACTTATAATTCAAATTATAATTAGAAATGAATTTAAAATGTAAAATTAGAAAAAGTAAAGCCCTGGTTGCTTTAATAGTGGCCTCTGCTTTGTTTTGTGTTAGGATTTTTTTTTATTTTTTATTAAGGTTTTATGGCACTAGTGGCTAATTTTTTGAAAGGGGGTACGAGAGAGGGGGAGAGATGCGTGGCAAAGGACCACAGGTGAGATTCAAACCTGGGTCAGCCACATCGAGGACTAAGGCCTCCATAGAGCGGTCGTACGGATTAACCATTTTGCCACTGAAGCTCGCCCTTGTTTAGTTTTTAAATGAATTGCAAACTGTGAGCCCTTGTGAGAAATTATACTTTTCAAGCTATATAGAGTCTTTTTTTTTACCCCCAGCTCAGGTTAAATACCTGTGGCTCTGGTTCAAAAATGAATCAGAACAATAGATGTTACCTCTGGCCATGTCATACTGTGAGTGGAGGCTCTTGAAGCAGTAAATCCAGTAACAGTCCACACCTACTTAAATGCCCCCATGCTTTTGATTAGTCTTTGTTTCATAATCACCTTAAGTCTGCAATTGTGAACTAATATGTGAGGATACAATATTCTGAACCAGCATCTGTCTGAATTACTTTTGGATAAGGAGTAAATGACTGCCGTCAGGTTAGTAAAATTCCTCATATAATCATTAGAATTTTTTATTTTGAGGAATTGAACCTGGCATTTCCATCAGTTAATAAAATAAATATACTTTTCTTTAAATTGTTTTATTCATAAAGACATATATGTGTCCTGATAGCAGGATAGGTCAGGATAGGTCTGCAGACAATGCTGTCAGCTTGGCCCTTCACTACATCCTCCAGTACCGGTACCTACACCAGGATTCTGTTTGTGAATTTCAGCTCTGCCTTCAGTACAATCATCCCAGCTCTGCTTAAGGAGAAGCTCTTCCACCTGAGTCTGTCTGAATTCACCTGCAGGTGGATTCAGACACCTGCAGGTGCAGCCACAGCCACAAACTAATTCAGTCACCTCCCTCTGGCCATAAGAACAGTTTCTTCTCATCTGCTACCAGCCTTATCAACAAGGACCAGAGCCCCCCATGACACAGACACTGCCTCTCTCCCTCCGCTGTTCAGGAGCTAGAAGCTACACCAACGTAGCAAACCTCCTGTGTTGCATTACTGTACAGCCTACTCTGCATATGTCTCTGACAATAATCAAGAATTTGATTTGTCTAAAAACATTAAAATAAATGTAAAAAAAAAAAATCCCCAAAAAAGGATTTTAAAACAACAGGATTTTTTTTATTGTGTAGTATTGGTCTCAAAACATTAACATGAATGTAAATAAAAAATACAAAATAAAAAAAAAACATTCATTTAATCCAATAGTAGAAAAAAACACCTTATTGGATTAAATGATTAAGTGAAGTCCTGTAATATTCTCATCCAGGAGATGGCAGTGTTACTTCTAACAATAAAAGAAACACTAGTGTTGCTTCATAATACCAGTCCTTCAGTCTCTCTGGTTCACAAAAAACTCACATAAAAAGTTTATTGGAGAAATGGAGAAGAACTAAAGGGAAAAACAGAGACATGGCTCCCATTTATAGCTTTTACAGTTAATATGTTTTAAAGTTATGAAGCTCTAGCGAAAGTTCAATTGAAGAAACTCTGACTTACCTCACATCATCAGAAGCCGATCCGTCTCCGAAGCGAGCCAATCAGCTTTGAACTACTCCACCACGAAGCCCAATCAGCGTCCTGCTTCCACTTTATAAACTCCCTCAAATCTCACCACAGCCGCTATCCTGCAATCGCAATGTCGGATTTCGATCCAGACGACAATTCAATTTTCCCCGCTCGGAGAAACTCCCGTCTAGCCGCTCTCATCTCCTTCTTCCGCGTTACACTCCAAGGGTATATTGCCAGGCTCCGACCTAGACTCTGCTCAGATGTCTTAACGAGCCTCTCTCCTACCTCTTCGTGATTCATCTCCCTCGCCTTCCGCTTCAATCCGCTCCGATTCCTGGCCGCAAAAGTCATGCAAGTCCTCCGCTCCCCTCGCCAGGCGCAGAAGGCCTCCCGGATCTGTCCCAGCAGCAGTCACCACTACGCCCGCTCCTTCTCATCGTTTCGATGCAGCCTTGGACCTCTCCAGCTTCCTGATTCATAGCAGCTCCCCCGTCTAGTCCTTCTGGCGTTTAACAGCTCTCAGCCTCCCTCCGCTCCACCGGACTCTCTCACTCAATCCTTCGACGCTGTCCGCACGCTCCAAACGTGGGAATCCCTGCACTGCCACGTCATCCCTGCCGCTGTCTGCTCAGACGGACCTCCCCCTCCCCTCATTCACATTAGGGAACGCCCGCCGGGCCAGCCTTAGGGTAAGACGTATTCAACCATGTTTTCATTCATAATTTTCTATCTATTTGAGTTTGCTCTTATGCTTCGTCTGCCTCTATCAGGCATACTTATATTACACACATGCTGATATTTTCCCTAGCCTCATTCTAAATTATTCAGGGTAATATTTTAATTTAGTCTCTTATTCTTCCCTCCCCTGAAGTCGATCAGCAGGTGACGTCACCGTTTTTCTTAAATCATCCGATCTCCGTCTACCAGAGATCTTTCTATTGGCCAAAATTTTGGCTGCATTCAGCATCTATCGTGATTACTCAGAGCTTCTGCAGGAGGCCATCCGATCAGTCTGTCCCCGCCGTGCACGCTTCATATATATCGTACCTCAGTCTTAGCAGCCCGTCATCTTACCACCCCTTATTATTACTTCTGATTATCGTTCTGTCTTCTTCTTCTTCAAAAAAAAAAAAAAAAAAACACAAACTGATGTTCTACATCAGTCATTTCTAAATGCCAATTGCGCTCCTTGCTAGATCAGCTAATTTGCCATGCGCTTATTTCTCAAGGCCGCGCTTTCATTCCCAGTTGCTTGATCCGGCAATTTCCGTCCCTCTCCTTGGTCAGATTACTGAACGTAGGCTGCCGTTCGGATCTCCTGGTCTGACTGCTTCTAATTGGAACAAATTTCTTTTCTATGTCGAAATTATCTATCTCCTGCCATGCTTCAAAATTTTTCGGATGCTGCATCCGTAGGTTTTGGGGGGTTCTTCAGGACAGGTGGTTCATGGCCTCTTTTATTCACACCCATTATGCTTGTGTGAGGTCTAACCCTAGCTAGCTTGCATCGTGGGGCTTTGGGAAGGAATCGCGTCCGCCCACTGCGATAACTTCGTAGTAGTTGAAGCCACTAATAAGTCTCTACTCCTCCCAGTCTCTCATGCCTTCATCAGAAGCATCACTGGCAGCAGTCACTAACGTTTCATCATCTCAGTGCGTTATGTTTAGGCATTCAGCACTTTTATTCGCCCAAGCATTACCCTACGTCCACCATGGTTCTTCACCACCTTAGGATACTCTTAGAATCACGTGGCCTTCCCTCTAGTAGGTAATCTGGGCATTCGTTCTGGACCGAGCAGCTGCATTGCAGCTACTCGCGGGGTTCTGAGGCTTCCCTCAGCTCTGGGCCGATGGCTCACCAGCCTATACCTCATTCATCCGCCCAGAACATCACCAATTCTCAGCTCAGTGCTCTCTGCCTCTAGGTAACACTATTTCAAATACTGGTGGTGGTTCAACTCATTTTCATAATTTTCTGACCTAATCACGACTATCCTCTAACTCATTTTCTACTCCCACTCCTTATCAGTTTTCTTCATTATTCCCTGCTTTATGCAGTCTTCCATGCTGTCTCCTGGCTATTCATGCTATCTTCATTCTGGCTCGCATTCATGCAATCTCACCTTTATGACAGGCATTATATGCATTCTCCTGTGTGTCACGTCACGTCTGGTCTGTGTCTCGTCATGCATCCTTGACACCATTTAGCATGCATTCCCTAATGCATCAATTCTTCATATATGTAACCATCCGCAAGAATCATCCGCAAGATTCATTATCAGACTCATCCGCAAGATTCATTATCAGACTCATCCGCAAGATTCATTATCAGACTCATCCGCAAGATTCATTATCAGACTCATCCGCAAGATTCATTATCAGACTCATCCGCAAGATTCATTATCAGACTCATCCGCAAGATTCATTATCAGACTCATCCGCAAGATTCATTATCAGACTCATCCGCAAGATTCATTATCAGACTCATCCGCAAGATTCATTATCAGACTCATCCGCAAGATTCATTATCAGACTCATCTGCAAGATTCATTATCAGACTCATCCCCAAGATTCATTATCAGACTCATCCGCAAGATTCATTCCCCATGCATCACATGCTCCCTATCTGTGTCTCGTCGTGTCCCGTCATGCATCCCTTACGCCATTTTGCTTGCATTTTCAATGCATCAATATGCACCATGTCTGCGTCTCGTCATGTCTGTATCCCGTCATGTTATATGTTCTATATGGACTCATCCGCAAGATTCATTATCAGACTCATCCGCAAGATTCATTATCAGACTCATCCGCAAGATTCATTCCCCATGCATCACATGCTCCCTATCTGTGTCTCGTCGTGTCTTGTCATGCATCCCTTACGCCATTTTGCTTGCATTTCCAATGCATCAATATGCACCATGTCTGCGTCTCGTCATGTCTGTATCCCGTCATGTTATATGTTCTATATGGACTCATCCGCAAGATTCATTATCAGACTCATCCGCAAGATTCATTATCGTCATCATAATGGGATGCACCATCGTCATCATCATCCGCAGGATTCATCATCATCGTCATCATCATCATGGGATCATCATCGTCATGGGATCATCATCGTCATCATCATCATGGGATCATCATCGTCATCATCATCATGGGATCATCATCATCATCATCACCATCATGGGATCATCATCATCATCACCATCATGGGATCATCATCATCATCATCATGGGATCATCATCATCATCTTCATCATCATCATGGGATCATCGTCATCGTCATCGTCATCGTCGTCGTCATCATGGGTAAGTTCTCGGCGTCAACCGTGGTCGTCATCATGGGTAAGTTCTCGGCGTCAACCGTGGTCGCCATCATGGGTAAGTTCTCGGCGTCAACCGTGGTCGCCATCATGGGTAAGTTCTCGGCGTCAACCGTGGTCGCCATCATGGGTAAGTTCTCGGCGTCAACCGTGGTCGCCATCATGGGAAAATTCTCGGCGTCAACCGTGGTCGCCATCATGGGTAAGTTCTCGGCGTCAACCGTGGTCGCCATCATGGGTAAGTTCTCGGCGTCAACCGTGGTCGCCATCATCATCATCATCATGGGTAAGTTCTCGGCGTCAACCGTGGTCGCCATCATCATCATCATCATGGGTAAGTTCTCGGCGTCAACCGTGGTCGCCATCATCATCATCATCATGGGTAAGTTCTCGGCGTCAACCGTGGTCGCCATCATCATCATGGGTAAGTTCTCGGCGTCAACCGTGGTCGCCATCATCATCATGGGTAAGTTCTCGGCGTCAACCGTGGTCGCCATCATCATCATGGGTAAGTTCTCGGCGTCAACCGTGGTCGCCATCATCATCATGGGTAAGTTCTCGGCGTCAACCGTGGTCGCCATCATCATCATCATCATCATGGGTAAGTTCTCGGCGTCAACCGTGGTCGCCATCATCATCATCATCATCATGGGTAAGTTCTCGGCGTCAACCGTGGTCGCCATCATCATCATCATGGGTAAGTTCTCGGCGTCAACCGTGGTCGCCATCATCATCATCATGGGTAAGTTCTCGGCGTCAACCGTGGTCGCCATCATCATCATCATGGGTAAGTTCTCGGCGTCAACCGTGGTCGCCATCATCATCATCATGGGTAAGTTCTCGGCGTCAACCGTGGTCGCCATCCTCATCATCATGGGTAAGTTCTCGGCGTCAACCGTGGTCGCCATCCTCATCATCATCATGGGTAAGTTCTCGGCGTCAACCGTGGTCGCCATCCTCATCATCATCATGGGTAAGTTCTCGGCGTCAACCGTGGTCGCCATCCTCATCATCATCATGGGTAAGTTCTCGGCGTCAACCGTGGTCGCCATCCTCATCAACAACCTGGCTCGGTAAGTTGTTTGCAAACCTTCTCAGCATTTCATTACGCATTCTTTATTCTGTCCCTAGTGTATGCCCTACGAGCATACGGACTCTCCGGCCTCGACCTCGGCTTTTTGGGGGAACATCCCTATTCACATTCATCTACTCATGCATGTTAAAGCATAATTCAGCATGAATGTTCCTGCCGAGGTCTGAGCGCCAAAGACTATACTTTCTTATCAATAAATTCTTCTAATTATCTTTTCTCTCTGTGTGAGTTTTTCAGATTGAAATGAAGCTCTAGCGAAAGTTCAATTGAAGAAACTCTGACTTACCTCACATCATCAGAAGCCGATCCGTCTCCGAAGCGAGCCAATCAGCTTTGAACTACTCCACCACGAAGCCCAATCAGCGTCCTGCTTCCACTTTATAAACTCCCTCAAGTCTCACCACAGCCGCTATCCTGCAATCGCAATGTCGGATTTCGATCCAGACGACAATTCACCCACCTCCATCCCCTTCTCCGCCATCGCAGCTGAATCGTCCTCCATGACACGACTTCACCTCAACCTCATCAGAGAGTATTAATCCCAGTTGTCACCATCCCTCGTCTCATCGCATTGGTCCGGCAGAAGACCACCATGTTGAGCCCGGTTCTGCCAGAGGTTTCTTCCCAAAGGGGAGTTTTTCCTCTCCACTGTCGCTTCATGCTTGCTCATCATGGACACTTCACGGTACCTGCATCACCGAGCAGGACCTCTATATCCCGAGTCTGAATGATGCCCCGGCGTCAGCTCCCTCAGTCTTCTAGTCCCACAATTCTCCCCAGCAGATCACCTTGTCAACCAGCTCGGATTAAACCACCACCAGTTTCAGGCCCGGGGAGAACATCCCTATTCACATTCATCTACTCATGCATGTTAAAGCATAATTCAGCATGAATGTTCCTGCCGAGGTCTGAGCGCCAAAGACTACACTTTCTATCAATAAATTCTTCTAATTATCTTTTCTCTCTGTGTGAGTTTTTCAGATTGAAATATTAACTGTAATTAAAGTCTTTTTTTGTGATTAGGTTGAACTCTCCCATTCTGATGCATTTAGGCTCAATTCAAATAAAAGCGTTTTCACTTGACATGAATTAAATTGTGACTAAGTTTCTCATGGTTGTAAAATTAAAATAAAAAGCAGAAAGTGTTCATACAATGATCCTTTTCACATTCAGTCAATGGAAACACATCCCTGAACATATTTTATTGAAATTGAATGTTAGAGAAAGACACAAAGCCTACTAGTGAAGCATAAAGAAAAAACACATGGGTTTATTCAGTTAAAATCTCTTTACAAATTTATATAGGAGTATGTCGTAACATTATTGAACACATTTTACTATGTCTTCATCTATAATTTTATTTTTTTTCTTTAATGCTTGGAAGCAGCCTGTGCTGGCATGCTTCGAACTTTCAAACAATTTGACAGTAACACCATATTTGCTCAGTGTGCTGTGGAGAACATGAACAAAACTAAAATAATCACAACAACAACAACAACAAAACTTGCTTGCAAACAGTACAGAACTAGAGCAGGCAAGCGCTAGTGCTCCACTTACTGGGAGTTAAACATGTATCTGCCCCAAATAATTGATTTAGATTTTAAATCATTTTCATTTAAAATGTTTTAATCCTGATAAGAAGAAACACAAATCTGAGAAAGGTTAATCAAAATCTGTAAAAGATAATACCAGAATTATATGGTTAAATAGGAGTAAAGTAAATGAACACAGAAAAATATAATGATATTAAATAAATATGGTAATTTTTATGAAGATGAATAAATTAATAAGGTAATTAAATATATATGTATTTCTTATTGCATAATTTAATTGCTGTTTACATAAATTTTTTGATGTATTGTTTGCCCATTTAATGTATTTATTAAATATTCATTTATTTCTGTACTCATCTGTAATTATGTTAGAGTCAGTCCTGAATAGCGGGGCCTGGAGATCCTGCAGGACAAAATCCTAACAGACATTGTCTGAGACCATTTGTAGTTTTAATTAAAGAAAGATAAACCTAAAGCAATTCTGAGACTTTTGGCAAATGTAGATACTTTAAATCTACGTCTATGTCTTACTGTACTGCTGCCTCTTGGCCAGGTCTCCCTCGAAAAAGAGATTTTATCTCAAGGGACTTCCTGGTAAATGTGAAAAAAAAATTGTAAAAATCGGTATGATGCCAGCTCTTTGTCTATTCTTTATCTACATTCTTGCAGCATCGTTTTGTGATGATAAAAGGCTTTGTCTCTTTTCAAAGTATTGATTTTTTGTTTTTTCTGTGTGCAGATTTGTGTAGTAGAGCATCCATAACCTTGATATCTTGATTCCAAATCTTTTTTTTTTTATCTACTAATAACAAAAATGTGAACAGATCCACCAAGAGCTATCAAATGTATATATTAAATCATATGAAAAGTAAAAAAAAAAAAGTTTTTTCCTCAGGGCAAATGTGGGGAGTTGAAAAGTAGAAGGATCAATAAAAATATTTTTTATTTAAATATGTTTAAATGTCGAGTTAAAATAATGTAAACATAATAAACTGAGCTTATAGTACATTTATTTAAAACAATGTCAAAAATAGACAAGTTTAACTTCAACATTTGCTTACAAAACAAACTAAGATCTGCAGCAACATAAGTACATTTAATTTGACATGTTCTTCTTGGGAAGAAAACTGTTAACTCACTCACTGATGTTTAATTTATTTTGCTGACAATAAAGAGAGCAAAAAAAAAAAGAAGTTAAATTATCGTAATTTGATAATTTATTCTCCAAAAACAATCTAATAACGACACATTTTTTTAAATTAGAAAAATATTGTTGTAATATTAATTTCACTTTCTATTATCAATAGTTGTTTAAAATATTTGCTTTACTTTTTGGCCTCCATTACAATAGAATATGCAATTGAAACATTTTGTTAAGAAACTTATAGTTCATAAAAGGCCATTCTTTAACCCTCCAATCCTACACTTTTTTTTTCTCAGACACTGTGGCCTATTGTCTTATTTAAAGAAAACTCTTGTTAATATAAACCTACTTGGAAATTCCTTATAGATTTAGTGACTTGCCGTTTGTGCCATCTTCCCTCAAACATCCAGCACATTGTTAAGATAGGAAATATAACAGGCTGCAAGTCGCAGGATTTCAATTTTGGACAGCTTTTTATCAGGTGGGAGAGTCGGCAGGAGTCCTCTTAGCTCTGCAAAGGCCACATTAAAGGCCACGACACGGACACGCTCCCTAGATGCATGAGCAGATCGATATTTGACAGTTGCACGCCTCCTGCGCCTCCTCTCCTCTCTGGCGCATGCACGGTCCTCTCTGTCCACCGGCATGGACATTAGTAGAGATGTCTCCTTATCTTTCCGTCCCCCACGGAAAATCACTGCCCTACAGGGTTCATGTTTGCAGAAGAGGAAAACAAAAACAGAAAGAGTTACATTTTATGAAGAATCTATCTATCTATCTATCTATCTATCTATCTATCTATCTATCTATCTATCTATCTATCTATCTATCTATCTATCTATCTATCTATCTATCTATCTATCTATCTATCTATCTATCTATCTATCTATCTATCTATCTATCTATCTATGCCTACATGTCTTTATAAGTTTGAGGTAGGTCACCAGTCCGTTTTACAATCTCACATGTTTTACAATCTCACATGCAAACACTCATACCTAAGGGGAATTCAGGGGAATAAATAAACCAGTTGAATAATTAATTTTTGGAGTACAGAAACAAACTTGAGTAATGCATAGACCCTTAATAAATCGTGAGAACATACAAACTTAACAAGAAAATAATCTGTGTTTTGGATTTGAACAAGACCCTTCTTGCTGGAAAAAGCCGGCTGTTATTATAATACTGATTATTATTTGTATTATATCTACACATTTTCTTATTGTAGGAACAAAACAATTTAAGAACAAAACATTATTGGGAAAAGATTAAATCAAACTATTCAATTATTAAATGAATTATTAAATGAACTCACCTTGCACATTCAAGCATCCACTAGTAAATGGTTGAAGAAAAGTTGAGGCAGAGAACACCAAAACATATTTCCCCAAGATTCAGGCTGTCTCTGTGAATTATTTTAAGAGAAAAAGTTGTGATTAAGGTGTAATTGAGGACCTGGTAAACATTGATCCTCATCTTGTTTCGTCCTTCACTTGAGTAAGAGCATCTGTTTGCTTCCAAAGCCTCATCTGTCTACTTTCACTAAGACACACCTATTTCTACTCATGAGCCACAGACAGAGAAATTCATAGGATGCAGGCAAGATGCTGGCATTTAAAAACAATTTAAATGTATTGGACTGACTGGTTAAAGATCAGTTGACATGAAGCCTTTATAATTCCACATCTAATAATTATTTGAAATGTTCTTAACTTTGGCTTTTATAAGAAATCATGCTGTTGTTCGATAATTTCGAGAAAAAACAAAAGTTAAATAGTTGAGGATTTAAAAATAATATCTAAAACCAATAAGCTTTGATAAACTTTGCTTATCAGCTCTTTTCTGAAGGGCGAAAATCATTCCACACATAATCACTGGGAATAAATCACAGCTAGTGGAAAATATGTCATCAGACCTTATAACGAGCTCTTTGAGAAATGACTCCATCATGTAGCCTACAGCAGGTACAGCTTTTGCATCACAAAGACACAAACAACTGTCTCCCCAAACCACTTGTTTGTGTGTTGATGAAGATTCTCAGTCATCCAGGTCATAGTCACTCCGTAAAAGTTTTTAAAAAAACAATCCACTGGACTTGGTTTCCAAGATTTGAGGACGTTTCGCTTCCCTTCCAGGAAGCTTTCTCAATTCAAATGTCTGGATCTGCAATGAATTTGAGTCTTTATATAAAGAAGGCCTTGTATTGCTTGAAAACATGCAAATTGAAACCGACTCGTCTTCCAATCTTGGAAACCAAGTCCAGTGGATTGTTTTTTTAAAAACTTTTACGGAAACACTTTTTTGTGTCTTTTCAAATGATAATTAATGTCAATAAGCTGCTTGTAACTAAAAAAATAAAATGGCAATAAAAAAAAAACTTTTTCAATGTGTTATTTTTAACTCTCTGATTCTATGAACATTTTCAGCATGAAATTTCATTATAATCATTAATACTTTTGGAAAACTTTAGCAGTAGTGTTAACAAGCATGTGTTGTTTGTAGACTCAATATTTTCTCCCCTTGTGTTCCCCTCCTCTTTTCCCTCTGGGGAGTTTTGAATTTAACTTGTCATCTGTCTCAGTCTAGACACCATCTGTCTGAAAGGAGAAAGCCTCATATTTTCATTTACTATTGACTTCATGGGTATATACTCTAAGAACAAATCATCTGCACAGAGTTTCTAAAAAGGGGTGCATCTATAACTAAATTTGTTCCCATTGAAGCCCATATATCATCTTCTATTAGACCAGTGTGTAAAAACAGCTAATAAAATATGTTTAACACAATCCTTTCATTTTTCAACCTCCCTCAATCATTTCTCAGTGGATACAACAGTAGCTGCAGTGTGATTTTATCTCATAAGATTTGCCATTTAGGGATATTGGATCATCAGCTGTTAACTGTAACATTAGGGGGATGAAAGCCTCAGAAATCTTTGAGCATGTTTGTGTCATAATGAAAGTACTTTAAGCCAAGAACCACAAACTCAAATAGAAAGAAATAAGTTGTACAACTAAGTGATGTTTAAATGTCTTTGGTAACTGTTGGTTGTCAGCAGCAGAGCAAGAAGTTTCCATAAGAAGTGAAGGATTAGATTATTGCTAAGTGCTAAGATTAGATTGTCTTACTAAATGTAAGGTAAGGTATGTGAATCCCAGTGTGTTGGGAAAAAAGCAACAAAAGGTGGGTTTTTATATACAGAGGTGGGTTTTTGTAGAAAGGGTTAACTAACATGGCCTGAACTAGTAACTAAGTGGCTTTAGGATTCCAGGATGCTCTCAGGGAGGCCAAAGAAAAAGAAAAACTGGAGGCACTCTAGGGCTGCTCAGTGTGTAGAGGATGGAGGAAAACTCACCAATAAGGCAGACACTTTTTTAATTGTGTACCCCTTTTGGTATTTTGTCTTACCATAAGTACTGCTCTCAATCAAAAGTATTAACTATTTTCTGAAAGTGGGACATACAATAACTGATTAAAAAATAGAAATATTTTACTAAAATATTTAACTTGAGCATTTAATAATAAAGCATTTTATTCTTTCCATCTCAAATAAAAAAAAAACAACATACATATCTTGCCTCAAAGTTAGCAAGGAATCAAAATATATACAAAATAAAATCAATTTACGAAGCTATATTTATAAAACTGGAGCTCCTCTGAGTAACTACCTCATAATAACATTAAAATCTGATGAATTGGGAACAAAAATGATAGTAAATATGACTTAAAGATTTATTAATGTCTCATGTAAGTTTAACTGGTTCAACTGTCAACTGTAGTGACCTGTATAAACTGTATTTTAATTTCCTTGCTTTAAATAAAAAAGACTTATGATCTCAATGTAAGTGTGTTTGCTGTTTCTCTCTTTATTCTAGTGTTTGTCTACCTAGTAAGGTGAATATTTAGAATAATCATCTATCCAACAATATAAAACATTAGTTTTATATATACTTTTTTAAATATATTTATAGCACCCATGCATTTAGGAGTTCCCTCAGTTATGATTCAGAATCTTCTTGAAAGGTAAAAAAAATAAGTGTCATTTTGATTTAGTTGAAGTTCCACAGTTGTTCAGGAAAGACTGCAATTTATTTTTTCTGACTCTGAAGCCACATATATTTTTGTATGCTAACAACCTGCAAGGTAAATTTGCATTAGCATGATTTAGGGATTATATCCAAGTGTTTAATGTTACAGGGGATCCTTTCAATACCTGCTTTGATTGGATAAGTAAAAAAAGAAAAAAAGAAAAATGCATTCATGTGATTGTTGATGTGGTCTTATAGGTACATACTTTGTTGTGACATCAAAATATGCAGGATTCTACACTATCTTAACAAAGCAAAGCAGTGTCTCACTCTTAGGCACAGTCACAGTTCAGTGAACATCTCTTCATTACGTTGCCTGCAGGGGTTTGGACTTAGGAGAGCCGGCTTCAGTGACACACTGAGTAAATTATTATCCTGAGAGAAACAGAGCAGCACCACCATAATTTTGACATTAAATAAAAAAAAAAACAAAAAAAAAAAAAACACATTTTAAAGATATGAAGAGACAAAATAGACGCTAAACATAATCTAATAATTTAAACATCAATTCATGTGACACGGTACTTTTCAGTTTATCTCCAAAATTTTGTAAAAATACTGAATGAGTACAATTTAAATCTTTACATATACTTTAATAGATTCTTTGTAAATTATGCTTTAACACGTTTAAAGTCTAGAATATTCCTAAAATTCAGTGATGCAGAGGAATTAGTCAATTAACTTGCTTCAGTTAAAAATTGGAGTTATGATAAAAAAAAAAAACTGGAATGAGACAGTTTTTTCCTCCTATTTTAGATTCCCTTCACTGGGTAGCTTAAATTGAGGATATAAATCATAATACTTCTCCTGACATATAAAAAGCTTTACATTTTTATGTTTTGATATAAAACACAGACCTGTTGTTTTCAATAGATGGGGTTTACTGGTTGCTCCAACAGTTCAGAATGTGATAGTGATAATAAATTATAAGGCTCTCCTCTGCATTTGGCAACATACTTATCAACTTATGATTTAACATTTTATGTCATGTACATTTTAGTTGCTGTTATTAATGTATTTCATATATATATATATATATATATATATATATATATATATATATATATATATATATATATATATATATACACTATATACATCAATTATGAACTTGCGATTGTGACTTCTGTTACATTCATGACATTTTCTCTTTATAATAAGCAAAGCAGTCTATGGTGTAGCTAGGAAAAATAAAAACTCAAATCATTTTCAGAAAGTCACTGTATCGGCTAATAATTAATTTCTTATCTAAGGACTCATTTTTGCAAGATCATATAATTTAGTGAGTCACTTGAAGTGGATACAGTGCTGAGTGTTTGTCTCCATAATTTGCTTCTTCTCACACTTTTTCTGCTTTTACATCTGAAATTGTATAAATTTAATAACAAGTTTATAAGAAAGGGACTTTGGGGATACATACTGAACAGCAAATAAATAAATAAATAAGAAAACTAGGACTTATAAAATAAAACAAATATTATACATTTAATGTATGCGACATATAAGGCTTCAAAGTGAACACAGTTCAGATGAATATAGAGGAATCAAACAGCTTATGTAAATTTTAGGTATTTAAAAGGGGAATAAGGGTGAAATCAAAGAACTATTGAAGCTAAACAACAAATAGATAAATTGATTTTAGTTTAAAGTGAAAACTTTGCTTTGTTGTGACTCGCCAGTTTTATTTGTATGGCTGCCAGGTGGCCCAGTTGACATAAAGCCAAAAGTCTTGCAGTAAATCTTGCATCACTGTTTATGTAAGGGTCATCCTGGTGATTAGATCAGCAACATTAATCTTTTAAAGGTTGTTATTTGCATCTTTGCATTGATGATTGTCATTAGAGTGTAGATAGAATTGATATCTCAACATCTGCATGGCTATTAATCTTTGTGGATACAGGCAGTGATTAAGCCCTGCACCATTAAATTAACACCGTGGCATTAATAGTACATATGCACAGTCTCCATCTAGTGGTAGAAAGGTGCTAATGAAAGCTGGACTAGGAGAAACTAGCTTTGGAGATCCTCGCCTGTCACAGATTTCCTTCTTGTTAAAAAGAGTTTTTGTTTTCATATTTCTGATGTCAAATTTGCATACGTCTGTATAAAAAGCTATTTAAATATTGTAGCTGTTGCAGTATAAGGTACTGCTAGGAATCATATTCCAAGTATGTATTTTTTTATGTCACTCTCTTGAATTGGTGCCACACTCTTGTGCTTGGAGCTCAATCCTACATCTTTCAACTGTTTCCTTTCTTCAACTGGTATGATTCCAGCACATGATGTAAGAAAGGATCACACTTCTCACAACATACCTAAAGGAGATATGTAGCATCTTGCTGCAAACAACAGGACCAAAGCTTCCTCAAAAAAGTAGCCCGCTTTGTCCTTTCTCGTCAACGGCCTCACAGTAGTGTCTCTAATGTAATCCGTTGTCCAGGTCAACACTGAGGTATTAACTGTATACTCCACTCCACTTCATCTTCTATGATGTTAATGTTTCCCATGTTTCTGGCTCCTCTAAAATTTGAAATAATCTCCATGTTTTTTTTTGCTTTCAGGATCAGATGATTATTTCCACCAACTCCATGTACTCAGCATCTTGATGTACAAAGTAAAGGAACAGGGGAAAGTTAAAAAACAACAACAGAAAAAAAGTTTTTTTCTCATGCAGCATCTCCATAAATGCTGCTCCAACCTCTTTATAGATTTTTTTCAACAATTATACTGCTGCTTAAAATTGTGTTTAGCAGTGTTAAGGCTGTATTAAAAAAAAATAATAATCTCAGTCATTGGCACTGCATGCTTGGTTGAAGGATGGATTTTAGTTATGGACTCCTCTTTTACTCAGAAATTAGAGTTGTAAATATATACATTAAAGTTGCAAGATGTTGAAATATCAAAAAGAAAGGTTGTATGGTTCTTGCCAACCATAGCCTTTAATCAAACAACACTTTGTTAATATAGACTAATAAAGAAATGTTTGCCACAGAAAAAAAAAATGTTTTGATAATTTTTACCTTCTTTGTAGGCTGCCCAGTGGGGCAGTGGGTAGTGCTGCTGCTTTGCAGTCAAAAGGTTCGATTCCCGGGCCTGGTTTGATTCAGGTCTTTCTGCATGGAGTTTGCATATATCCTCCTTGAGCATTCTCTCCGGGTACTCCGGCTTCCTCCCACATTCCAAAAACATGACTGTAGGTTAATTGTCTTCTCTAAATCCTCTTTAGGTGTGAGTTTGAGCGTGGATGGCTCTGTGTTGCCCTGCTATGGACTGGCCGCCTGTCCAGGGTGTACAGTACCCTGCCTCTCACCCATAGACAGCTGGAGATTGGCACCAGCACAGCTCGCATCATGCTTGGCATAAGCGTGACGGAAAATGGATGGATGGAGGTAATTTTCTCAATAAAAACAACCCTAATAGGGAATGGGTTGCTACTGTTTTTATAAATTTAAATTTCAAAGTTATATATTTCATTACATAGATGTTTCACTGTGGCTCTATTTCATACCTTATCCAAAATAGTTAGGTTATGCTGAGCTATTTCTATATTTATGCTGCTATAGGCTTAGGCTGCTACAGCAGGGGTCTTCCATGTTTTTCAGCCAAGGACCCCCAAAACTGATGGTGAGATGGAGCGGGGACCCCCTAATTATATATATTGTATGAATTTGTGTTATATCAAACTGGTCCTATAGTCACCTTATTACAGATGGAGTCATGTAACGAAAGTAATTTTTTCCTGGGATTATTGGATTATTTCTGGTTCAGATTCGTATTCCTGGTTGATGGGACAGGTGTTGTGAGTGAAATGGTGCCCAGCCTGAAAGAGCTCCTGTGTGTCGCTGAATGTGTGCATTGATGACTGAAAGACATCTTCCTCCATTTATCAGTTTACTACAGTGTGTTGAATTCATGTTAATGTGTATTTAAAGACATTTCAATGAGTGGAAAAAATTGCAGGGGGAAATATAAAAGAAAGTCTAATCAACCAAAATTTTCGCGACCCCCATGCAGTACCTCTGTAGACCCCCTAGGGGTCGCAGGCCCCCTGTTGAAGACCTCAGTGCTAAAAGATAGTTTGTCATCATTCTGCTTCATTCTTAGTTTTTTTTCTTTTTAAAGAAAGAAATCAACATTCATTTTATACAGTAAAGGTCATACTGTCAGTCAGAATCAGTCAAGGTCTGACAGAGTGCATAAATAATGCTCAGCACATTAAAATATAAAAAAAAAAAAATCTATTTTAAGGTAACTTATAGTCTGTAGTTTATTTTTGATGTATGTAATATATTGTAATATTGTTCATTGCTGGACAAGTAACAACTTCTACAGCTTTCATACTATTGTAAAACCTGGTCATCTGTAATGACCCTAGGTAGTAAATCTTTGGGCTAATTGTAAATTGTCATCACCTGACTGAGTTGGAGCACCAGCTGTGTATAAAAACAGCTCAGCAAGTCTGAAATGTAGGCAGTGACTTCTTTTTTAGGTTTGGTTGTGGATTGATATTTAGTTCCTGTTTCAGAATGCGTAAGTACTAGTAGCATGTGGCTGTTGGGGAAGAAAGGAGAAAAAAAAAAAAAAAGATTGTGATAAAACAATGTCATGTTTCTCCAAAGAAAATTAATTTATTTTTGTTGCACCAACAGCAAAGAAAGTGCTGATCGTGTTTGCTCACCAGAGCTCTGGATCATTCAATGCTGCAGCTAAAAATGCTGCTGTAGAGGTTCTGACTGCTCAGGGCTGCACAGTGGAAGTCTCTGACCTGTATGCCATGAGTTTTAAAGCCACTGCTACAGCTGAGGACATCAAGGGTACAGTATGAACTTATAATGGCTGAACAAATATTTTTCAGCAAAATGGTTTAATTAGGATTGACAAATGTTGCACAGGAGAGGTAAAAAATCCTGAGAACTTCTGTTACCTGGAAGAGTCTAAACTTGCATGGGAGCGGGGGAAACTGTCAGATGACATCACAAAGGAGCAAACTAAGCTCACTGAGGCAGACCTCATCATTTTTCAGGTACTGCTGGATATCTGTAATATGGTGATAAATGCTCCATGTTGTATTAACTGTATTCTTTCCTTCAGTTCCCCATGTACTGGTTCAGTGTTCCTGCCATCCTGAAAGGCTGGATTGACCGTGTTCTCACCAATGGCTTTGCCTTCTCTAAAGAGAAGCGCTACAGCCAGGGAATCTTCAAGGTGAGACTTTAATAAGGAAGGTTTTGGTTCAATCTATAATCATGTTTAACCTGTTCCTGCTTTTAGGATAAGAAAGCCATGCTGTCCTTCACCACTGGATCTCTAGAATCCATGTTCAGCCCAACTGGTATTAATGGAGACATGAATGTTACACTGTGGCCACTGCAGGTAATGTCGTTTGTTTTGCCTACTGCAACCACACAACATGGACACATACAAGCAATGGAATTTCTCTCTGCAGAATGGCATCCTGCACTACTGTGGCTTCCAGGTTCTGGCCCCTCAGATCTTCTGGGCTCCTTCTTCTGCTGCAGCTGAAGATCGCAAGCGCATGCTGGATAGCTGGCGCACACGACTGCAGGGACTTCTGGAGGAAAAGCCTCTGTCCTTCATTCCCTTGGACTGCTTTGATGAGAAGGCTTTCCAGTTGAAGCCTGATGTCCATGAGAAGCATTCCAGCCAGGAGTTTGGGCTGACTGTGGGCATCCACCTGAACAAACCACTGCCCCCTCACAGCCAGATGAAGGCTGGATGCTGATGAGATGCCATGTTTTTCATTGTAGCTGCCTTAATGTTTGGAATAAATATAGAACTAAAGTTTGTGCTTGTGCATATTGAATTTTATAAGTCCATAGTTCCTGTGATTGGTTCATGGCGGAGTATAACCAAGGAACCATTGGTTTCTAAATATAAATGGCACCACTTGGGAAGTATGGTAATTTGCTTCTTGGATCACAAATATACTTTCATGCAGGAGGGTTTAGGCCAAAACTACCCCTATGCACCACTGCTTCACTATCATCACATTCTCACGACAGGGGGGGCCTAAATGGGATGCTCTTTTCTCTCTACCAGAAAGGGAAAGCAGTCATTCCTATAGAAACTCAGTGATGCCCTATATGCATGGCTATAGCTCTGTTGAGCAGTTTGATATGAAATTAAAAAATTTTCACTTAAGAAATGAATACAGTCAAAAGTATAAGAGGAACTTGACTTCAAATGATAAAGATGCAGTAACTTGCATTTCATTGTCAAGTATATAATTTGTCATTACACCCACTTTAAATTCCAGTGAGTCTGCCCTGATGTAGACTTGCTGTTCTAGGGCTCAATGGTCCACTCGCCCTATCCACTACATGGTATGTGGTGGACCCTCTGCAGGAAGGTGCAAACAGAGGGTTACTGGTTAGAGGTAGTGCAATGTTTTGGGACTTGAAGGGATTAAATTTTTCTTTCTTACTGGAAGCAGTGTTTTTGAACAGCGAGAGTGTAATCTGATTAAGAAGCTAAATGTTGGAGTTGTAGACAGGGGCACTTCATTCTAAGACCCGGAGCTCCATGCCTTGTTATATGGCATTGTATCGAGTGTGGTTCAGTGGAAAAAGTCCTCTTGCTGTCTGAAAATTTAATACTGAGTTGTCCCTTGTTAAGGCACTTGACCCATTTGGCTCAAGTATGAAGTGCTTTGAACTGTAAGTATGATGAGGAAAAAGATCATCTAAAAAAAAAAAAGGCAAACAGATCTTTAAAATATCTGTGGAAACATACAAAACGCTGGTCAGCAAGTGTAAGTTGATGTTCGTAATTTCAATATTTTTTTTCTGAAAATGATTTGGGAATTATCTTTGTTTCAATACAAATGAAACAACTTTTTAAATTACTTTTTGCCCATTTTATATTTTGAGATGCCTGTATAATTTACGTCTTTTTGTTGAATGGAAAGTACATCATCTAATTCTGCCGGCAGTATCAATGTTGAGCTTGACTGTATTTTCAGTTACATTTTAAACACAACCGAAGTGTTGAAATATCTTTATAATCTTAAAACGTCTGCATGTATACTGGGCTGTTTGGCAAACTGCCAACTCCATCCTGCCTGATATTCAGGGTCTCAGAGTCAACCCATAATGCTTAACCAAATACTGTTTGACATCGAGGTGTCAGAGAGCCTGCCTATGAAATGTTACCCCTTTGGAATAGGCGTGTTGTTACTAAATAATAAATTACACCACATTTAAGTAAGAATATTAGAAAACGATTCAAAACACATTGGAAGAAATCAATGTATACTTAATGTTTTAAAGTTACAATGAATTTATTGACACGGTTTGACACTTCGATTAGCACGAATGCTGAGAAAGAAAGATTTGAAATTGTAGAATAAAATGTGTGATTGTCTGCAGAATAAATTAGCTTTATTAAAAACATCAGTTTTCATTTATCCATCAATTTGGCAATCTATGTCTCATTCTTTTCGAAACAACAGACAAATTACCTAAAAGAGCTTTCATGGGTAATAACATTTACACACACTTTTTAGGAAGGTATATCCATATTTAAAGTGAGAAAATGGAAAGATTGCACAGAGAGGAAATTAATATAAGACAGCAAATACATGTTTTTGTATTTACAATGAATTGCATAGTAAGAAAAAAAAAAGACAATAAGCAATAATTAATCTGAGGGCAGATCATTACCCATTTTAATGACAGGAGCATATAATTTATAGGGAAACACTGATGAAGTTGAGGGACTAGAAGAAAAAGAAGTAGTGGAATAAATATTGCTTAACTTTGTCGCTTATATCACTGAAAAAGGAAGATCGGAAGCATCAAGAGAGACAGGATGGGACTAGAGTGAATCTTTGGAACTGAATGAAACCAGAAGTACATCTATTTAAGAAGCAAAAAACATTTTTCATAAACTTAATCTACATAATATCAAAAAGCAGAATTCAGTGGGTGGACGTTAGACACTCATACTACATTACGGGGGTGGTGTGAACCTGTAAATTGTTTGTGATCCACCAATGTAGAAAAGAATCAGACTAACAGCTGAGAATCTTATCAATGCTGATTGACAACACCTGAGTCAACTTGAAGCCAAACACTTGAGGTACATTAAAGCAGCAGGTGGAGTTCAGCTGCAGATTATCATAAGGCAGAAGAAGAAGCCGCAGAGTGACCATAGCTGGAACCAGCTGTTTCAAAGTTGATCATACTGCCTATGATATAGAGTCTGAGATGGGTAATCTAGTTTGGTCTTTGTTCCTTCAAATATTCATGATGCTGATGAAAATTCAACTTTTAATCTTTAACGGGATCAATTCATATGTTTTGGTTATTATTTCTGATCTAAAAATGGCTAAATCTAGTCCTCCATTTCTTGGTAGGAAAGAAAGTGCTGATCGTGTTTGCTCACCAGAGCTCTGGATCATTCAATGCTGCAGCTAAAAATGCTGCTGTAGAGGTCCTGACTGCTCAGGGCTGCACAGTGGAAGTCTCTGACCTGTATGCCATGAGTTTTAAAGCCACTGCTACAGCTGAAGACATCAAGGGTATAAAACAATCTGGGATGATTAAATATGTTAAGTATTTGCTACCATGATGTCTGACAACCTCTTCCACAGGGGATGTGAAGAATGCTGAGAACTTCTGTTATCTGGAAGAGTCTAAACTTGCATGGGAGCAGGGGAAACTGTCAGATGACATCACAAAGGAGCAAACTAAGCTCACTGAGGCAGACCTCATCATTTTTCAGGTACTGCTGGATATCTGTAATATGGTGATAAATGCTCCATGTTGTATTAACTGTATTCTTTCCTTCAGTTCCCCATGTACTGGTTCAGTGTTCCTGCCATCCTGAAAGGCTGGATTGACCGTGTTCTCACCAATGGCTTTGCCTTCTCTAAAGAGAAGCGCTACAGCCAGGGAATCTTCAAGGTGAGACTTTAATAAGGAAGTCATTGGTGGCATCTATGATCTTGTTTAACCTGTTCCTGCTTTTAGGACAAGAAAGCCATGCTGTCCTTCACCACTGGATCTCTAGAATCCATGTTCAGCCCAACTGGTATTAATGGAGACATGAATGTTACACTGTGGCCACTGCAGGTAATGTACAGTAGTGTTTTGCTGCAATAAACCTACATCTAGTAGAAATGTTAAATCAACTTCATTCCTCTGCAGAACGGCATCCTGCACTACTGTGGCTTCCAGGTTCTGGCCCCTCAGATCTTCTGGGCTCCTTCTTCTGCTGCAGCTGAAGATCGCAAGAGCATGCTGGATAGCTGGCGCACACGACTGCAAGGACTTCTGGAGGAAAAGCCTCTGTCCTTCATTCCCTTGGACTGCTTTGATGAGAAGGCTTTCCAGTTGAAGCCTGATGTCCATGAGAAGCATTCCAGCCAGGAGTTTGGGCTGACTGTGGGCATCCACCTGAACAAACCACTGCCCCCTCACAGCCAGATGAAGGCTGGATGCTGATGAGATGCCATGTTTTTCATTGTAGTTGCCTTAATGTTTGGAATAAATATAGAACTAAAACGTTTGTGTTTGTGCATATTGGATTTTAGAAGTCTGTAGTTCATGTGATTAGTTTACGGGTATAACCAAGGAACCAGTGGATTCTGAATATAAATTGCACTACATGTACTTGGAAAGGATGGTAATTTGCTTCTTGGATCACAAGTATACTTCATTCATGCAGGAGGGTTTGGGCCCAAACTGCCCCTATGCACCACTGCTTCACTATCATCACATTCGCACGCCAGAGGGGGCCTAAATGGAATGTCCTTTTCCCTCTACCAGAAAGGCAAAGCAGTCATTGCTAATGAAACTCAGTGATGCCCTATATGCATGGCTATAGCTCTGTGCAGTTTGACATGAAATTAAAAATTTTTTACTTAGGAAATGAATACAGTTAAAAGAGGAACTTGACTTCAAATGATAAAGATGCAGTAAACCAGCAGAACTTGCATTTAATTGTCAAGTATTTCGTTCGCCATTACACCCTCAATTTCCAGTGAGTCTGCAGTGCAGACTCGCTGTTCTAAGGCTCAGTGGTCAGCCACTTCCTCCAAGTCCACAGTGCAGCTTAGGACAGAAGCAGCCTTTCTTACTAGTTTGTTCAGACTTTTTCTATCCCACTCGGCACTGCCAGGGGCCAATGTTAATTTCAGTGAATGATCATTAATGTGATGCAGTCCGTTGATGCACATTCCCAAGAAATATAAAACTGCATAATCACCACCCTGATAATTCCATATAAGGTGCATGCAGATTGAAGCTTTCCTGACAGCAGAGCAGCAGAGTTACAGGACCAGTAAAAAGCCAAGCACTGGCAAATTACAAGAGCTGTAAATGCCATGGCTGCACTGTTACAGAAGTAAAAGAATCCTTTGATCTGAAAACTGATGGAGGAAAGAGGTGCTAATGTAAATGCTAATTGAGAGTTGAGTAAACAAAACATTCTGCTGAGTCTCCTTTTAGCACTTCAAAAACGATCAATAAATTTATAAAAATTTCTTAAAATAAATGTACCTGCTATTTGAATAACTAAAATGATCTGTCAATGGAATTAATATTTTTAACCTTAATGTAATATTGATATTATGCTCTTGAAATAAGAGAATGTAGTTTTTTTTCTTATAAATGTGAATTGTTTAATTACAAAAACAATTTATAAAAAAATTCAATATAAAAAATGTAATTATATTGCTCTTCTGTTTTAGGATCTTTAAATATCATACAAATCCTTATTTTTCCTTGAAGAAAACCATCAACATGTTGTCCACCTACTAATTAGGCTCTGACTGCTTTGCAAAAGTTTAAGCTTTTTCTATCTTGTGAAACTGTTTGATGACTCTTTCCTGCATAGCAACATTCTCAGTGTATGATTCACAGGTTTACACCTGAGTTCAGTCTAATTTTGTGTTCACCTAGCAACCATTCTAGTCCTGTAAAGAGATGTTCATATTCATCAATTCGGTTTGATTCAATTCAATTCAGTTTATTTCTATAGCGCCAATTCACAACACGTCATCTCATGGCACTTTACAGTTCAACAGATCATCCAGTCAAATTGATTTAAAGTTTTCTGTCTAAGGAAAACCAGTTGATTGCATTGAATCTTTGACTCTAATGCAATCCCTCACACTAAGCATGCTTGTAGCGACAGTGGAGAGGAAAAAAATCCCTTTTAACAGGAAGGAACCTCCAGCAGAACCAGGCTCAGTGTGAGCGGCCATCTGCTGAGGCCGACTGGGGTTCAACGATACAGAAGCAGAGATACAAAAACAACTGTAAAAGGCGGCCCCCGTCTCTGAGCCAACTCCCATGTCAGAGGATGAAGAGAGCACATCGAGCCAGTCACAGAGAAACAAGAATACACTGGAAAAACAGGCCGATCTCCAGTATCTATAAACAGGTGTTGATGGCAGCAGCACAGCTGATATTTCTCTCCAGGATGATGTCATAGCCAAACAGGAAGAGATGAGGCAAAGCTACTATGAGAAAAGGCAGAGAGAGAATAACGTTAAAGATTGAACTAACACATTCTGCAGAGTGGGAGAATAGAGATTAATTAAAGCAGAATGATGAAATGGGGGTCCCTTTGTCCTCCAGAAGTCTATGCCTATAGCAGCATAACTATAGAGATATCTCAGGATAACCTGAGCCACTCTAACTATAAGCTTTATCAAAAAGGAAAGTTTTAAGCCTTGTCTTAAAAGTAGACAGGGTGTCTGCCTCATGGTCTAAGACTGGTTGTTGATTCCACAAGAGAGGAGTCTGATAACTAAAAGATCAGCCTCCCATTCTACTTTTAGAAATTCTAGGAATCAGTAGTAAACCTGCAGATTGAGAGCATTTCATCATCTTTAACTGTGTTTATGTTTCTCTTCCAAGTATTGAAAAGAGACATGTATACTTATACACTGTATCATTTCAAAGTAAAACCTTGCACATACTGTACATGCCAGGGATGTTCTGCACAACAGCACCATCTTGTGACTTGAGCATGCAGCCAACTTGTAGTGAGATGCATAAATCTTTCTGTTGGGGTTTTCGGTTCCCTAAAAAACAGAACTGTACCATATTTAGAAAAAAAAAAACGTATAAATGTTTTATTAGGTTAAGGTCAAATGTTCGCAATATTATTCCACAGACAGTAGTAAAGACAAAGCTTGGCCAGAACTGTCCTTTATTTTATTTATTTAAAGGAGTTGGTGACCCTACCCTTCCATGTCCAATTACTGAAATGTTTTCAATGAGGACATTACAATCAGCTCTGGTGTCAAGCTAAAATCAAAGCCTCCTATTGTTTTTACTAAATTCTTCAGATCACTTGTCTACATAATTTTGTGATTTTTAATAGTCTTCATTTTATTGCAAATAAACATTTTTTTCTAATTCTAAATGATTAGATAAAGTGGAGCTGAGGTTCTTTCACACTACTTGCCAATATCTTTAAATCTATACCATAAGACCAGTGGGGGGCAGCATTATGCCAAGACAGCTCAGAGCCTGACAGAAGTTTATCAGAAAAAGGAGAAGAAAAAAAACTCACTTCCATCACCAGAATTGGCTAATTGAGTCTAATTGAAGACACATGTGTCAGCTAATGTACAAACAATGGAAGTGTATAAAACTGGCAAAAGGTTTTTCCTCTACATGAAGCAGCTTTGAGTTTGTTTTATCTTTTAAACTGCCATACAAGATTGAGCAGCTGGTAAAATGGGTAATGTAAACCGTTTTCCATTTCCTCACCAATTTTTGTGCTGTTGGGGCATTTCCTTTGTGCTTAATTTATTTAGGATTAACAAATAAAATGCTTTTGATATCAAAGGTTGCTAAATCTAGTTTATGTCTTAGTAGGAAAGAAAGTGCTGATTGTGTTTGCTCACCAGAGCTCTGGATCATTCAATGCTGCAGCTAAAAATGCTGCTGTAGAGGTCCTGACTGCTCAGGGCTGCACAGTGGAAGTCTCTGACCTGTATGCCATGAGTTTTAAAGCCACTGCTACAGCTGAGGACATCAAAGGTATGACTGGAAATTGTCTGATCAAATATGTCAATTACCTAATATTTAAAAATTCCTGAACAGGGGATGTGAAGAATGCTGAGAACTTCTGTTATCTGGAAGAGTCTAAACTTGCATGGGAGCAGGGAAAACTGTCAGATGACATCACAAAGGAGCAAACTAAGCTCACTGAGGCAGACCTCATCATTTTTCAGGTACTGCTGGATATCTGTAATATGGTGATAAATGCTCCATGTTGTATTAACTGTATTCTTTCCTTCAGTTCCCCATGTACTGGTTCAGTGTTCCTGCCATCCTGAAAGGCTTGATTGACCGTATTCTCACCAATGGCTTTGCCTTTTCTAAAGAGAAGCGCTACAGCCAGGGAATCTTCAAGGTGAGACTCTAATAAGGAAGGTTTTGGTGGAATCTATAATCTGTTTAACCTGTTCCTGCTTTTAGGACAAGAAAGCCATGCTGTCCTTCACCACTGGATCTCTAGAATCCATGTTCAGCCCAACTGGTATTAATGGAGACATGAATGTTACACTGTGGCCACTGCAGGTAATGTACAGTAGTGTTTTGTTGCAATAAACCTACATCTAGTGGAAATGTTAAATCAACTTCATTCCTCTGCAGAACGGCATCCTGCACTACTGTGGTTTCCAGGTTCTGGCCCCTCAGATCTTCTGGGCTCCTTCTTCTGCTGCAGCTGAAGATCGCAAGAGAATGCTGGATAGCTGGCGCACACGACTGCAAGGACTTCTGGAGGAAAAGCCTCTGTCCTTCATTCCCTTGGACTGCTTTGATGAGAAGGCTTTCCAGTTGAAGCCTGATGTCCATGAGAAGCATTCCAGCCAGGAGTTTGGGCTGACTGTGGGCATCCACCTGAACAAACCACTGCCCCCTCACAGCCAGATGAAAGCTGGGTGCTGATGAAGTTTCATTTTCCATTGTAGCTGCTTTAATTATTTGCTGAAATAAATTCTAACTAATCATCCTGTGTGTAAATCGAATGTCTAAAATAATTTTTGTAGTTGCCCTGTCTAAAATGGCTAGAGCAGACCATTTGCCCAACTTGAGATGTGTCAGTTTCTTGACCCATTGTTTATGAGCATCTAATTTGTACTTTTTTGTGGACAAATTCAGGAATACGTTTCTTTATGACCCAAACCAGCCGTAACTCTCCTCTTTGCTTTCCTGCCTTTGATCTCTACTTATTCACTGGAAAGCAAAGAGTGGAAAAACTGAAGTTGCTTGCAGTCGTCTTGGTACATTCACGGAGGCGTGCCAAAAATATGCCGACGTGTCATTGGCTGCAACAAGCAATTTTATGCTGTGAATATAACTCGGTGTGTGTAGCAAAATAAGTATTTGAACACCCATCAGGTACAACTCTGACCTTTGAGAACTACTAGTTGGCTTCCAAAATTTCCACCTCAACTCCATTATCCTATATTGGATACCGAAGTACAGTATTATGCTCCATTAACAGACTTATTTCATTGTGATTTGTATAATTGTAAATAGACTTTTATTGAATATGCAATGAGATGTGCCTATTTTCTACTAGAAATTGTAATCTACGATTCTATGAAACAGCAAATGTGTATCGAAGTGATAAATTTATCTTTTAAAATTCGAAAGCCCCCTGAAAATTAGAAAATCGTTTGATACTGTAGTGCACGTATTGCACAGCCTATGATGACAGTGGGCCGCTGTGACAGCAAATCCCATATTTTATCCCATTTTTAAATAAAAATAATCATTTGAGTCAAGCTTAACACACAAAAATAAAGAAAATCAAAGCATAGATGCCTTGCAGCAAGAAGGTTCCGGGTTCGATTCCCAGCCTGGGGTCTTTATGCATGGAGTTTGCATGTTCTCCCTGAGGAGGCGTGGGTTCTCTCCGGGTACTCTGGCATCCTCCCACAGTCCAAAAAAATGACTGTTAGGTTAATTGGCTTCTCTAGATCCTCTTTAGGTGTGAGTGTGAATGGTTGTTTGTCCCGTTTGTCTCTGTGTTGCCCTGCGATTGTCTGGAGACCTGTCCAGGGTGGACCCTGCCTCTCACCCATAGAGAGTTGGAGATGGACACCAGCACCACTCACCACCGCAGCTGGGATAACTGTGACAGAAATTACTGGATGGAAATATATACCCACTGACTTTTCATACTGCTGCGGTCATAACAATGCTTTTTATAAAGGGTGGAAATGTGAATTCTATCATCCTGAACTTCTTCCTTCGGCTTTTCTTTGGAGTAAACAAACTGAGAAACGCATTTCTGTGTATCCGCTCAGGGCCAACCAGAAACATCACTACACCCTGAAAATCAGCACCCGCCTGGGCCGAACACGCTACAAGAAGCAATTCATGTTCCTGTACAGGTGAGACTCCATTCATCAATTCATTCATCCATTCATTCATCAATCCTTTTATTCATCATCCATTGATTCATCCATTCATTCTTCCATTCATTGACCCATTTGTTCATTCATTCATTCACCCATCCATCCATCCATTCATTCATATATTCATTCACCCATCCATCCATTCATTCATCCATCCATCCGTTCATTTATCATCAATAGTTCATCCATTCATTCATCCATTAATTGAGACATTCGTTCATCCATTCATTCACCCATCCATCCATTCATCCATATATTCATTCACCCACCCATCCATCCATTCATCCATCTGTTCATTCATCAATAATTCATCCATTCATTCATTGAAACATTCGTTCATCCATTCATTCACTCATCCATCCATTCATCCATATATTCATTCACCCATCCATCCATTCATCCATCTGTTCATTCATCAATAATTCATCCATTCATTCTTCCATTCATTGAGACATTCGTTCATCCATTCATTCACCCATCCATCCATATATTCATTCACCCATCCATCCATTCATCCATCTGTTCATTCATCAATAATTCATCCATTCATTCACCCATCCATCCATTCATCCATATATCCATTCACCCATCCATCTATTCATCCATCCATTCATTCATCATCAATAATTCATCCATTCATTCATCTATTCACCATATATTCATTCACCCATCCATGCATTCCTCCATATATTTATTCACCCATTCATTCCCTCATTCATTTATCCATTAATTAATTAATTCAATCATCAATTAATTCATCCATTCATTCTTCCATTCATTGACCCATTTGTTCATCCATTCATTCACCCTTCCATCCATTCATCCATATATTCATTACCTCATTCATTCATCCATTCATCCATCTATTAATTCTTTCATCTGTTTATTCATTCATTAACCCATTAATTCATCCGTTCATTGGCAGGCTAATTTAGTTCACAAACTGCCTAAAGTAGTTTATTTGAGCCTGAATAACAGACGTGCACCTAACAGTCAGATTGATTTATTATTTGATTGTTGCTTTAGCTAAATCACTAAATTGTTAAATAAAGAAATGATATCAAAGGTAAAAAATATTAATAAAGTAATAACATTTCCATATATAGTATTAAATAGTTACTGAAGATTAGAAACATTTCATTAGTTGATGGATTTAGATTTGTTTTAATTGTCTTCCTTGGGAGATTTTTTTTCTGTGCATTTAAAGAAACCATGGCTACAGACACCTGGCCTTGCTGCACTAAAGTCTCAGGGTAGTTCCCAGGTTAAATTATGAACAAATGTTCTAGGAAACCAGATTTACTCCTAATTAATTTCCATCACTGCTGAAAATATGGATGCTCAATACATGTCAGTCATTTTGAAGCGTAAGATTTTCTTTGTCAGGAGGGAAAGGGGAGCAGATTGGTCCTGTGGTGTTTTGCTGAGACGGTGACAGTAATGAAGCAAAGGATTGTGGGTGTTTATATTAAGTAGAGCAGCGATGGCATCACAGTGGTTGGTTTTCCATGATGTCAAATAGGTCAGAAATGCATACAGGATACAATGATGGTTATCATGCATTATCAGCCATAATGATATATAGACATAAATCTTCCGAATAGTGAAAATGAAAAGAATAAAGTTTTCAGTCGGGTTATATGTCACATAACAACAGAAAGTCTTTTAAAGATGTTTTAATCTCCTCAGACTCTGTAGCTCTGACTCAGCCTTTTCAGTGTGTTCTGGCCTTTAGAGGCTAACTGTTTCCATTTGTGTGCATCTTCTGTTTTCTCAGAGCGCCGTACTTGTTGCTTTTAGTGACGCTTTAAATCTCTGATCTGCTTTATTGTTTTTAAACAGCTTTTTAAATAAAGTTGTGCTTTTTTGTGTTTGCAGGGACGACCTGGTTGACCTGGTGGGCTCGTACCAGTTTGATGATGAGAAGACCGAAGGGCTGGACGTGTTTGCCAGGGATCCGTACATCCTTGGGTTCAGGTGCCTAAATACAGGTGAGAGATGACTTGTGGTAATAAATGTAAAATTATCTATGCAAAAATGTTTATAAGCTTGATATCTGTCTGATCTCCTCCCAGTTCTGAAAGATCTGGTGATTATCCCAGTTCACACCAAACCAGAGGACTCGGACAAGGAGCTGGACAAACTCTACGACGTCTTTGTTCATGTCAAGAAGAAGTGGAGGACTGATTTTTTTTTTTTTTTTTTCGTATTTTATATGCTCTAATAATCCCAGAGGGAAATTACTTCTCTGCATTTAACCCATCCCCTTGGGGAGCAGTGGGCTGCCATTTTTTGTATGTTTTGATGTAAGGACTCAACAAAACAAAACTGCTCATTTCTATAATGAGAGGAAAGGGTTGCTCTGTATTGATGGATCTGCTCAGATTCATCCTGAAGATGAATTTACCATCTGATTAATCAGATATCTGCAGCAGATCAGAGTAGACCTGCACAGATCAGTCTGTCAGTATTGGTTCTACCAACAGCATCCAGCTAAGGAGACTTTAATTAGCTAATTTAAGAGAATTAAATAGAAATAAAGATTGACAAGAAAGAAAAAAAAGATAATTTATTTATTAATGGAGATATATCCATACATTTTCCATCACGCTTATATCTGGGATCGGAGGGGTGCTGGTGCTCCAACTGTGTACAGGCGAGATGTGGGGGTCCACCCTGGACAGGTCTGCCAGTCCATCGCAGGTTTTTATTTCATCATTTTATGAAGGCCAGTTAGTTATACGTCAGACTGAACACCTAAATTTGGCCAATAATATATAAACGGTCATCTGTCAATCAAATGTTTCGGTCATAGCATCTTGACTGTATGTCGCAACTAATATATCCAACGGTTAATATAAGAAATCAGAATCATTTCCTTTCCCATTGAGTTCCGTCCCAGTGTTCACGGGGATGGACGTCTGTGTCTTCGGCAGGCGTAGAGCTAACAGAACTGGCAGCGTTGCGAGGCAAGGGCTCAAACATGTACGGCTGTAAGCCTTCTACACCAAACCAAGCTTCTGCTGCCCTGGCGTCCTCTTCCACAACATCTTCGTCTCCGCTTTCCTCCTCTAAATAAAAAATGGATGACGGAGGAGACTCATCCACGACCTCCGACACTAAACTCTCCTCCTCTTGCATGTTTCCGCTGTCCATAGCGTTCCTTGACAGTGTCGTTTCTAAGTCACCAAATGGCTGCAGGGTGTAAACTGAAGGAGGAACTTAACCTGGAACTGTCTGCTACAAAAGCATTTTAATAAAACTGCTATTTTGGGTACAAATACTCAAATGAATATAATAATAACATGGTTAAAGCCCAGTTAAGCTGGCCAATATCAAAGGCAGGAGCGGAGTGCCATGAAACAAAATGGAACAAAAAAAAGACACTTGGAACAAGATCATTTATATTTAAAATAAGAAAAAAACTATTTTATTGTCTTATTTTAAGTGTAAATCATCTTAACTGAGTAAAAATCCTCATTCCATTGGCAAATCATCTTATTTACCTACTCAAATTATTGGTAGACACACTTCATTTAAGACATTTTGACTTTTTGAATTTCTAGATGTTTTTTGCAGTGTAACATGTTTGATATTAAAGAGATGATTTAAGCATGCTAAAACAAGCCTATTTATTGGATGAAAGAGGATCAGGATTTCAGCTTCTTCCAAAACTTGCTTCAAAAACAGTTTAAAACTAAGTAAAAATGTCTCTCAATTCGTGTATTTGCTCTTAATTTGAGAAGCTAAATAATAAAATCATCTGCCAGTAGAAGAAGGATGTTTTGCCCTTAGAACATGATTATTGGATATATATATATATATATATATATATATATATATATATATATATATATATATATATATATATATATATATATATATATATATACTATTTTAAACAGATTGTATCTTATTGCTGCTCCCATAAAGGGAAAATGCACTTATTTGAGAAAGAATTTACTTAATTATATTTACAGTTTGGCAGTGCATTTAGTTAGTTAATTTTGTCCAACTTTCATTACGTTAAAAATGAACAATAACAAGTATAGCAGCAATTAATAAATTGATTTTAAAAGCATCCCTATTGCAATCTTAAATCCTGGGTTAAAGCTTGTAAACATTTTTCCTTAGGTAATTCTGCTGGCTCCTTTTTTTTTTTTTTGCTGAAAGAAAGGGGCTAAGAGTGTAATTATATTTAACAAATCAATTTCACTTCCCCATAAGGATTCCTCCCTGTGATTATATCCCACTTTTACTTCCTCTGCAGGCCTGATCGATGCGATGAAAGGTGTTGTGATGGGTGAAGACGGGAATCTAACCCTAACCCTGAGAAAAGGAAATCTGCTCTTGGAGCGGGTGAAGCTCAACCTGGAGATCCAGATCCTCCGGTTGAGGGTTGCTGAGATGACCCGTGGGAATGTAGTTTGGCCTAAAGACGTCAGATCGATCTGAAAAACACTCAACATAGCCATGAACTACAATAATACTGGTTATCTAGTTGTTACAGTGTGTGCTGCTGGTTACCGTTTGAACTTCCTCAAGTCAAACTGGCAAAGGAAAGAATTGGTCCAGAAGAATCCAAAGAAGGAATCCTTAGCCAGTCGTCCCTCTGGAGCTAGCACCTGACGGGAGAAGTTATTTTTGCATTTCAAGAAGGCCAGAGTAAAAATAGATCAACTTTGGACAAAGCTGAGCAATGAGTATAAAAGTGAAGCAGTTGCCCTAAAGATAAAACACCAGATAAGAAACACCCACAATTACTTACTTTACTTCACTTTCAGCAGCGTCTTTAGCCGGGCGTACACTGTGCGATTTTTTTGCCCTTTTCAGGGCGACTTTCCAGTCGTAAAATAATTTTCCAATCGGGCCGACTTTCAGCCTGATGGTGCGTGGTTTAGTGTACAGGGGGTAACAAGGGCCGATTAGCCTCTAACGACCACCTACCCCTCAGGAGTAGTAAGGTCAGGAGAAAATCAAACATGTTTGAAATTCAGTCTGCCGTCATAAGGTTGTCGTGGGCAAATCGCTCAGTGGGCAACAAGGATTCTTCTTCTTCCTCTCAGATGAAAACACAGAAGCATGGCGGGGGTGCAATGAGTGAAATGAAGTTCTTTCTGTAAAATTGACAGACCATAGTAGCCACGTTTGCTCAGCCATGTCTTTGTCCAAATACGTTGTCACCTTTTCTTTTTAGGGCTTTTAGCGCAAAATTGCACAAATATCCAAGGCAGCACGTTTCACTCTAGTGAGCTTCATGTTCCTCTGCTAGTCGTTTGGCTTCTGGATAGACGAGTCCGAATAGCACCATCTCACTGCGGAGTCCCACCTGGTTTTTAAAACGTACAGTGTAGATCTACCTGTACAGTGTACAGGTAGATCGCATCAGAGCCAAAGCTCCAGTTTTTTAGGCAGTCACTGTGTGTTGCTTTGCTCAATCAGCCCAGAAATTTCAGCTGAATGTCATCCTTTCCTCGTGCAGATTCAGTCCCACATTAATAATGCATATCTCTAAACTTGGGTTCTAAACATGATCATCCTGGTTGGACAGATTAGGGGCATGACCATGACACGGTACTTACAGCCGCGGAGATCCTGGGTTGTTTGCGTTTCAGCCAGAGCTGTAACAGCAGGTGTGCTTGTATGAGTGTTACTGAATGCTGACATCATCTTCAAATTTCCTCAAGACCAGGATGTTCCACTGCAAGCAACAGAAGTTAATAACGAAACCGGAGGAAGTTCTCATAAGACCTGTGGATATGTAACCCTTCATCAAGCATTGATCAACTCTAAAAAACATTTCCAAAAACCCTCTGAGAGAGCAATGTTCTGGCCAAATCTTTAATTTTTGCTGATCCATAATTTCATGTTCCACATGTTCTTATGTGGCTCAAATTAACTGTTACATTATAAGCGAGTATTGGGGGAAAATTATTATATAGTTTCTGCATAACACTCCTTTGAATTTTTACTATTTACGAATGTTTGGAAGGTTTACGTGTTGGTGGGTGGTGGTGGGGGATATAGTCAATTGCATTGTTTTTATATTGTTTTTTTAGACTGACATTTAATGGCTGAACCATAATGCTGGTGAAGATTCTGTCATCCAGGTCCTAGTCATTCCAAAAAGGTTAAAAAACAATCCACTGGACTTTGTTTCCAAGTTTGAAGACGTTTCGCTTCCCATTCAGGAAGATTTTTCAATTCAAAATTCTCAGAAATAGCGTTGAGTTCCAGGCTTTATACAGAGATATACAGTAGACAGGTATGGGGCATTGCAGGCTAACAACGAGACCAAACGACCCCCCCTTCCAAAGTGGTGGGCCCGTTTGTCCGTTTCAATTTGCATGTTTTCTAAACATAAACAAGGCTTTGTTGGGCTACTGTATAAAACCTGGAACTCAACACTATTTCTGAAATTTTGAATTGAAAAAGCTTCCTGGATGGGAAGTGAAACGTCTTCAATCTTGGAAACAAAGTCCAGTGGTTTTTTGTTTCACCTTTTTGAAATGGCTGGACCAGTAATGTGGGATATCTTAAAAGTGGAATCAGCACCACGTCTTGTCTCTTCAATGCCACCCATGTTTTAAAATGACTGTCGAGATGAAGGGAATGTTCTTGAGCTTCTATTTCAACACTACTGAATCCAGATGCTTTATTTTACTTTTGCTCAGGAAATAGAAACAAGACGACCCCCTTTGCAATGGGGGTTGTTTGGCTTGTCTGTTAGCCTGCAATGTTCCATACCTGTCTATGTCTCTATATAAAATCTCCAACTCAACGCTGTTTCTGACATTTTGAGTTGAAAAAGCTTCCTGGATGGGAAGAAAAACATCTTCAAACTTGGAAACAAAATCCAGGGGATTGTTTTTTAACTTTAACTATGACCTTGATGACTGAGAATCTTCAAGGGCATGATGAAGAGCATGGGCTAAAGGACTGATCCCTGAGGGACTCCGCAGTGACTTTGTGTTGCCGGAAAGTTGTTAGAATTTACACCATTCTATAACTGAGGTATGATTGAGACCAGTTCAGAGCAGCGTCAGAGAATCCAGTATTTTTTTGCAGCCGGTTTAGAAGAATTTGATGATCTACAGTATCAAAAGCAGCAGAGAGATCAAGGAGTACGAGGAGGGAAGGTGAGCCTTTATCTGCTGCCAATTGTAGATCGTTTGTGACTAACCAGGGCTGTTTCAGTGCTATGAGGAGAGCGAAAACCAGACTGGAATTATTTTTAAAAGCTTGTTTTGTTTGAGATGGCTCTGGAGATGGGTGGCATCAACTTTTTTCCGGTACTTTAGAGAGAATGGGAGATTGGAAATGGGCCTGTGATTTGAAGTGTATCTGGATAGAAGGTGGATTATTTCAGTAGCGGTCTGATTATGGCTGTTTTATGGGCAGTTGGAACATTGCTGGAATGGATGGAGTTGTTTGTTACAGTGGTAATCAGAGGGCTTAGAGCAGGGGCGTTTGCTCTTACTAGAGTTGTAGGAAAGGGGTCAATGGCCAAGGTGGTGGGTTTCATCCTCTTGATGATCTTTTCAACCTCATGCTGGGAGATTTCTGGAAGGCATTGTAGGGGCTGTGAGATTACAAGTTGTGAGAGTTCAGTTATGTGGGTGGAGCTGAGGAACCATGAAATGAAGAATGAATTGACTTTATTTTTGTTGTGAAAAAGTCCAAGATGATTGTTACAGTGCTTTTTTGAAGTTTCTGTAAGTGAGTAGGTTATTGGTTTGAGAAGATGCTTTATGGTGGAGAACAGCTACTTGGAGTTTCCAGGCCTGTTTCTAATGAAATTTCCACAAAATGGTGACCGTACCTTGCGCGTGACTTTGAGTAGTCTTTTTGGTCTTCTCGGATAGCTTGTTTGTGCACAGTAAGACCTGGTACTTTGAATCTCCGCTCGATAGCACGCCCTGTTGCCTTCATTATAGGTAGCTCCATGGTTCCGCTCCCCCCCTCTCCCTCCCTACCTCCCTCCCTCTTTCTCTCCATCCATCCCTCCCTCTCACTCTCCCTCTCTCTCCCCCCCTCCCTCCCTCTCGCTCTCCATCCGTATCTCCCTCCCCCTCTCTCCCTCTCTCATCGCACCCTCCCTCTCTCTCTCCATCCCTCCCTCCCTCTCTCCCTCTCTCTCTCCCCCTCTCTCCCTCCCTCTCTCACCCCCTCTCCCCATCCATCTCTCTCTGCGGAGTCCCTCAGGGATCAGTCCTTTAGCCCGTGCTCTTCATCATGCCTGTGAAGATCCCCAGTCATCCAGGTCATAGTTAAAGAGAGGGGAGAGAGGGGGGAGAGAGAGAGATGGATGGGGAGAGAGGGGCGGAGAGAGTAGGATAGAGAGGGGGGGGATGGATGGGGAGAGGGGGAGAGAGAGGGGGGGAGAGAGGGACAGCGAGAGGGGGACAGAGGGACGGAGAGAGGGGGACGGAGAGAGGGGAGAGAGGGGGAGAGAGAGATGGATGGGGAGAGAGGGAGAGGGGGGAGAGAGAGATGCATGGGGAGAGGGGGGGGAGGGGGAGAGGGGAGAGAGATAGATGGGGAGAGGGGGAGAGAGGGAAAGAGAGGGGGAGAGAGAGAGATGGATGGGAAGAGGGGGAGAGAGAGAGACAGAGAGAGAGAGATGGAGAGATTTGAGAGATTAATTAATTAATAAATTGAGTTTAACAGTAGATGTAAATTTGGAGGGTTTGAAAGTATGTGTTAGATAATGAAGCAGTATGTGTACGAGAGTTTGATGGAACACATGAAAGAGTTTAGGTTGTTTCAATAATTTTTTTTTGTATGTGTGTGTGTTTGGGCGGGGGGGGGGGGGGTATGTAGGTTCAGATTTATTCAATTTAGGATTCTTGTTTAGGGTTTAAAAATCTCCACAGACAACCAAAAACTACTAGTAAAATAAGTGCAGAGAAAATAGTTTTAACCTGACCTGCTTCAGGGTTGCCTCTGCCTTCTATGTTAACTCCAGGTGGGTCTGAATCTGTCTGTGGTTGCCCTTGTGCAGACGGTTCAGAGACAGAAACTTCATCTGCGTTTGAATTAAAATAATCTTCAATCTTTCCCAGTGCTAATGAATAAGGGCAGTTCAATCCTCTTCTACAGTAGAAGCAACCACAGTTATTCAGAGCATCCATGGAGGGTCCAGGTCTCCTCACAATGTTTCTGGCTATCTCTTTAATGAGAGGTGATTCTGTTAAACGTTTCCTTAGTGCTGTAGGTTCAGAGACAGAAACTTCATCTGCGTTTGAATTAAAATCATCTTCAATCTTTCCCAGTGCTAAAGAATAAGGGCAGGTCAATCCTCTTCTACAGAACAAGCAACCACAGTGAGCATCCATGGAGGGTCCAGGTCTGCTCACAATGTTTCTGGCTATATCTTTTATGAGAGGTGATTCTGTCAAACGTTTCCTCGGTGCAGACGGTTCAGAGACAGAAACTTCATCTGTAAAATTATCTCCCAGTAAATTCCTTACTTTGGATCTAACCCAGCGATAGACGGAGGAGCTATAGCTTGGCTGACCTGCTTCCGGTTTGGCTTTTTCATCGTCTGGTTGGACGGCTGCAAGTGCAGCCGTTTGAAAATGTGCAGATTCTGTGGATTCGGCTGAATAATAAAGTTTTAGAAGAGAACGCATGATTGATGATCAGTTGCTTCACCTAAATACACACAAAAAAATACCTTTGTAGAATAAAGAATATTATTCTTCTAATGTCCAATGAAACAAGCTAAACTTTCCTGAGCTTGTTCTTCTTCTTCTTCTTCTTATGGGATTTTATGGCGGTTGGCAGACTTGTGAATTGTGCATTACCGCCACCAACTGATATGGAGTACAGCAAGAAAACAGGAAACGATTCACCCCCCCCAAAAAAAAAAAAAAAAAAAAAAAAAAAAAAAAAAAAAAAACCTGTGTAACTTAAACCAACATAATACTAAATCACATTTGCCCATATAATTTTAATTTACTCTAGGTCATCTTAACTCTGCCAGTTTCTGATGGTCCCATCGGTCCTCCCATCATACTTCCAACCATCTCCCAGTTCAAATCTTTAATGTCCAGATATTTTTCTGCAGCCTTCACTATTATTTTGATTTTTTCCGTTTTTTTTGTTGTCTGTGCAGTACAATTAATAACTTCTACCATGAAAAGAACAAAATTTGTCTTTTTAACAATAAGTGAGTCTTCATCAATTTTTAGAGATTTCTCTAGAGGTTTGGAATTTGCTGTGTGTTGAACTGTAGGTTTGGGTTTTTCTGACTGAGATGGGATCCTTTTTGCAGCTTCAGCGTAGGTTATTCCGAGCTCAAATTTCATTTTTTTAATTTCCTCAGACCTTTTGCTTGCTTCACAGCCGCGATAGGCAGCAGTATGTTCTCCACCACAATTACAGCATTTTATTTTAGCTTCTTTTCCACATTTTCCGTACTCATGTTCTCCTGCACACCTTCCACACCTCTGTTTCCCTTTACAAACTGCTGCAATGTGACCGAATTTTTGGCATTTGAAACATCTCAATGGTGGAGGATTGTAGATTTTGACATTATAGCTTATGTAACCGATGAATACTTTGCTTGGTAATTGCTCTTCTTCGAATTTAATTAGCACAGATAAACTGTCAGATCTTTCTCCGTTTCTTGTTGTTTTTAACCGTTTTACTTCTTTTACTTTTGCACCTCTTATGTTTTCCAGAATCTCTTTTTCAGAAATTTTTAGAGGAACTCCTCCAATGACTCCCCTGCTGAACTTTTTGTTCTCCATTAAGCTGCACTGAACTCTTATCCCGTCAATTTTGTTGATCCGTATTGCTTTGCCTTGCTGGGCGCTGTCTCTGCAGATAATTAGCAGGTCTCCACTGTACAGAATTCTGGCACCTCTGACTTCTCCGACAAGTTTATTGATGGTTTTTGTTAAGTGAACCGGATTCCAATTTGTAAAAGAGTCTGCCTGATTAACGACTTTGAATATGACTTTGAATTCATTTTGTTGTGCTGTGGAATGTATGGAATGATCATCACTGGATTGTTCTGAACTAGATTCCCCTTGAACTGATCTCTGTTTTTTCCGCTTTTTCTCATTTTTTGATGTTGCTATCTTCCAACCTTCATTGTCACTATTTCCCTCTTCCATCCCACAAGAATCGCTTCCTGTTTCCTCACTACTCACGGCCCAAGACATTTCTCCATAAGCAGCTTCAAAACACGCGCCATGCACCAAACGACCATCCACATGCAATCTTTCCGGCCTTCCACCTCCGACGTTTCTTCTTCGTGGGAAATTTTAGTGCAGCGTTTGCTGTGACTGACCCTCTCCAGGAAGCGCTTCCCCTCCTGAGCTTGTTCACTGAGTGAATGAGCTGACAGCCTGTTGTGGTCACGCCCACACCTCTGCTGTGACGTCACTGTTGTTCTGTATTGGCGCTAAGAGCCCCGCCCACGCGCGGCAGCCTGTCACGTGACCTTTGGAATTTGCGCGGCAGTGTGTGCACACACACACACACACACACACACACACACACACACACACACACACACACACACACACACACACACACACACACACACCTGGGTATTAAGTATTTTACCTTTACCAAAGATATTAGTAAAAGTTCAGGCTTAACTTTAGTTAAAACTCTTTTTTTTTATTGTAGCAGATAACATTGTTTTTCAGAAGATATTTAAAACCCAATGAATATTATCTCTGAGCCACAATATCAGTTGCAACTTTCAGTAAATGTAAGATGTTTTCATCTCATCTCATCTCTTTCAGCTGAGGTCCTGCTGAATTCTGATTGAACACACCTGGATCAGCTTAGACCTGCTTTGTAGCATAAGTGCATAAAAGCTGCCGAAAGGCTTTTTATGTATACAGTGTGTTTTTTTTTTTCTTTTGAAGTTGGTTTAACGCACTTGCTCCAGAATGGGTAAAGTATAAGTTTTATACCACATTCTCCAAAAACTCTTATGTATTTCTGAATATTAAAGTTTAAGTAATGGGTAATGTGAACATTTTCTGTTGATTTTATACTTTGATTCAATGCTTAATCTAGTCTATCTTTTGACAGCAAAGAAAGTGCTGATCGTGTTTGCTCACCAGAGCTCTGGATCATTCAATGCTGCAGCTAAAAATGCTGCTGTAGAGGTCCTGACTGCTCAGGGCTGCACAGTGGAAGTCTCTGACCTGTATGCCATGAGCTTTAAAGCCACTGCTACAGCTGAAGACATCAAAGGTATGACTGGAAATTGTCTGATCAGATATGTCAATTACCTAATATTTAAAAATTCCTGAACAGAGGATGTGAAGAATGCTGAGAACTTCTGTTATCTGGAAGAGTCTAAACTTGCATGGGAGCAGGGGAAACTGTCAGATGACATCACAAAGGAGCAAACTAAGCTCACTGAGGCAGACCTCATCATTTTTCAGGTACTGCTGGATATCTGTAATATGGTGATAAATGCTCCATGTTGTATTAACTGTATTCTTTCCTTCAGTTCCCCATGTACTGGTTCAGTGTTCCTGCCATCCTGAAGGGCTGGATTGACCGTGTTCTCACCAATGGCTTTGCCTTCTCTAAAGAGAAGCGCTACAGCCAGGGAATCTTCAAGGTGAGACTTTAATAAGGAAGGTTTTGGTGGAATCTATAATCTTGTTTAACCTGTTCCTGCTTTTAGGACAAGAAAGCCATGCTGTCCTTCACCACTGGATCTCTAGAATCCATGTTCAGCCCAACTGGTATTAATGGAGACATGAATGTTACACTGTGGCCACTGCAGGTAATGTAGTGTTTTGCTGCAATAAACCTACATCTAGTGGAAATGTTAAATCAACTTCATTCCTCTGCAGAACGGCATCCTGCACTACTGTGGCTTCCAGGTTCTGGCCCCTCAGATCTTCTGGGCTCCTTCTTCTGCTGCAGCTGAAGATCGCAAGAGAATGCTGGATAGCTGGCGCACACGACTGCAAGGACTTCTGGAGGAAAAGCCTCTGTCCTTCATTCCCTTGGACTGCTTTGATGAGAAGGCTTTCCAGTTGAAGCCTGATGTCCATGAGAAGCATTCCAGCCAGGAGTTTGGGCTGACTGTGGGCATCCACCTGAACAAACCACTGCCCCCTCACAGCCAGATGAAGGCTGGATGCTGATCATTTGTCACAACGTTTGATGAATAAAAGCTGCTTTATAAAAGTATAATTTTTTTCCTCTTAAGAGAAGTGAACAAAGGTGTCTTTTAAAATAAACTGACCTGAACACGTGTTCATTACCTTAGCTTTCCATGAGGCACACAACCTGTCTACTTTCAAGGGTAGGCTTAAAACCTGTGATAAAGCTTATAGAGTAGCTCAGGATAACCTGAGCCAATTTCTATGGTTATGCTGCTATAGGCTTAGATTGCTGGAGGATGTATAGACTTTATCGTTCTGCTTCATTTATCTCTAGTCTCCCACTATGCAGAATTTGTTAGATGAATCTCTGAAGCTTTTTCTTGTAAATTCATCTGGTCTCTTCCTGTTTGGGATGCCATCAACACCTTGTTTATGCTCGGCCTGTCTTTCAGTGTATTTCTGTTTCTGCCTGGCTTGTTCTCTTATCCTGACATGGGAGCTGGCTCGGAGCTTGTCTGCCTGGCTGTATTTCCTGGACAGAGCTGTTTGACTGTTTCCTTTTGTGAATGTTTCAGCCTGTTTTTGTCTCCTTGAACCCCAGTTGGCCCTTGCAGATGGGTGTCTGGTGTGCTGGAGGTTTCTTAATGGTTTTTCCTCTCCCCTGTTGCTACAAGCATGGTTGGTGTGAGGGATTGCCTTGAGTCTATACAATCAAGTGGTTTTCCTTAAACTTTTCAATTTGAGTCATCTGGATTGTAAAGTGCCTTGATTTGCTGTGAATTAGCACAATATGAATAAACTGAACTGTTTGCCCAACTATTAAGCTAATACATGTCCAGTCATTGATACTGGTGTCTATGGTAGTAAATGTACTAGGCTGCTTTAAGTATTACTTTTAAACTTGTCCATACACGTTCATTCTTTGGTCACTCGCACTGAACAGGAACTAGGATTTATAAAGCATAGTGTGGAGCAGGCTAGCGGCACAAAATTAATCACATTTTGTGAAACAAAGTTTAGGCTTTAAACCACGATATGCAGATTATCTTGATTCGATGCTATCTCGGTTTAGTGATATCCTGCCCAACGTGGAAGAAGTTATCTTGATAAAACCCTGGCTAAATTTGCCTCGCCTCATTAAAGAATTTTGTCAACTGAAAAACTTTGTCAATTAAATTTTTCTATAGGGCCAATTAAGATGTCATCTCAAAGCACTTTAATGAGATGAATCGCACAGTCAAATTGATTCAAAGTTTTCTATTCGAGGAAAATCTGAATGCATTGACTCATCGACTTAACAATTCCTCCCACTAAACATGCATGTAGCGACAGTTGAGAGTAAAGCTCCCTGTTTAGACCTGGGAATCAAAATTTCAAAAGCTAGCTGATAGCCCAACAGCTTTGCTTTCACAAGCAGACCAACATGGAAAGGGAGATGAGAAAAGGGGGTTAAGAACTAAGGGTCAGGAAAGTGCATAAAGAGACAAAAATTATACACAGTAACTTCAAGAAGTCTGCTTCCATACCTCTATGAGACAAGAGGGACAGAAAACAGACAGCAAAATAGTAAGAAGACAACCGACGTAAAAAAAAAAAAAAAAGCTTCAAGAGGAGCAGGTATTTTTTTCATGTGTCTTGGAGTCAGAAACTATGGTGATTCAACAATATTAAATCAGAGTGGTCTATATCTGTAGCTGTAGCTTAGTATTGAGTGTGTATCATCTTTATACATGAGTATGCATGAGCATACTCATGCAGAGGCGTGCACAGACATTTTGGGGGGCAGTTGCTCAGGAGGGGGGGGAGGGCACTTTTTAGCGCACGTGTAACACTTAATTATAAAAAAAAATAAACGCATGTTGAATGAAATTTGACTTTTATTTGTAACATTCTCTAAACGTGAGTTTTCAATGGAAAAAAGTCACATCACCAACAGAACAGACTAAAGCATACTTCTTTCATCTGGCTCATCTCCCTGTTTTCCCTCACCCATCTGCTCTCCCTCATCCTGCTGTTCTCCCTCATCCTGGTCTTTTTCTGTCTCTGTGTCTTCCCTGAACTCTTCCTCATCTCCTGTCCTGTTATATGTTGATGGTATAGAGCTTCCCTGCTGTGACTGGCTACAATATATTAATAATAACCATCATGACAATAATAATAATAATAATGATAATAATAATAATAATAATAATAATAATAATAATAGCTTTAACAAATATGCCACATTAGTTTAAATAATGGGCTATTAGGGCAACATGACTGGAAGTCTTGTCACGTGGATATGACTTATGGTAGCCTACAAAATAATAGCTATTTTAATACCTGCTGCACAAACCACTTAAAAATAAAATGTGAACAGCTTTTAAGATTTTTCAATATGATTAACCCTCCTTTCTTGGCATTGTGCTGCAATTACTAAATCAATATACAATTAAGACAATAAAGAGACCAAAATGTGTTAATTTATGTTGCCTAACAAAACCTATACAACAGAAAACGTTTGTCTTAACACATAGATTTGTACAGAAGAGGATTAGGGCCACTGAAAAAAAAAAGTTAACTGATTTTTAAATTTTATTTCAGTTTAACATGGGAAAAAAGTCAGAATTCTGACTTTTTTATTGTCAGAATTCTGAGATTAAAGTCAGAATACTGAGCAAAAAGTCAGAATTCTAAGCAAAAAGTCAGAATTATGAGAAAAAAGTTAGAATTATGAGATTAAAGTCAGCATTCTCACTTCTTTCCCATACTAAACTGAAATAAAATTTAAAAATCAGTTAACTTATTTTTTTTTTTTCAGTGGCCCTAATCCTCTTCCGTAGATTTGCAATTGCAAACTCTACCAAAATTATTTGTAGCCTATGTGGTCGTCCTCACGTTATCTGTCATTGACTTGGGCTACAGTGTAAAACTTTCAGAATCAGAATCAGGTTTATTGCCATTGTTAGGGAAGGAGTTCACAAACTAGGAATTTTTTGTGGTACAATCGTGCAACATGAAACATATAATATGGAATAGGTAAATAAAATTATAAAAATATCTAAAAACTGTGGGTATACGTCATGCAATAAAATAGACTAATATATACACTTAAGATAAAAAAATATGGATACAAAATATAAAAAGTAAAATAGCATCTTACAAGGAGACAACTAGTTTATCTGGTGACCAGTCGGCAAAATGCGTGTTTGGTGCTGCTGAATGAGACATTTTAATGCACAACAAAACGATTCTGCTTGATCTGTATATCACCTGGCTAATGGGGCACGGGAGAAGCAGCCTGTCAGCGACCGTTCCTGCTATCTGAAAACTGCTATGATGCTGCGCATCTGGCATGCCCTGCGGGCGACCGAGCGAGTTCACGTGACAAAGGAAGAGAGAGAGGCTGGTCGGGTGTGCGCAAGTAGGTCGGTCATTTCGGGTCATTGTTTCAGTCGTTTTTAATGGCTCAGGTTTTCAAAAGATCATTTCAAAACCGACCTCAGTAAAATCTTAATAATATTAATAATAATAATAAAAAAAAACGAGTTTCAAAAGGACATTTTCTTTGATAAAGGGCAAACTTCCTAGTGCTTTAGCACCACCTAGTGTCTATGTGTGCACGCCCCTGTACTCATGTATAAAGGATTCACAAAGCTTTGGAAGGAAAGTATGCTTAATAGCAGGTGTGGGCGTCACCAAAGTAGCCGTACAGGGCCCAGCACAGAAAAGGAGCCGATGCAAGCCCCATTGTCCAGATCACCCCAGATCACTGGGACACCAGGAGGGCTGATACAGGAATGGCCACACCCACCAGAGAAGGGCAGATGAGAGCACCCGGAGCCTGACCACCGAGCGACCAAACCCCAAAGGGGCCTGATTATTGGAGACCACAGTAACGGTGTCATATTGGGCCCCGGCAGCGAGCCCATGGGGTCCACCGGCGGCCGGTCATACACAAGGTAGATTTGGATGGGATCTCCAAGGTCAGGGTGAACACCATTTCCAAGTGGGGACCCCTGCCTGGCTCAGCAGCCACCAGGAATGAGACGCACCCAATCAAGTACCCAGCCCTGCACCTAGAGAACCGTCAGATTGCCAGCAGACACAGGATCCGGCCACTGGTGGTCTTTGAATCAGATTTTGGTGGGTAATGTTTGGTTTATTGAAAGGTTTTATCTGTCCCTGTGCAAATGGGTTTAGCTGACACATAAGCTCAGATCCCGATATATCTCTGCAGTTTGGGGACTATAAATCTGATATCTGCGTCTACGGTACTGGTGCTAAAGCTCCTCAGAAACGTAATTAGCATACAGAACAGCAGTGAGAAGTTTGGCTTCATCGTACAAATAAATATTTTTAAAAAATTCATATATTTTGATCTCTGGTTAATTTTTCTCACAGTGAACATGAACCTACGATGACAATTTCCCACCCCTCCATGACTTCTAAGTGGGAGAACTTGCAAAATAACAGGGTGTTGAAAAACTTAACTTCCTCACTGTACTGTATATATACTGTTACCAAATCTTTGAGGCTGCAAATGCAGCCATCACATACTATTAAACTCACAATCAGGTACTTTCAAACTCTGTTACAATACCACTAAATTATCTACTATATTGTATTAAACATGTATTTTTTTTTATCTAAGTAGATTGTGGTAGTAAATGACAAAACTAGCTTTTACGAGCTGTTTTTGGATTGCTTGGGCAATGTACTATTATATTAGTATGTTCAGGCGTGGGAAGTATTCATTTACATTTACTCAGTGACATTAACTTGAGTAATTTTTTGAAAAAAAACAAACAAAAACTTTTAGGAGTAGTTTTACAGCATAGTACTTTTTACTTTTACTTGAGTAAAATTTCTCTCTACTCCGTCATTTGTAAGTAACTTCACTTAGTGAAAACAAGCTTGTTTTAATCAAATATGCAACACTGAGAGACATACTTTCATCTTTTTTGTACTCAAGACTTATCAGTTAATATTATTATTCCATTTGTTGAGTCTGCCATGTCATTTGGAGGTCGAGTAACAAAAATACAGTAAACAGTACATTTCCATTTAACATATTCTTACAAATATTAAATCAGTTGTCATGATCATTTGTATTCAGTAGATTACTTAAGCAGTACTTGAGTATACTTTTTGACAACTACTTTTTACTCTTACTTGAGTAATTTATTTAAAGGCTACTTATACTTGAGTAAAAATAAGATGAAGTAGTGCTTCTTTTATTTAAGTACCATACCCACTTCTGAGTATATTGGTGTATTTTAGATGATTTAATGGTATATGTAAGAGAGTTTGATAGTACATGAGAGAGAGTTTCATAGTACGTGTGAAGTAGTTTGGTACTATACATAATAGAGTTTAATAGTATATGTAAAACAGTTTGACAGTACATGTAAAAGAGTTTGATGGTACATGTAAAAAAATGTTAACACAGTTAATTAGTATATATAATAAAGTTTGATAGTACATATCATGTACTATTAAACTGTGTTTGTTTAAGAGTATGGTTGTCTTTATGCAAGGGAATAGTTGTGACTGTGAGAGTTTATTCAGGCAAGTAAAAGAAATTGAACATTTTGTCTCCCGGGCTTCTCATACTACAGTGAATGGAATGGGAAGTAAAAGCAAGATGAAAATAAAGAAAGCAAAGCATAAAAATAAACTTCCGCTCCCACCCTACTTCATAGCCAAATCTAAATTTAGGACTGCATCAGAATCTGCCTAAGCCTGTTGTTAAAAAAAAAAAAGTGAATACAATAAATTAAAGCATTATTTTTGTGGCACATTAAAAATAAAGTAACAAGTTGAATAATATTTTGTATAATTCAGAAAAATACAGATTAAAGGTTAGATTCTTACATTGACATGCATATAAAGTAAAACATAATAAATGTCTTTTTTTGCATTCACTTTAACATCATGGTTTTCATCAGCAATTGAAAAAATAACAAAAACAGCCCCTGACATCATTCGACCCTTTTAAGAACATATGTATCTGTCTGTGGGAGTTTAACATGTTTTTGAACATTAACTGTTCATCAGAGTTAGACTCTTATCTGTATTTATTTTGCTCTCTTGCAGTTCGTCATAGTCCTCCCAGCAGTGCTACACAAAAAGCCATTTTGTTGGTTCAATTGTAGGAAGTTGGTATGGTTTTAAAAGACAAGGGAAAAAAATCCTTTTGAAAACATGTTTGAACAAGTGAGGTTTATGAAATGTGTTTTGGGAGTTTTGTGGCGCCAATTAGTTAAAACAGTTGATTAAAACATCAGAATTAGCACACCTGTAACTATATTTTATCCACTTTTTAAAATAAGTTAGACTATAGCTTTCTACTTTCAGGTTTAGAGATTAGACATATTTTTTATAATCATCAAAAATGCAAAAAATAAGGAAACATTAATTTTTAAAGATATTAAATATAGCTATTGCTCCCCTCTTCAAATAATGAAGTTGAAGTTTGTTACGAGTACAATCTTCTTAGTAAATCCTGAAAGGCCAAATCATGATATCGTGGCTATGTATGCTTATGAAAGAGCCCCATTAAGAGACACCTGGAACTGTATTTTAAGAAAATGTCACAGCAATGCTTTATCCTTAGGAAAAACTGTGGAAATATATAGGAAGAGAATTGTGGACCTTCATGCTCCTGGTTTATCCATGGTTCATGCTTTTTGCAGATGCCCATACCTGTATGTGGCAGCCTCTTCTATTCAAACATTTTCAGCAAGCTTTGACGACATGGGAATATCAATCTCCCACACTGTTCAAAAAGGAGGCAGACTCTTTTTTCCCAGAGGTGAATATTTCCTGGTTTGAAATCTGCAACTACAGATTAGAATAGTGGAAAAAGACCACAATAGGAGACTTGCCAAAGCTGATACCTTTTATAAACCACAAAATATAGCTCTGTACCAACATGAGCTGAAAGGTCAAGACACACTCAGAAAATCTTTACTCCAAAGGGGTCACATAGAAGATGGAGGTGTTTGACCACAACATACATAGTTTCTATTGGGGAATAACAGTTGGAAGTTTACAAGCAAAACAACACAATCCCAACAGTGTAGTATGGGGGTAACAGAATCCCACTTTATGTGTGTCAGCAATCAGAATCTACTGCGTACAACTCAACAGATTACACTGTTTGAACAAAAGTTTTGAAGATTTAAGAAATATATCAAGACATCAGATATAAAGTGCGAATTGGCTACAAATTGGCTCAAGGACAATATAATTTTTTCCAAATGAGCATGGTACTGTACTGATCTCAGGCCCATCAAATATGTTTTGTCAAAGCGAAAAGGGTTGCATTTGAGCAAAGTTGCCCACAGCCTGAGTCCAAACTTGCACAGATTCACAGTTTGGCCACACTATGGCACTGTAAGCCACATTTTACCACTTCCATCCCCACTGTTAGAAATAGAAAAAGTAAAAGCAGAGTGCCAGAATAGTGTTGTAATTATATAGATTTTAATGTAAAAGAGAATAAACATAAGAAAGATATTTAGGTAAAATGCATAATAGACTAAAAGATCCAAAAGTCTGCAGCTGATGGGTTTAAATGAGCATAAAACATGCTGTGAGTCTCATTCACATAAGCTTTTCATGTCAAAATGTAAAGTCTACAGAGGAGTAATGCAACATTTCCTGTTTTAATACAGTCCAGCTTCCTATTTGATGCATTTCTATCAAAGTCTTACTGAAATTAGTCTATGCAGTCAATTATTTTTGACAACATAACTTGATTTAGCAGTTGTTAATTGAACCCTTCCTCTCCAAAGAAGCAACTTGGATGGAATATCTGTGTTTGATGCCAGATGTGTCCCAGTTCTATCTCTTTGAAGCCCATTGCTAAAGCTGTTTTTTATAACAAGGCCTCGTTGGCGTGTGTACCTGACCGCAGGCAACTGTAAAGAAAAGTAGTGTAAAGGAAAACCAACTGTACAGTGAGAGGATTACCAGGCCACACTGGCTTCATGTGGGTGAAGGATACCAAGACTGGCATGTAAATTTAAAACATCTTGTAGACAGAAAAACAAATACAGACATGCGCGCTATCAAATATCCTGGATTCACATGTGGGCTCTGTTGCTTTACTTTTAGGCTTAAAGAAGAAGAAAATAAACACTGTCTTAAAGTAGATCATGAGTAAAGGGGCTGTTTCAAAACTATATTTGATAAAAACAATTGACCTACATTCAGTGATATGTTAAATAAAAAGATTTTTTTAAATTGGAAACAAATCAGGAAGGGGAGGGATTAATTCTTTTACCTGATTGGTGAAATAATGATTCCATGATTGCTGACCCTGATTGTTAATTGGAACCATCTGAGACAGCTGCCAGAAGAAAACATGTATAAAAGCAATATTTGGAGCTTTGAAGTTTGAATGATCTACATGTTTTATTTTCTTAAACTGCTTATTATTTAGAAACCAGCTTTAAAAAAAAAATTAATAAATGGGTAAGTATTTTATCTTGGATGTATTTCAAACTCTAACATTCACTATGTTAAGTCTTTACAGCTGATGGTTTGAACAGTTTTATTTTTTTCTAATAATTCTGAAATACTTTCAGGACTAAATTCAAGGTTTGTTCTCTTTTTCCCTGTTGCGAAAGCAAAGAAAGTGCTGATCGTGTTTGCTCACCAGAGCTCTGGATCATTCAATGCTGCAGCTAAAAATGCTGCTGTAGAGGTCCTGACTGCTCAGGGCTGCACATTGGAAGTCTCTGACCTGTATGCCATGAGTTTTAAAGCCACTGCTACAGCTGAAGACATCAAAGGTATGACTGGAAATTGTCTGATCAGATATGTCAATTACCTAATGTTTAAAAATTCCTGAACAGGGGATGTGAAGAATGCTGAGAACTTCTGTTATTTGGAGGAGTCTAAACTTGCATGGGAGCAGGGAAAACTGTCAGATGACATCACAAAGGAGCAAACAAAGCTCACTGAGGCAGACCTCATCATTTTTCAGGTACTGCTGGATATCTGTAATATGGTGATAAATGCTCCATGTTGTATTAACTGTATTCTTTCCTTCAGTTCCCCATGTACTGGTTCAGTGTTCCTGCAATCCTGAAAGGCTGGATTGACCGTGTTCTCACCAATGGCTTTGCCTTCTCTAAAGAGAAGCGCTACAGCCAGGGAATCTTCAAGGTGAGACTTTAATAAGGAAGGTTTTGGTGGAATCTATAATCTTGTTTAACCTGTTCCTGCTTTTAGGACAAGAAAGCCATGCTGTCCTTCACCACTGGATCTCTAGAATCCATGTTCAGCCCAAGTGGTATTAATGGAGACATGAATGTTACATTGTGGCCACTGCAGGTAATGTACAGTAGTGTTTTGCTGCAATAAACCTACATCTAGTGGAAATGTTAAATCAACTTCATTCCTCTGCAGAACGGCATCCTGCACTACTGTGGCTTCCAGGTTCTGGCCCCTCAGATCTTCTGGGCTCCTTCTTCTGCTGCAGCTGAAGATCGCAAGAGCATGCTGGATAGCTGGCGCACACGACTGCAAGGACTTCTGGAGGAAAAGCCTCTGTCCTTCATTCCCTTGGACTGCTTTGATGAGAAGGCTTTCCAGTTGAAGCCCGATGTCCATGAGAAGCATTCCAGCCAGGAGTTTGGGCTGACTGTGGGCATCCACCTGAACAAACCACTGCCCCCTCACAGCCAGATGAAGGCTGGATGCTGATCTGTCATTCCACTTGTATAATAAAGGCTGGTTTATGATTGAAGGTGTCTTTGAAAGCTTCTTGGTGTTTGACATTCATGCTTCAGAATTACAAGGATTTTAGGAATGGTTTTTTTTTTTTTTTTTTTTTTTGAATGATTCAGATTTTTCCCTCTGGGTTGAATTCAGATGATTTGAATTCAAATCATTATGTCAAACCTTCCCAATAGACATCTCGGGGTAAATGTAAGAAAACATGGCCTATCTTGCACAAAGTGGTTATGTTGGGGATTGTACCTTTAAACATGACAATGGACTTTAAAAAGATGAAAAATGGATTTGGATCTTAAAATTCAGGGAGATTGGGGGGGGGGGGGGTTCTACCCTGCCTTGCTGGCAGAAATGAATATGCTTGGAGCTCTACAAAGAAATGACAGACGTGGCTGAACACTTTTCCCATAGAAGCAGCTTTTGTTTGGGTAAGGAGGAAATGAAGGGGGGGTAGGTACACTTAAGGAAATGGCCTTGTGCTCTCATGTCGAGACTACAGCTTGACATGCAGGAATTGGATGGTCTGCCTGCTTCTAAGTTTGCATAAGGTTGTGTTTGTGCTAAACTTCCAGGTAGCACAATCACCTGTCTTTGCAGCCAAAACCTTTCCAGACCTTGCCCTTGAAACTTTACTAAACACTTGGCAGATATTTGACTTTGTTTTGGATTGTGCACACACTATCTACCCACCACGCATGAAAACCTTTTCATTTGCATATCCCATTTTGTAAGCCCTAGTGTTGAACAAAATGTGCAAGTTAAATGTTTTGGGTATAAAGTTTATTCCATGCAATCTGATTTGTAGTGCTTTCCTGTTCTCCCATTGTCCACAAAAGTTTTTCCCACAGTGACCATGGAAGGCCTTTTTTTGGCTGGCTCTGTGGAGGGAAGTGGGTACCGTCTCTAATGATGCATGGAAAAGTCTCCGGAAAAGCATATCTACTTCAACAGCTCAAGTGCTTTTTAAGTAAATAAAAATATTTGGGTCAAATTATATTTATAAGTTTCTGAAACGATTTACCCTGATGATAAAATTTCCATTTGCCAAACATAAAGAACCTTAGATATGGAATTATTAAACCTTTTTAAATTTGACAGATTTGCTTCCCCTTATTTGACTTGTGTGTTTTTACCCAGCAATACATAGGTGCCTGTGTTAACACCAGATGTCATAAGGTTAATAACAGGCAGACTATTAAACACCATGACCCACAACAGGCAGCTGGGAGAGAAAAGCTGAGGGGTGGAGAAATGAGGTAAAGTGTATGATTTATCCTCTCACTCTTTCAAAGGTTACATAAAAATCCAATCACTTATACCTTCTGAAGTACACCCTGTTAAACCTTGCCTAAGTGTATGAATGAGTGAATGCTACAGTAGTTTGCAATAACATGAGGAACCTGAGGCCCAGCTCCTCTAAGCAATATTAAGATTGGCAGCAGGAAAGGTTTGTAACGAAAAACTGCCAGTGTTAACTTTCATGGCCTCCAACAGCCTCCTTCTCCTTCACATCATAAAGTGTCCATTGTATGTCCTCCATCATTATGGCACAAAGGGATTTCACTATGACATCTCAGAATGGTCACTGCCGACCCTTCACAGCAGCCTCTTAAAGTAAACTTTTTTCCTTGCACCTTTTTGGTAGGTTTCAATACGTATAAAAGAAAAAAACAACTTCAAATTTTCTATCTGACAAATATAAATTTTTAATGTATTTAGTAAAACTGATTTACTCAAAGGAGTAAGAGAATGCAGGTTTTCATTGTTTTTTTTTTTTACATGATGGGAAATATGACTAAAAAGAACCTAAAAAAGTATTCACACCTCTTGAACTTCTAAAACTCAAATATGTTTCTGATAGATGTATGCATTAGAATACAAAGCTTTGCACTATTAAATTTCATGGGAAATTCATTTTTGCATGATAAAAATCTGAGAAGTTTGGCATCAGCATTTAGCCTAATCCAATAGCTTATGGCTGACTTCCTTGTCCATGCTGAAGAAAGGCTTGCAGCATGCTTCTGCCACCACCATGTTATCAAGAGCGGATGGTATGATTAGTAGTATGTGCTGTATTTCCTTCCCAGCCACATTTGGAGTATTTCATGAGGCAGATACATTTCAGTGAGGTCTGAATAGAACACCTTCTTCCAAGTAATCTTCATGGGTTGTGGCGAACTTCAAATCTTTGATACTTTCTTCTTAACACAGTTTTTTTTATCATGCAGCATTATTAGATAAAGTTTCATCATATGAATAACTAATAGGTACTCTTGGCCAACCCTGACTTTTGGATCTCTGCAATGACTTCATGAGCTCTCTGGTTAACACTTTCCTTTCCTGAGCTGTTAGTTTACATGTTTGCAGTTGTCATTTTCTTCCTAGAACAGAATATAATCAAAAAGATAGAATAGAACAGAATAGAATTATATTGATCTCAAAATGGAGAAATCCACTTCTGACATTGGCTCTTATGAACAACAGGAGGTGCACAAAGGAGGAAGTATATCCAGTGCACCAGATATATACAGTGGATGGTAAAATATAAAGGAGATATTTAAGGTGAATTATTTATACAGTACCTCTATTAGAGTAAAGTGGTTGCAGGTAAAGTGTGGTTTCTGGTTTGTAAAATAAATAAATAGTATAAGTTATTGCAGTGCTATTATACCAGGTTATTGTGGAGTGGCATTGTAAAGTCTGATATCATTCCTGATGCCTAACGATAGATTTATAAGTATTTGGTGCTGGATTGTATGAAGTTATGCCAGACTATAAGGGGCTTTATAGAGGTTAAAATATCTATTTTTATATCTCTATTGAATTTCCTCTCTTTAATAAAAAGTCCTGTAAATGTATTGTTAAAGTTTGTGGTTGTTGTGTGAAACAAATGTGAAAAATGTTCAAGCGGTATGAGTCCATTTTCAAAGCACTGCATGAATATAAAGTTCAACCCCCCTGTATGGATGTTTGTGTTTCCTCACAACCTGTTGCTAAAGTTCTCAGCTTGAACAGCTGTTTGGAAGAATTATAAAAATTTGTTGACTACAACAGCTGTGGAGGAACAAAACCACAAATAAGGGCCAAGAGGCTGGAGCAAAGTCCAGAAAAGGAGGGAAAACAGGGGTGAACAAATAATAACAAAGACCTCCTTCCTCCTCTTAAGCATTTTTGCAGGATATGTCTTTCATCCCGTGTTCAATGTATCCTCATCTCCGTCCTTCTTTTGTGTTTGTCATCTCCTCTCACCGATGTGAAAATCCACAGGAAACATTAACCACAATGAGACTTTTCACACATCTTTTGCGCTGTGGGGATTCCAATGCTTTTTGGAAATTATGTCTCGTGGGACTGGACTTTAGTTTACACCATGCATATACACTTTCGCAAATTGCTACTGACAGAGACTTTACTAAGCTAGGCTGGTAGTGATTGGGCCGGGGCAAGCCTGCAATTTGCAACCTGCTGTCATTGCTTTGATGAATAGATGGGGATCACGCTATTGGATTCCACTCGTATGCTGATGTATGGAGCAGCCTGGTACTGGGAAGCTGGCGTGAGGCACCAAAGCTGTTTTATATTTACAAGGGTTGAATGAGGCTGGGGAGGGGTTCTGGCGGTTTGAGGTGTCAGAATGATGGGGTTAAGACTCCAGTCAGCCATTACCCTCCTCTTTACATCCTTCTACATACTGTAATGAAAAGCAGATCTCTGCTATATCTGCCACAGGAAGCAACAGGAATAATGTGCATTAGCAGATCTTCCCTGACATAAAGTTTTCTGTTACTCCTTATTCTTTGTCTCTTGCTCCATGTTCTAAACTGTCACACATCAATACAAACAGTAAAAGAAAACAAATGGTCTCGTGGGATTTTGTCTGTACAATACTAATAACCAACCTCACTAGTACAGATGAGATATAAGTTCTAAAAGTCGTGGGTGAGACGGCACCCCTCACTCTAAGCTTCAGGCAAACAAATCTCAACTCCAGATGCTGCCTAGGATGCCACAGCCTGACTGTAATTCTCCCTGCAGTCTTGCATGTGCATATAAGTTTGCAGAAAGTTGAATAAGAAACACCTGGGATGAAGAATAGAGCTTGAGGTTATTTGCCTTTGCTTCTTCCTCTATGTCTTTTTTCTTCAAGTTAATAATTTAGAACCACAGGGGAAACTTTAACAGAATGTAATGTTCACAAAGTTTTCTAATTTAGATCTGAGTCATACTTTATTTATCTGCAATATTTATTGCCTCATTTTGTTTAAGAACTACAGAGTTTTGTTTAAAGCCAGTAAAGTTTAGACTGTTTTGTTTACTCCTAAAGCCTACACTCCTAAAACAAGAGTGAGATATCAGAAGGTCAAAACTGTTCTGTTGGCATACCTTAAAACTTAAAGGGAATAGATTGTTTATACAACTTGTTCTTTAGACTTGTGCTCAGGTTTGCAGCGCATGGTAGTTATATTAATTTTCAAATCTAGATTGGGGAAATGTACAAAGTTTAAGGTTGATAAAGAGTGATAGCATCAGATTTAGAAAACCAGACTCAGACATCAAAACAACACAACTGCAACCTGAGACATAAATGCGAATGGCAAAGTCTGCAGCTCGAATTTGATTTCATTTTTTTTTTGTCAAAGTTCTCTCTAGTTAAAGCTATGAGGTATTATTTAATGTCAAAGTACCACATCAAAGGTCATCAAATATATTAAACTTTATTTTTACCTGCTAAAAGCCAGCATAATGAGAAAATAATATTTTGGATTGTGTGGTGTTGTCAGGTATTGCCTTGTTTATTTCCTTTTTTTATTTATTTTAATAAATTGCCATGCAGACAGCTAACCAGTTGTGCTAAAAGATGCATACCAACTTCTGTCATGCTAAAGATACTCATTAGATATAAAGAGAAGGGTAATTATTCATTTTCCTACCTGGGAAAATGAAAACCCACTAACACCTAGAGTTACTTTAATGGTCTGACTGTTGACTCCCTGCTTGAGCTATCTGTCCTTGGGGTTGCTGGTACTATGATGCATATCATCTTTGCTTGGCTGTGGTTTGTTCCTTTGGAAACTGCTGTTTCAAATCAATAGGTTAAACAAGCTTTTGTGTTTGGAGACAAAAAATATCTTTTTACTTAGGTTTCCTGCATGGAGGACCTCTGTTGCAAGCAAACTTGTTATATTCTTGTTATATTCTTTACCATATTCGTTACGAATGATAATTACAATATGTAACAATCACAAGAAAAAAAATAGTTTTCTGTCTGATATAAAAGATGCTGCTGTTCCAGATACTATATCATCCCTCTAAGGTAGCAATGCCTCTCTGTTTAAAGGGCTTAAATCAAAAGCCTATTTTTGTAGGTGAAGTGGATTTTAAATTACATGTTTATCTGAAAACTATTGTGAAGGCTGGTTGTATTACATTTATATTCCCTTGCTTTTGCCCTTTAACCGAAAGCATACATTTGATACCAGTAACACCTTAACACAGAGACTGTCATTCACAGCCACAGGTTAGAAAGATGTTGACAGCTAATGCCACCAGTTAAGCTTCTGTTATGCTGCAGGCCTCTCCAAAAGCACATACTGCATTCCAGCAGCACTGAGGGCCCATTTTTCATTTAGCATGACATGACAATAGGGGTGATAGTTACCTAGCATATCTGTGAACTGAGTGCCATACATTCAGCAAGGAAGGGTTCATTGTAAAGCTCACATTTGGTCTGTTAGGATAGGATTTCAAGATTAGAGCTGAACACTGCAGGATCTGCAAAGAGATGGACATTTTCTGGTGAGCCTGCTGATAGATGCTGTCATTCACTAATCCATACAGGATGCCCTGAATGTCCCTTCGGGCAAGACATTTTGTTCAGGGTAGAAAATGCAGTCTTCTGTATGTTTCTAGTGACCTTGCTCTTTCTTCATGTCTGTAGCATGTCTCTAGCAATGCTAGCAAAATGGTTGTCTGTGTGGGTGCTGTGGGGAAGACTGGGGCTTGGGGAGAGCAGAACTCTTCTTTGAGTTACCCTTACGTGCAGAGAGGATAGACAAAGTCAATGGACTGCATGAGCAGCAGACAGTCTTGGCCAACACCTAAGCATTGACAGATTCACGGACGTAAGAGAAAGTCAAAACAGAGAGCCAAAAGTAAACTTTTATAAACAGTAAAAGGGATTACTCACCATATTTTTCAGCACTTAGATTGTTGTTCTTGTATGCAGCCTTTTCAGAAAGAATTACCCTTGGCCAAGATTATGGCTCAGATCACAGAAAATGGATGTGTTCCTTGAACGGTGATGATTTTGAGAAGTCAGATTTCTGGATAAAGAGAAGCAGATTCAATCATTTTGATGTATGATTGTGAAGGAAAGTTGTAGGATATTATATTCAAGAGTTGATGTGTATTATAATCTAAATGTAAGATCTAATAGACTAATTAGGTCAAGACTGTAGCTAAAAGCAGAACTGCCTAAAATTTGGACTCAAGAGTTAGCTTAATTTCAAATACATATAATTATTTCTCAAGTTAACATAAAGCACGTGTGTTGATGCTGTGTGGAGGCTGTCTTCTTAAAAACCACTCAAGTAACTTGAGATGGTCAGATCAGTCACTGAATGAATCATGTGACCCAAAGTTCTGCTTCATGGCAGTCTGAGCTCCCCTTAAACACCAGAGCTAACTACGCCAAGTTTTTGGTTAGGCAACAAACAGATTTGACTCTTGCCTCATTAGATAATCTTGTCATTTAATGTAGGCTTTATTCTAGAGGGGTCGATGTTGACTCGAATTTAGAAATAACTTGATGACGTTGTTAGCTACCAATCAAAGGTGGTCTACAATAAGATTCCAAAACAAGGAGGGAGACTTTTCAATTTTGGGATAGTGCTGTGTTGCCACTGTCTTTTTGGGGGCTAAACGTTACTTTGCAATTGTAACCAAGCTGTCTTTGACTTGATACATGTACTAAGTCCAAAATCTTGTGAGACTTGCAGCAATATTTCCCCACGAGACTTCCAATGAGAGTTAATAAGTAAGGCTTTGCACTGTTGTGTTGCAGTTGGTGTGGAGCTGGTTACTGTATGGAGTTTCTGCAGCTTTTAGATGCCCCTACCATTTAAAAGTTAATGTATGTTTGAGCCTTGTTAAACTCACTGAAAACAGAACTGGCCAGGTTCATATTTTCCCATTTTTTTGGTGGCAAGCTAGAAGTAGGTGTTATGCCTTAGCCAGAAAAAAGCCAACTGCAACTTCCATCAGTGCGGTACGAGATGTTGCAGCTCGCTTCCCCCAACCCACACTCATCCATATACCAACATTGCAATAATCATTAGTCACTTCTTACAACCAGACACTTCGGACAATTATACAGCCTTGTAAGGCTATATGAACTGGAGATTGCAAACCAGGCAGAATAGAACTGACTGTCGGACCTTATTGGCACAATTGTACATTTGAAAATATTTTCTCCTTTCCTTTGCACATATTACACAATCTTGCACTTAAATACTGTGTGGAGTCTTATTAAGCATACATTCAACCTTATCTCAGAGCTGAACTTAGACCTTCTGATTAAAGCTCTATTTTGTATATTTCTTATCCGTATTTACTTTTATATGCTACACAGCAAGATCAAATGTCGCAAGGTTTGTAAATTCAAAACTTCCTAAAAAATACATCTTGCCATTAGCCGATAGATGCATTAGCCTCTAATAGAGATATGCTTCGAATCACTGAACTGCAGTCATGTGTATGTAGTCAAACTACTTGTCAAACAAATCATTAATGTGGCACAGCACAGGTGCTACTGCTATAATTGGCTAAAAGCTTGACATGGGAAGCTGATGCCATTTAGTGATTTGCCAAATAGACTTGAAGAATTGTACTAAATTTTCCTCTATTTTGCAAACACTTTCCACAGGAGTCTTTCCAGATGGAAACTGTGTAGAATTCAAATCTAACTACAGGTATCATTCGGGCTTACATCAGGTTGGGTTAAATGGGCTAAACATGGAAGTTAAAGGTTACCACTGGTGGCTAAAAGGGACACAGTGTTTCTTAACATCATAATAAAAGAAAGGGTAAAGATAAGTTACAGATTATTTTATATAGCTCCATAGGTTTATTTCAGATCTGTTGTGTACTCAGTTTGAATCTTTAGAGTTTCCAAACTTTAACGGCTTCAAAAGGGGTATACAGTATTGTTGGCAACTGGTCTTAGAAACCTTAGTGGGGCTTTTTGAGTCTAAAAATGCCTATGCGGACATAAGTATTCATATAATCTGGATATAAACGCATCATCTAAATACAGCAGTCAGAATATGATGATCGAATTTAGCTCAGTTGGAATTAAATTCTGTCAATAATGTTATTAGTTATCATCAAGCACCTGGTCTGATGATGTTATTTGGATTGAGAACAATTGAAATGAATGGACAGGTAGTATAATTTTCCTTCCTCTTTCTTATTCTGTAACTTAGGAACAGTGATAGCATGAGTTGCTTCTGTAGCTTTAATATGTAAAGCAGCAGCCCCTGAATCAGTCAGAACCAAGCAACACACCTCCACATGTGTACTGTAGTTGTTTTTTGCAGCATGGGCAGCAGTGCAACACTTCTTCTATGCTTATTGTAAATTGGGAAGTTTGACAACTTTGCTCATGACAGAGTGATTATTTTCTGAATAAAGACTTGCACAAGTAAATGCGTGTCATGATGGGATTATTTGATTTTAAGCCCATTTAAACAAGGTATTCGCATTACTTTAATCTAAACACATTTCAATCAGATCAAGGAATTTTCTGCATGTAAACACAGCTAGTATTACACTTTTTTTTTTTTACATGAAAAGGGAACTTGGAGTAACATCAGAAACATATCAATTGTAATGTCCTTGCACACAATGAGATCAATGACCAGCATGGAAACTGTTTCACGGTGTTTCCAGGGAATGTGTGGGGTCTGGCTTTACATACCTTCCAAGGTCAGTAAAGAGTTGCATGGATACTGTAGAAAAAAACTCTAAAACACACAAAAAGTAACATTTACTTAATAAAACATCTAAAGAATAAATGAAGAAAGATTAAAGGATGATACAAACACACATTTAAGATAAAACTTGTAGTCATTTGTAGCTGAGATAATTGAGTTTAAGATTTTTTTAACCATGTTTAACCACTGTATGTTTCTTTCTTTATTTTTTCTTTTTAAAAGAAAAGGTCAGTGGAGGGATTGCTGTTGTGCTGCAAAACACATCGTGTATCATCTTATTATAGCCAGAATTAAGTGCACTTTTGTGTTATGAAGCGAAATAGACTGTGGCAAGTATGTTTTCAGTAACACTGCAAATCGAGCCACATGTATCATGTAGGAGGATATACTAAGAAACCAAGTAATTAAATCAAAATAAAAAGTGCTAAGTTTCTACTTGGTCACAATTCAGTGTATTCTCATTATGAGTTCATATGAAATCGTACGAAAAGTTATGCACCGTAGTTTTGGACGTTTTTTTCGTGCGCATACGCATCTGACTATTCACGAATAGTTAGAGACATGAATAATTGTTGATTGCACTGTTTTTCTCAGTTTTACGTACGTCCGCGGATCTGCTTTTTTTTTTATGTCTGCCAGCGCATGTGCACTGATGTGGTTTTTTGAGGAAAAACGTCCCAAACGTACGAAATAATGTGCATAACTTTTCGTACGATTTCATACGAACTGATAATGAGAATATGTTGCACAATTTGTCAAATCTTTTCTTTCATTTCTGTTTTTAGGTACTTGCTTGGTGAGGACTAAAAGGATTTTAGCATTATTTCTTTCACAGTAAAATTCGGTTAAATGATTAAATACTGCAAAGTAAAACTTCTCAAGAGATTGACCAACTCATCTACACCTTTTAAATGCTGATAAAACTAGAGACTTTCACCAAACTTAAGCAGTAAACAGACAGAAGAAGGCTGCAAAAGGACCAGACTGTTTTAAAGCAATATTTTTTAATAACAAACCAACAGGTTGATGACTTAATTAAGGGATCTTTGGGCGGTGACCATATAACTCTGGAATTTTTGTATAAGTAATTTTCGAATTCTTAATTATTACTAAGGATAAAATTTACCCATCTAGCTAAACAAAAATGTTTATTGATATAACCACTTTTAAAGGAAAATTCCGGTTTTTAACACTTTTAGCCCCTTTTCTGTAGTGTCCAGGATGAAATCGAATGATTGACACCAAAATTTTGACGATTGGTCCTGTCTCTGCTATTTGGCTCATGCAGAATCCCCCCCTGGCTGCTTCAGAATGGCTTTCATAGTGCATGTCCGATAATGTCCTTAAAACAACCTTAAACGTTCTTTTTTTAAAATATGCTACTCACCAGGTCGTCAGCGCTGTTCAATGACGTTCCAAAAAAAGTTTCGTGAAGAAAAAACGTTCCTGTCTTGTTTTATTTAGCATTTTGTAAATCCCAGAACTATTTTTTCCGATACATCACAACCGCTTATAAACTTCCGCTTCCTGTTCGAATCTGAAGCGTTGCACACTCCAGACCACTAGTTGGCGACAATGTCTCTATATACTCCTCCTCAGTATATTCCGGTTCAAAACGGTATGCTCTACCGTCAAACTCAAAGTCCAATATGTCCTCCTCAAGAATCCACCTTTCGTATTCCATTTTCAGAGTTTTTTAAAGTGTTTAACAGAGACGTTAGCACCTCGACGTCGGAGTACACAGAGTGAAGCAGAAACACTTGGGCCTTGCGAAAAAACTACAACTAAGCGTAAACAGGCCCCCTTTCCGTTTCCGGTGGCGGAGGGATATTGACTATTCCAACAGAACTCAATGGGATTTACAAAATGCTAAATAAAACACTACAGGAACGTTTTTTCTTTACGAAACTTGTTTTTGAACGTCATTGAACAGCGTTGACGACTCGGTGAGTAGCATATTTTAAAAAAAGAACGTTTAAGGTTGTTTTAAGGACATTATCGGACATGCACTATGAAAGCCATTCTGAAGCAGCCAGGGGGGGATTCTGCATGAGCCAAATAGCAGAGACAGGACCAATCGTCAAAATTTTGGTGTCGATCATTCGATTTCATCCTGGACACTACAGAAAAGGGGCTAAAAGTGTTAAAAACCGGAATTTTCCTTTAAGTATTCAGCCAAACAAATATTTTATAGACAAAAAGTTCCACAAGGGTTTAGCCACAAGATTTAGTAGGAGACAACCAAAAAGCAAACTGATGAACAGACACATACCATACAGTTTAGTGGTAGCTTTACGAAATACCAAGTAGATTTGCTAAAGAATCTGAAGTTGAAGAAATAATAAATGGGATTCTTAAGAAATACATCTTATGACTGTGTCAAATAGAAACGATTTTGATTAAACCAAAGCTATTTTTATTTGAATTTCCCTGTTAGTGACAAATACTTTCCCACATATTAGGTTTGCTTACAGAGATTCTAGAGAAGTTTACTTCTGCTTTCAGTGTTTCTTTTTGAACAAAAGAAACAGGTGCCAGGTGTATTATAGATATAGTATTTTAAGTATTTAAAAAAAGACAAAGAAACTGTATACAAACATGGGTAGTAGGAAGCTCAGTGGAGCATAACATATTGGTTATTTTTTGAAGAAAATCAAGAAAGAAAGTACACATTTGAAGGTAAAGGACAATAAGTAATGCTAAAACTATTAATATTATATGGAGAGGTAAAATAAGCAATTGAATGCTAAATTATGAATTTTATTTTGAAAAGTGACCCTTTTCAGTGGGTAAATGTGGTCATAAAATGGCTCGCTCTAACCCGAAAATCTTTTCACAGACTAGCTTGACACAAAGCCTTTTGTTACTTTTCTCTTTTTTGAAATCTGAGAAGTTCTCAGGTTTCCCACACATTCACAGTTTGGTGTAAGGGATGCTATGTCTGTGAGAATTGCTTTCCTTTGTTATATATCTCAACAGGGACACACTCTCTGCCAAGCATGCACCTGCATGAAAAGATCATTTATCCTATCACAAGCACTAAGAATATCCACAATAATACCAAATGGCTGCCAACTTTTTGTTCTTTGGGCCGCTTTAAAGGTCCAGTAGTTTCCTTTATTTTCACACTCTCTTTAAGAAGCTTCATCTGCTATGTATACAAAAGATTCAGCTTCACCCACACTGTTTGACAGATCATAAATGAATAAGCAATTAAGTGAAAAATGAGTGATTTTTGAGAGGGGTGTAAAGAGGAATGTGAGGGAGTAGAAAAATGCTAGAGGGGGCCTCAAGGCAGAAGGGAGGTAGATCTGCAACAATGTGGTGGAGAAAGAGTTTGAGAGGGACCCTCTGAATGGACATTTGCACGAAAATAGAACATGTCTCTCAGACCCACCATCGTGATGTATGGCGCTAGACTTACAATAGAAGCTGCAGCTATTTAAATAAACCCTTCTAATTTTACTTCCTTTCCCCCCTTTTTCATGCACACCACATCCTATCTCTCTTATTATTTATGGTGTTCATAAAACTGCCTACTCTTTTCAAAATCCCTGCCTGATTGTTTTTTTAAGCACTTGACCTTTTCCAAAACACTTCAAGAAAAGAGTAGTGTTGTATATTGATGTAACATAAATATTAAGTACTTTCTAAAGTAGATATTAAAGAGGGTCAGCACATACAGCACTAATCACTTTTTTTGGCAGAATCTGCTGTGCTACAGAAGGAAAATTGAATTGAAACGCAAATCGATGTTTTGGAGGGGCATCATCTAGACTTGGCAGGCATCCAGGGTGCTTCAGTGGGAGTATTCTTGCATAAAAATATGGAATAGCCATTATCAAGTCTAAGGTAATAGATACTTGACCCCTTGAGCTTTAACAGAAACCAGATATGTTGGTGCAAAACTTGTCAACAACATGTCAACAACAGAAAAATAGTGCCAAATTTTCAGCAGAGGCCACCACAGGAAGTCAATACAACTTGCAGACTGACTTGGAAAAGTTTTGAACGCCAGATGCAGTGTAAATTTTGGGCTCAATTAAATACATACATAATTCAATAGGAAGCTAACTCCTGCTTGTCAGGATTTGTTAGAAATGTAAAAATATATACATAACCCGCGGCTCTTTAATGGTCCTCTTGCACTGAAAAATGTATGAAAATGAAAAAATAAGGGATTTTTGTTTGTTTGTTTTAATATGGTGTGCAGTAGGTCAACCAAACTTTCATTATATTTTCCAATACTGTAAAATGTTTTTATTTTGAATACATGTAAAGAATAAAAAAAAAATATTTCTGTCAACGAAGATTTGGTTCATAGCCTGCAACACATGTTTCAGTGTGGCACGGTGCCAGGCAGGTGGCTGTTGAAAACAAACCGGCGGGTGTGTCCTGGGACATGGATCCCAAAGGGAAAAAAAAGGAAGATTGCTGATGAGAATAAAGGATTAAAAGAAGACTGGACTGAATCATTTGCTTTCATTATCCATGCGGAAGGATTGCCTGCATTTTTGCTTTGTAATGAGAGGTTGTCAAGTAATAAAAAGAGTAATTTGGAAAGGCATTTCCACGGTAGGCAAGCTAAATATGCACCAGACCACCAATTTGGGAGTGAGAGAAAAAGTGCGATTGCAGTACTTCTGGATAAATTAGAGGAGTGGAAAGTTAGATTTAAGTGGATTGCATCTCCTCACTCCACCACCGCTGCTAGTTTTGTTGCAAGCATGGAAAACCTTTCAATAAATCAAACAGGTAGCAATCTTATGCGGGTAAATGAACTCTCTTCCATTTTTTCCACCCAAATCCTCGAAATAGGTGAAGTGGGGAACAGTGAACTCCTCGTGGTTAGAGCGTTCACTGTTCCTCCCTCATCTTGTGCTCCTTTTAATTCAGTTAGCTGATGTTTAAATTAAAGCTCAGCATTGAGGCTCAGCAAGACTTAGCACACCCTGTAAACAAAAAACACATTCATTATTTAAATCACAAAAGAAAAAGACACATTTATTTAAACTGTGTCACAGTATGATTAGGATTTTTTTTTTTTTTAAATAAAGAAAAACGTAACAAAGCATATCAATATCCCACCTGCCCAGTCAAAGTATGTACCACTGTTATGTGAAGTAGGGGAACCTGAGGACTTTTTTTCTTTTCTCTTAATTACTCTGAGATGATTGGGCCTACACCAGCAATGTATTTATATATTTATTTTACATCTGTCTGCTAATTGCCCATACAGTACCATTGAAATGTGATTACATGGGACTGATTTATCACAATATTTATATAAAACATATGTTTCATGTCATAAATCCATTCAGTTTCAGAAATCAACTTTTATTTATTTTCTCAGTGAGTGTATTATCTAAGAATTTGTATTGTTTATGAAGCTTAAGGAAACTGTAACCCTGAGCTCTCTGAAAAGTGCAAATAAACAGACAATCCCAAAATGAAACAATGAGTTATTGAAACTTCTTCCAACACTATTATTAATAAATTAACAGGGCAAGCATGATTTATTAACATATTCATGACATCCCAAAGGAAAGTTTTTATACAGAAAAAGAAACCGTCCCAATCCAATTAAATTTAGCTTAATAAAATAGTGCCAACTCACAACACGTGTTATTTCAAGGTTCTGATACTTACAGCCAAATTTGTTAAAGTTTGCTGCCAAGGAAAGCAGTTCATTGTATTGAATAATGGACTTGCAAGAAATGCTCCTTCTGGATGAGCTTGGAGCCATGATATTTGCTTGCATTTTGTATTTGACTCATTAGCAATCTGAGCATGCATGTAGCGACAGTGGAGAGAAAATCTCCATTTAAACAGGAAAAACCCTTCAGCAAAACCAGTATCAGTCTGAGCGGCAATTTGCTGAGGCCGACTGGGGAGACGTACGAAAAGGAGCAAATATAAAAAAGGTAAGTGTTAGATAGCTTTATGTACGGCCTGGTCCAGGAAAGACACAGCCAGGCATACAAACTCTAAGCCAGTTCTCATGTTTCGGCCTTATTTAAATTCCTTTTGGGATTAAAAAAATATTTTTTAATTGAATTGAGGGCTGCTCAGTGAAGCAGTGGGTAGCACTGCTGCCTTGTAGCAAGAAAGTTCTGGGTTTGATTCCCAGCCCAGGATCTTTCTGCATGGAGTTTGCATGTTTTCCCTGAGCCTGCGTGGGTTCTCTCTGTGTACTCCAGCTTCCTCCCACAGTCAAAAAAAATGACTGTTAGGTTAATTGGCTTCTCTAAATTCTCCTTAGTTGTGAGTGACTGAGTGAATGGTTGTTTGTCTCTTTGTTGCCCTGCGATGGACTGGCGACCTGTCCAGGGTGTACCCTGCCTCTCGCCCATTGACAGCTGGAGATAGACACCAGCACCCCCCGCGACCCTACTTGGGATTAAGTGTGTTAGAAGGATGGATGCATTGAATTGAATGTCAAAAGATGAAAGAGAGCATGTGCAGTTAATCATAGTAAAGGAAACAGGACTACACTGAAAAACATGCCAAGCTGCAACTTCAATAAACAGAGATGTTGATGGCTGCAGCTAAGCTCATATTTTATACCAGGATTGCATCACAGAGGAACAGGAAGAGACTAGGTGAAGCTACTGTTATAAGAAAAAGCAGAGATTACATAAGATTATGGTTGGAACTAAACAATTGTTGCAGAATGTGAGAATAGACAGAATGAAGCAGAATGAGCTTATATAAGATATGAGAAAACTTTAACCATACTTTAGAACATGCTAACCAAGTAACTTCAATGCAAACTAAACAATGATTCAATTTAACCTAATTGTAATTAATTCTTATAAACGTACAGGACTGTATGAAAAAATTACACCGCAAGAAAAAAGAAATGTCAGACCTCAAAAATACATTTTGTTTCATAAAAAACAGCTTGTTACAACCTGCCTTAGTACAACTGTCCCTAGTCTCTCCTACTCTCAGGGTGGGTCTGATGATTAGTAACAAAATATATGTTTTAGCTTTTGTTGGTGAAATTTATAAAAAAACAAAAAAAAAAACCCACACACCAACAAGTCTAATTAACAGATATGCATATAGAAACAACTATTCCGTAAAAGTTCAAAAAAATTCAAAATTTTGAATTGAGAAAGCTTCCTGGAGAGGTGGCCAGTGGATATTTTTTTGAACTTTTATGGAATGACTATGACCTGGATGACTGAGAATCTTCGTCAGCATAGAAACAACTATTAAACCACAACAAAGTTTCACAAAACAAATGTTTCATTTTATAACTTCTATGTTTCAGAGTTTGGAAGAGGGAACATGTTTGTTTCTAGGGCTTTGCTGCAACTCAAATAGTTTCTGACCCATTGGAGTCACTTGTTCCTGATGGCCAGTACTGTCCTTTCTCAGAAGCATTGCACACAAACCTCTCACACAAACGAACACCCCTGCTGTTCCCACTCCAGCCTCCACTTGAATGAAGACTGCAGAACAGAGGTTGGCAGTGGTCTGCGGGACTACGGATGCTTATCAGAAAGGCTTACAAATCCCCCCTGATGCTTCTGATATGGAGGACAATGGGTATGCGTGCGTAGTGGGAGCTTTCTTTAAAGCCTCATTGAAACTGACTTCACTTATTTGCTCTTTAATGAGGTCAGAGTACCCTGCTGGTTGTATTTAATCACTGAATACAAGGCAGACAGTCATAATAAACTTCATAAGCTGTCTGACCGGGGCAATTCACTTGTCTTTTAATATAAAAAGCTCGCCTTTGTTACATCAATAATTCACTCTTTGAACATGATATTATTTATTTTGCAGAACTTGATGAAAGTTTGTTATCCTTATTTGACCCGACAAACACTGTGTCTCACCGCACTGTGATCTGGAATTCCACAGCTCTGCTTCCCTTTGTGATCCGTTCTTTGTATTGAACTTGGGGTTAATTGCCCAGCCGGAAGCAGCTGTGAGGCCAACAAAACTGCAGGTGAGTTCTCAAAGGCTTTATGTGCAGCCTCAAAAGAATGGCCCTGAAATAAAACAGAAAAAGCAAGCATCTGGTGCTATATATATATATATATATATATATATATATATATATATATATATATATATATATATATATATATATATATATATATATATATATATATATATATATATATATATATATGCATTAAAACTATGAATGAAGAGTGTGAAACAACTGGAAATATATCTTATATATTAGGTTTTTTTAAAGTAGCCGCCTTTTGCTTTGATTACTGCTTTGCACACTCTTAACATTTTATTGGTGAGCTTCAAGAGGTAGTCACCTAGAATGGTCTTCCAACAGTCTTGAAGGAGTTCCCAGAGATTCTTAGCACTTGTCGGCCCTTTTGCTTTCACTCTGCATTGTGTCCAAACTTGTGTTCTGTACTGTATATGTCAAAATACTACATGAATAAAGAATTGAGGGTAAAATGATCCCCTCTGTCCGTTATTCAGGGGGAGGTATCCGTTATTTCTGTGGGAGTGGTTGTTGGGTTTAACCTGTTTGTTGGTTTTGGGTGGAGGAAGAACATCGCTATGGTTCACTAGCTTACTGAAACTATGATTTCATATCTAGACAAACTAGGGTGGGGCCCTCATGGGAGTACATACAAAGTGTTGCCCCCGTCTAGTCGCTGGGGAAAGTGTATTGCAACCCTTTGGCCCAAAGAGTATTACTTGTTTAAGGCCTGATGTTTGGTTACTGTGTCCTTAAATATTGCTACTCTAGATGTTCTGTAAAAAAAAAAAAAAAAAAAAAAATCGTATTTCATAATTATCAAACTATGATTTATACCTAGATCTATATGGGTAGGAGACGGGATTTCTAAATGTTCTCTCAGTGTTACTAATTTAGTAGACCAAAGAAAGTTAAATTCATATATTGTATTTAACAAATAATATACATTTTCATTGCATATTAAACTCATGTACTGTATTTAAGAAATAATATACATTTTCATTGCATATTGCATGATAATGCAGACATCTATAAAAGCAACAAACAAGCAAACATTAAAACAACTCAAGAAAAAAACAGGCAGAAAGAGAGGACGATGAAGACTCTGTGCTACAGATCCTATGGCCAGGAATAAACTTGTGAATCTTCTTTAGTTTGTCCTCATTGTTAGCTCTGGTCTCTCATCTTTATGACCTCTTGCCATAATCACTTACTGCAGACAGTTATTGAATCTTTTTGCAGTGTGGAAATGTGCCAAGTCCTGTTAGAAAATTATATCAGTATCTCAAGGACATTTAGGAGAGAAACATGTGGTGCTTTATAATTTGCTGGTAGACAGCTGTGCTGACTTTGGCTTTATAAACTGCAGAGAGTCAACAGCAGTAATGGCTCCCAAAAATCATCAGTTTGTGGAAACTTCTAACTGGACTGAAAGCAAACAGGATTCTGTGCTACTCAAGCGTTCCACCTTGGAATCAGGACTGATATGTTTGCAAACTGAGTCAGATTGTCCTCTTATAATTCACAAGGGTAAACTTTCAAGCACAACTCTGATAGAACTTAATAAAAAGGTGCAGAAAGAAGAAAACATATTATTTACTTTACCCTCTTCCTTAATACAATTAATGTAGTTCCAAGTGCTTTTCACTATTAAAAACTTTACCCCAAAAATTGCCATAGACTAAATAATTACACAAATACACATCCCCACCCTAACACAAACATAGACCCACATACACAATGAGCACACAAACAGACCAATGTAAATATATTGGCAGACTGAAGACGACCTTATAAAGCTGACAATGCAATACCATAAAAATCAAATTGTTATTTATCCCCATATAAGATCAATAAGAAAACCAAATATCTACTTACATTCTAAAGAGCTTCATAATTATCTATTTTACTTTATGAAATATGCAATACCTTTATTTTTTTTTCATCTATTACTGATGTATAAATCCAGTGTCATTTTTCATCATGAAAAGCACCCCAGATTAGGTTTCCCTTATAAGCTGAATTTTGCACTCAAAGAATGACCCCGGCATACACCATCCCAACGATGCAAAAGTTTGATTTAAAGCTGTTTATCCAATCTAAACTATCAAATTCATTATTTTTCTGATAATTAATGTCAGATTCCTTTTTACTTTTTCATGAGTATAACCTGATCTATGTGTGTGCTGGAAGCTTCAAAGGCGGCCACATCCACACCTTCTAAACCTCCCCCAAACTCTTCAATAGTTTTTGCTTCACAATTTTCTCTGTAATGATCTGTGTTGCTTTTTAATAGTTTTTTGGCACACACTGTCTTCTCATTTAACTTTCCATCAGTGTGCAGCCCTTTCTTTGAAATTCTGCTTGTCCTCCTCGTGTGTCTCTGGTTGTTTCTCTGATTTGCATTATATAGTATTTTAAATATTCTCATAAAATTAATTTTGGGTCAGCTTAAAACCTTAGGCATCTTTATTTCATCTTTTAGATTTGAATGACTTAGTAATTCTACTTTTCGATATATTTTAATCAGAGGTGGTTCTAGACCAAATGTTCCAGGGGGCCAGAAGGGGGCCAGAGTGTTTTCATGGGGGCACAGAAAAGTGTGAAAAATAAAGAGGGCAAGTGATTCAAATATATTAAGATAGCTGCATGAAGTGAAATTTTTTATTAAATTAGGTTTAATTGAAATTCTATTTCTTATTAGGTGAATAAACATTCATAATTATGGAATTTTACATATTTTTGACTTAATTTATGTTAAAATTACCGTTTTCTATAAAATCTGAATAAGAACTTAAGAAAAACTGCTGTAAAAATGAGAGCAATTAGTTTTGAAAAAAAAATGAGCAGATGAAATTCAACATATTCTCATTATCAGTGCTTATGAAATCGTACGAAAAGTTGTGCACACTATTTCGTACGTTTTTGGCGTTTTTCCTCAAAAAACCATATCAGTGCGCATGCGCTGGCAGACAAAAAAAAAAAACATTGCATGCGCATACGACGAAAAAAACGTCCAAAACGTACGAAATTACAGTGCATAACTTTTCGTACGATTTCATACGCACTCATAATGAGAATAGGTTGTGAAATTTGGGATCCTGTTTCAATACCACTGTAGGTATCACCTTATTGTTTTTAATTAATTAATAAAACAAAGAAAAGAAAGAAATAGATCCAAAGGACCTATCAGTAACCATATCTGTTGCAGCACATACACTATATTGCCAAAAGTATTTGCTCACCTGCCTTGACTCACATATGAGCTTAAGTGACATCCCGTTCCTAATCCATAGGGTTCAATATGACGTCGGTCCACCCTTTGCAGCTAGAACAGCTTCAACTCTTCTGGGAAGGCTGTCCACAAGGTTTAGGAGTGTGTTTATGGGAATTTTTGACCATTCTTCCAGAAGCGCATTTGTGAGGTCGCACACTGATGTTGGACGAGAAGGCCTGGCTCTCAGTCTCCGCTCTAATTCATCCCAAAGGTGTTCTATCGGGTTGAGGTCAGGACTCTGTGCAGGCCAGTCAAGTTCATCCACACCAGACTCTGTCATCCATGTCTTTATGGACCTTGCTTTGTGCACTGGTGCACAGTCATGTTGGAAGAGGAAGGGGCCAGCTCCAAACTGTTCCCACAAAGTTGGGAGCATGGAATTGTCCAAAATGTCTTGGTATGCTGAAGCATTCAGAGTTCCTTTCACTGGAACTAAGGGGCCAAGCCCAGCTCCTGAAAAACAACCCCACACCATAATCCCCCCTCCACCAAACTTTACACTTGGCACAATGCAGTCAGACAAGTACCGTTCTCCTGGCAACCGCCAAACCCAGACCCGTCCATCAGATTGCCAGATGGAGAAGCGCGATTCGTCACTCCAGAGAACGCGTCTCCACTGCTCTAGAGTCCAGTGGCGGCGTGCTTTACACCACCGCATCCGACGCTTTGCATTGCACTTGGTGATGTATGGCTTGGATGCAGCTGCTCGACCATGGAAACCCATTCCATGAAGCTCTCTGCGCACTGTTCTTGAGCTAATCTGAAGGCCACATGAAGTTTGGAGGTCTGTAGTGATTGACTCTGCAGAAAGTTGGCGACCTCTTCGCACTATGCGCTTCAGCATCCGCTGACCCCGCTCCGTCAGTTTACGTGGCCTACCACTTCGTGGCTGAGTTGCTGTCGTTCCCAAACACTTCCATTTTCTTATAATACAGCTGACAGTTGACTGTGGAATATTTAGGAGCGAGGAAATTTCACGACAGGATTTGTTGCACAGGTGGCATCCTATCACAGTTCCACGCTGGAATTCACTGAGCTCCTGAGAGCGACCCATTCTTTCACAAATGTTTGTAAAAACAGTCTGCATGCCTAGGTGCTTGAATTTATACACCTGTGGCCATGGAAGTGATTGGAACACCTGATTCCAATAATTTGGATGGGTGAGCAAATACTTTTGGCAATATAGTGTATCATCATTAGAATTTCTTTGAGAATTATGTCTTCAACATAGGGGCCATAATAGGGGCCAGGGCATGATCTACAGGGGCCCCCGGTGGCCCCTGCCTAGAACCGCCCCATGATTTTAATTAGTCGGCATTTATATCCTTATAAAACTTTAAATAAGTTATTATTTACAACTGTCCTGAGGGGATCAGAGGCAGAAATTCTCGTTTCTCTTCCCCTCTCTCTCTTCTTGGGCGAAACTGGCTGAGCTGCCTGTTTTGAATGCCGCCGGAGGTGATGCCATGTCAATACGCAGCGCTGGGACCAACCTAGGAGGCGTAGCTCTTGTAATCTGCAAATGCAGGCCGAGTGAGTGGATCGCATTCAGTGTGCAGGGAGAAGGAGTAAGACGCACAAGTTCTTCTCGCTGTTGAGAGAAGTTTGCTTTTTTAACTCCAGAGGTGATCGCAAACAAATCTGATCCGCAGAAGAGAAACTGTGGGAGAAAAAAAAAAAAGAAATCAGGTAAGATTTTTGGGAGAATATGTTAAACTTTTGATTTAGATGCTTTTATTTTTCCTCTGTTCACTTTTCTCCCTCTTTTCTCTTCCAATGAACTTTTTTTTCTTTTTTACGGAAATATGTTTCCAAAGAAATGTTTCAGTTGTGCTCTGGAATGCTGTGCCTCACTGCTGCATTTGTTTGCCTCACTTCTTAAGTCAGGCTGTAGGGTGAAATCTGATAAAAGTGTGTTGACAGCCTGATCTAGATCAACAAAGACTACAATGACATTGTATGTATTCTGAGATCGCTGGTTCCATTAGGCGCTCATGCGTAATAACGCACCCATCCACACTTGGCCGCTTATCTACGCGGAAACATCGGCTCCGTGCGAAGAGACAGAGATTTTTATCCGGGAGCCTGTCGATCGGGACTGACAGGAGCGGCTTGTGCGGAACATGTTGCACCTGCGCTATTCTTGTCGCTGGCATTTGCACATGAAAACGGAATTGGTGTATTGTGAAACAAATTGCGTTTAGGTCGTCTTTGTAACCGGATAGTGGGGTCACATGTAGAAAAAGGGAGAGGTAAACAATCAGAGGGGGTAAAATGTGAGCCTTCATGCGCAGACTGTTGTTATCTCATGTGTTTGGATTTAATTCGCTTGAAGCCCGTTGGGCTCCCTGGCACCTTCAGGTATTTTCCATATAATATACAGGAATTAGAAAGCACTGTGTGCGATTATCTCAGGGGCAGACTCTCAGAATTCAAAGGAATCTCCCCCCATCTTATCAAGATCATTTAGCAGAAGGGCATCAGATAGGTTTATCACTGAGTAGAGAGTTAAAAGCCTCCAAGTCAGTAAGAAATCATACTTTATAGGGGCAGAGTTGTTTATTTCGCTGCCAAGTGGGCACATAAAATACCTGAAGACATCAAGATACCTGCAATAATTATAACATTTCAGATTCCTGCAAAAGCTTTGCAATAAACACAAACTTCAGTTCATTTTTTGATTTATATTTGAAGAATCCATAGAAAGTAGAAAGGTGAAGTGAGAGTAAACGGAAACAGGGTTTTTAGATTATTTTTGGGATCATTGAAACATGTCATATGTACTTCTATTTATCACCTTTTTCCCTAGAAGCCTCTAAATAATGGTGCAATCAATTGCTGCCAGCAGTCATCTCTTTTATAACTAGTCATATTGTCTTTAAATCAATTTCAGCATCGGTATATATCATCTGTCACAGGGCCTTAGATGTTTATTAGAGAACATTAGTTTATAAAACAGTCATATAGACCATAGGACAGAGGATCCCATCTGGAAGGAAATTGTAGAAATGATTAAAGCAGATGTTCAAAGAAAACAATGTCTCAAGTTATGATAATGTGATGCAGCATTGCATGTTAGGGCTGGGTATTTTCCCCAAAGTCCTGAATCGATTCAATTTTGATTGATACAGTTCTAAATCGATTAATTTCGATTCAATCTGTTTTTACAATAATTAAAGTGGTTGAACTGTGCTTCAAAATACTCATGTATTTTGTTTTTTCCTGTCACATTGAACACAAAGTGCAAACTTGTAAATCAGACAGTTTAAACATGAGATGTGAACAAAACTTTCTCAAAAGTGCAAACTTGTTTGTAAAAAGTGAAAAAGTGAAGCCTCACTCGAGCAAGCAGACGTGACACAGCAGACATACATGAGCTGCATTATCTTCACTGCACAAACCATATTTGCAGCGTTGTCTGTAACAACTACAGGGTGTTTTCTGGTCAGCCCCCGTTTGTTGATGTCTTCAGTCAACCTATTGGCTATATTTGCAGCTGTCTGGCTTGAAGCAATCTGGAGTGCATCTTTCCTGCTTATTTGAATGTGAACATCACACGGCTCACTATAAAATTAATCAATCTCATTCCCTAGACATCGATTTTGCAAAAATGTAAAGGAATCGATTCAAAATCGATTAAATCGATGTTTTTACCCAGCCCTATTGTATATCAAAACTTCAAACTTAACTAAACATAAAAATCCACCTTATTGACATTCTTGATAAGAATAGAATTGATCTGAGACTTTAGAAACCAAGAGGCTCTTCAGTTGTGACTTGAAATCTTTCTTGCAGCAGACAGCCATTTTAAAAGAGGTCTTGTTTGAAGCTTTCCACAAGCTGTGTAGCCATTTCTCTGACAAAACTATGACTGATGGACAGTACTGGTGACATATGGCAGCATCCTGCTGTGGGGAGGCTTTTGTTCTGCAGAAATGGAGAAGCTGGTCAGAGATGATGGGAAGATTTGTTGAGATAAAAAGTGGATAATACTGAACAAATGTCCAACAGAGACTGCAATAATATTTGACACTGAGGCAGGGCTTCAACTTTTAAAACAAAAATAATCTGTTAGTTAGAATGTGGTGATGTTAATTAAAAAGACATGTTGAAATGATCCAGAAAGGTCACATGCCAAAGGATATTTCGATGTTCTCTCTTGAACTAGACCTATTCTTCACCACAAACAAAAAACAATGTAGCTAAGCTTTTACTTCAGGGATACTGCATATAAAGGTGAACCACACCTTCAACACATTTTTCATAAAAAACAATATTTAACCCATTTTTACTGAAACCAAAATTGTATTTTCTAAAATTTGGACCTAATATTTGTTAAAAAAATTTACATAAATCCGTAAGAAGTGATTAAAAGTTGTCAGACAACTGGTTCCAGGTGTCCTTTTTCAGCATTTTTTCTAAAGACCTCTTCATTCTGTGTGACTGTGTACCAATTATCACGTGTGCAGCATTAGTCTCCCACACAGACAGATGTCTGACACGGTAACATTTCACAGCTCTCTGGCGTGCTGTGGCAACCATTGCTCGGTGACCCTGTTTTTAACCCCGTTCGAACCGTTTTGCAGCCGTCAGGCCCCCCCTGCTGATCTCTGCACACATTTCACTTTGTGGGCGTAGAAGTCAGCGAGGGGCAAACAGCGGGGTTAAGCCACTCGTGTTCTGGTTTTGATCCATCACCTCTCACCTCTGATCTCTCACACTGTGGTGGGCTGACAGTTAGCAGAGAGAGACATTGCAGGAAAAAGCTGACAATGCGAACCAAGCAGGGGTGGAAATAGTGTCCAAAGGACTATAGACGCCTACTCCTTTTATCTGCCCGACTGTTTCATTTGCTTACATGCACCCCAAGTTTGAAATCTAATGTTGTATGCCTGTTTTATTGGAATCAGATGTAGGAATATGAGGCATTCGAAGCCATGTGCAATCTTTTCTTTGATCATCTGGGTGGTGACAGCTGATCTCTCTCCCTCTCTTTCTCTGCCTCATGAAGAGACATGGGATTTGATGTGTTTTACAAAAACAAGCATACTTAGGGTGAAAAATCCCTTGAAAGGGGCATCAGATTTCCCAGCCTGACCAGTGCTTTATCTTGGAATGCCCAGAATGCTCCGGAAATACACAGTGTTTGGATTTCTCGATCCCGCTTCCTTATGTCCACTCTGCTCTCTCTGCCAGTGGAGCTAATATAAACATTTATTGTGCGTCCCCCAGAGTGCACATCAATCATTGAAAAACCCCACCATTTATGACAGACTAACAGAGAGGTGTTATTAACTCATGAATGCAGTGTTTTAACAACGTAACCACATTAGGGATAGGTTCTTCAGGGTCTTATGTTTTATTAGTTCAGATGTAGTAAAATAAAACAAGCTTGATGCAGCTGCATAAATCTTCAGCTACAAGTGTACCAAGCCGAATTTTGTTGCTGATTTTAGATTTCCAGTTTGAAAACCTTTGACCTGAAAATAAGGATTTGTTTCAAGGATTGTGTTAAAAGAAATATAGAAGAAACCTGGGAAATCCTTTAACCTCACCCTAAGCTTTCATTAATTATGCATGCCAATTAAGCATGAGATAAAAAAAGCAACATTTCCAAATTCATCAAGTTCCAAAGAGGCTGAGATTGAAAGCTTTTAAGAAAGAAACACATGAAGCATGCTGCATAACGTCCAGTCATCCTGTTTGATCCCTTAAGTGCTGCTTTCTCTCACTGTTTCTCTGCCTCAATGAGCTGCACACTTATATAAAAAATGTTTCCTTGTAAATAACATTAACTTCTTTCTTCACCAACAGCTTTCAAACCAAAGATGATTGTTTTCAATGCACTGAATTGATTAGCCATGGCATATCAGTTTTAGTTGGTAGATTCCACTTACTTGTGCAAGCTGTTTATGAAAATTGATGATATTGTTTTTCTGTTTTTACAGGATCTACCGCAGTTTGCTCTTTGGTTTGTATTACCTCCCAGTGGTCTGTGGCCTTTGCCTAGTGTTACAAAATGAGCTTCAGTGCCACCGACCTGGAGGAGCTGATGGAGTCCCTTGGAGACCTGAATGTCTCCGACTCTTTCAGCAACATAACACGAGTGGATTTGGTGCTGTGTTCCACATCTATTAACCGCGATGCTCTGCTGTACTCCATGTGTGTCCTCTACACCTTCATCTTCATTGTCGGCCTGGCTGCTAATGCTCTGGTCCTCTGGGTGAACATCCGTGCCCAAAGAGACTCCACCCCTCGCCATGAGACACATATGTACATTGCCCACTTGGCAGTGGCAGACTTATGTGTGTGTGTCACTCTTCCCGTGTGGGTCAGCTCCCTGGCCCAGCATGGCCACTGGCCATTTGGCGAAGTGGCCTGTAAACTCACACACCTGCTCTTCTCTGTTAACCTCTTCAGCAGCATCTTCTTCCTGGCGTGCATGAGCGTCGACCGCTACCTAAGTGTGAAGCAGCACAGAGAGGAGGGAGGTGCGCGCAGGAAGTTGATCCGCCGCGCTGCATGTTTTGGAGTGTGGCTTCTGGCTCTGGTGGCATCTTCTCCTGAAACCTACTACCTGCATGCTGTGAAGTCATCGCACGGGGACACTATAATGTGCAGGGCGGTGTACCCAGAGGAAAACCACTTGAAGTGGATGGCGGGAGTGCAGCTCAGCTTCATCCTGCTGGGCTTTGTTGTTCCCTTCCCAGTCATTGCAGTGTTTTACATCCTACTGGCCAGAGCTTTCAAGCGCTCATCATCAGCATCATCCTCCCATGTGGAACAGGAGCGCGGTGTAAGCCGCAGGGTGATTCTAGCTTACATTGTGGTTTTCCTAGCCTGCTGGGGGCCTTATCATGCCGCTCTGCTCGTTGATGCGCTGACGCAGCTGGAGCTGGTGCCATTCACTTGTGGCCTGGACAATGTGCTCTTCATAGTGTTACACCTCACCCAATGCCTGTCCCTGTTCCACTGCTGCTTCAACCCCATCCTCTACAACTTCATTAATCGAAACTACCGCTATGACCTCATGAAGGCCTTCATTTTTAAATACTCAACTCGGACTGGCCTTGCACGTCTCATTGAGACTAATAACGTGTCAGAGACTGAATACTCAGCTGTAGAAAACCCACCTCTGATCTGATCTCCATGAGTCTAGTGGAGTGTGAACTTGTGCTACACTTGATTTATCTGCTACAAACCAATCCAGCATCTTTTTCACAAACATCTGCTTTAGTCCTTGAAAAACTTGAAGACTGATCAAAAAGCACTTAAAGCAGTCTATAATAGCAGCTGACTAACAAATCCTTGTATATGTAAAGCCAAAACTGTGTGTAAATTGTATAAAGTGGTTTTTATTATGTATGGATGTTCTGAGCATTAGTGTGTGCGTGTACCCGTAAAGTGTGAGATGTGTATTATTATCATCATAAGTATACCTTTGTATCTGCCTTTTTGTATTTATATGAATTTTTTACACTGTTCTTCTATTGTGTTTTGATACAAAGTCTTCGCACAGTTGCTCAAATGGGAAAACATTTCCTTTAAGCTTTAGTCCTGCTGCTTCATTTTGATTCATAACCTCATTTTGCATCAGCTGAAGCCTTCGAAAAAGTTAAATTTCTTTTGAAAACATCCAAAAATATGCTTTTCAATAGTTTTTTTTTATCTTTGTTTAAATATTAGCAATGCTTTTCCATCTCTAAATTAGGTATAAACCAACAGAGCTTCTGCTACCCATACCTTGCCCTCCCCAAAAAGCTTGAAAGCATTGAATTTTATGAATCCTTAAATTATTTTTTGCATTAAGTAACTGTCTGTATTCAGTGTAAATCTTTATTAATTGTAAATCCAGATTAGATACTCCAGTTTACCCAAACCACCATAATATTTCTGCTCTTTACGTCAGAAACCTTTTGATCATCCATTCTCAGTCTTTGCTCCTAAAGCTCAAACCAAACATGAAGACAAGTTTATAAACAGTTGAAGGATTCATAAACTAGCGTACTCATAAACTGCTATGAAATTGCAATACTGAAGATGCTTTAAGATGGTTTTAAGGTCCATGCTCCGGAACTCAAGAGAGACAGAATATTAACTCATAAAGTCTTCGCAGGGCCCCACTTAAGATGTCAAACTTTATTTTTTCTCCTTTCTGTTACCTTTGGATGTAAATGTGTTCCACTTTTATCTGTAGGCTTCTGCTGAGACTACTGATCATAGAAAACAAAAACAGGAGGCTCATGTTGTTCCACATTCTCATTTATTAAATGTTACAATATGCTATATCAGTAAATTATATGATCAATTATATGTCAGTTACAAATGTCCATGTGTTCATAATCTCTGTATTTCAGCAAAACCCAGATGCAGCTCACATTTTATGAGTTAATAAACTGCAATAGCAGTTTTGTTTTGTTTTTTAATGGAGGGGGAGCTGTGCTGAGCATCATTCAAGAATGCATCTTTTTCTGCAAACTGCATAAATTTCATTGCATTAATTCAGATTCAATTGTGCATCTATGAATAAACCCAAAGCTGGACACCAAGGGATAAAATTTGATGTGTTACTAGTATGAAGATATATGTTCTTTACTGTATTATTTTGATATTATTTTGTAGTTGGTTTTGTGTTAAACTTTTATGCTTTAAAAAAAAAGTTTAATTAGGATAAAAAAGAACAGAGAAAGAGTTATCTTTGAAAGACAACAAGCATTCCCTTTGCTTTGTAATGTATAGCATGTGTTATGTTTAATAATAAAAACAGTAGAAATTTTACTTTAGCTTCATTGTTGTTTGTTATACATTTGTATCCTTCTGCCTTTTGAATACATAAATGACTGTTAACTCACTGGCAATGATGAAATGTCTTTAAGGTTTAATGTTGATTGAATGCATTTTTTTTGTATAAAACCATTTGCTGCTAAGCCTAAGTTATCGAGTTCAAAATAAACAACAAAAGCATCAAGCTTCTGCTCCAAGAAAAGTAAATAAGTATCACTTTCTGAGGTTTATTCCAGCTGTCATGTGAAACATACACTAAGCTTTAGTCCAGCCATGGTTCAATTGTAGAAATTTAGAGGAAAAGAAGAAAAAAAAGGCATTATTCAGTTACTGACGCACAAGGCACAAAAAGAGTAGAAACACGCTGTTCTCTTTAAAAAAAAAAACAATGCTAATTTATTTTGAGTGTCTCCTTACAAAGATGTCTTTAGTGTAGTTTGGTTTATGGTCTTTTATTTCTTGACAGTAGTTGGCACGGTTGCCTTGAAGAAAGATGCCCCTGGGTTAAATCCCATAGTAATGCTTGTGTTGGTTCTCTCTGGGTACTCCAGCAACTGTCTATATACAGTTCCCTCTAAATTGCCCTAAGGGCCAAATGTGTGCATACATGGATGTTTGTCCTTTTGTTGCCCTGTGATGGACCAGCAGCCTATCCAGGTTTTACCCATCCTCTCACCCATAGGCTGCTGGACACATCGGGAACCCCTTGACCCTGTAAGGATTAAATGGGAACAGAAAATTAGCATTGGTTGAATAAAATTCTGATCTTTCCCCCATGGGAGTTTTTACATTTGATTTCAATGTGCTAGATGTAAAATTGCAGGAAAACCACTAAAATTCATAACCAATAAAATACTTCAACCTTTTGTACATATTTTTCTACATATTCTCTATCTTCTCCGTGGTATTTAGTCACATTTCTAAGACCCTTGAGAAGCTTGCAGAGCTAGTGGCACAGTCCTGCCTCACTGTTTCACGTTAGTCTGATAAGACAGCTTGCACAGGGAATTTCGAAGGTCAAACTAAGTGAGTGACCTGCTAACGATATCCTCCAGTTTCCCTTCTCTCTCAGACACAACCTTGATCTCACAGCACACCCAATGTGAAAAAGCCTCCTTCCTTTTTTGTGAGTTATTTCCCAGTGCAGACTTTGTTATCTGACCCTGGGCATACCTTCCAAAGACTTTTTAAAGGTCAGCGACCATCCACTTTCCAACTGATAGGGAAAGAACACACAAGGCTTTGAAGGAATGGTACTGAAGGCTTGTTTGCTACTGAAAGTGATCACTATGCAAGTGGATCTTAAACAGTTATGGGTCCTAATGAAACCCATGTGCTGCAAAACACTGTGTGAGTGCGATTAAATGCAAACATGCATCATTTTGTCAAAGACTATGCAAATGAAATAAAACTGTGCTATAAAACATTAAAAGAGAGATAGGTCTTCTCAGCAGCAATGTTATAAACATCTTCCCTTTATTACTGGAGTTGAAAACTGTTTTAGTGCTAAAGAGATATTAGGAATTATGTTATTTTTGCACTAACCCAAAGTCATAAACATTAAAGAACTGTGTTATCTACATCTCAGTTGGCCCATATTTCCAGTTGCAAAGGTATTTGGTTGAAAGATCTACTAAAACAAGAAGATGTGAGAAGATGTGACTTGGCAACCAATCAGTTACCAATAAATCAGTTACCAATAAATGTGCATAAATGTTTTTAAATGTTTTTATATTATGCAAAAATCAACTTTTGAAAACTTTTGATGATATCGTTATAATATATTGCTTCATCAAAATCATGCCCTAAGTGCTATTTTTATTGATCCACCCATGTTTGAGTAATCACTTTGAATTCCTCTCTCTGAGTAAGAGCCCCTCCCTGTCCTGGAGACAGAGAGGTCATCAGCGTTTTATGATCAACAGTCATTACCCAGCTCCTCCAGGAAGCAACTACTTTGACCAAGCCAAGCCTGGCCTGCCCTTAACCGGCAAGTGGTGATGTGAGGCAGCAGGAATCACTGCTCCTTAAAGTTGAGATGAAAAGACTCTTTTTGCACCAAGTATGCACGGTCATGAAACGGGCGGCTCAACCAAGGCAGCAACACAATGAAGGCAAAGTGTCTTTCTTCAGGGTTGGCTCCAGACAACAGCCAGTGATACAAATTAATGTCTATGTAGTGCCAGTGGTGATATTTCATGAGTTGAGAGGCTTAAGAAACATCAAATAGATTATTTAAAAGAAAATGAAAACAGATATTGAAAACAATTATTTAGACTTTACAATAAATGTCATATACATACATACATTTGAGAAAGTTTTTTTTAAAAGCAATCTATTTAAATAACTCAATAAAAAACAGAATTCCTTATATATTATGTAGATGCTTTGTGCACAGAGTGACATATTCATAGCTATTGTTTAAGTATTTATGCAGAGTTCTTAGTTGGATATCTTTGTAAAGGAATTGCTGAATCTTTGTAAAGTCGCATGAAAGTTTTGCCTATGCTTGTTTTGACATACTCCAAAGATTTTCAATGGGTTTCGTTCAGCATAGTTTGGTTGTTTATCATGCAGAGTTATATTATGGTCATTAAATCAGGCACTGGTACTTTTGGCATTGTGAGGAGAGACAATTTCTACTGTAAAGGAAAATCGGCATCTCCATAATGCTTGTCAGCAGAGGGAAGCATGAAGTTCTTTAAGATTTCTTGCGTTCCTGTTATAGGTCTCTCTTGTAAGCGAGACTTAAATTAGATGTTTCAATAAAAGAAAATATTCTGATTAATAGTTGGACTAACTTTAAAATTCAAAGCACAGGGGACCTACACTAGCGAATGTCAAAACAAATCAAATGATCCCTGACAACTGAAACTTCTTACTGGATCTCAAACAACCTGGATTCTTTCTCTCTCCATTTTTTATGCAGGGGGTTTTGATTTGAAAATCATTAGCTCAAGTAAGACAGTTAATGTTTCTGGTTCAGCAAAGTGCAGCCCACATCTTTGATATGTCTGTGTGCTGTGGCTCGTGAATTATTAACTTTTATTTTACAAAACACATCTAATCTGCACCACATTCTTTAATGAACTAGCCCATCTCAAGGCCATGGTTCTTGTGTTTACACCTTTTTCTGCCACATATTGTTTTCCTTCCACTTAACTTTAACCTCTTCCAACCCAACAGGTCGCCGGCGACCTGGTGGACCTTAAGTGGGGGTATTAATTCAGAATGCATAAAATTCCGACGGGAACGGGGACGCAGCTCCAAACTGATACCAAAAGTTCCATACCCCACAGCTCTGGAACTGTAATAGCTAGAGGTCTGACATTTTCTGCATTTGTGGTTGACATGATACAATAAAACCTGCTTTTTCTAAAGAATGTCTTTATTACTGCTGTTTAAAGACCTATCATTTCCGAGAATAAAAAACAACAACTTTGAGTCCTGTTTGAACTGATGCAGGTTGGTCTGTGTTCTAGTCACCCGATTTAAATTTATATATTAGGAAACTAGAGGGTTTTAGCTTTCAAATAATGTATTGCACATGTAATTTGGGCTTATAGTTCCTAATTTGCTTTTCCCTTGGGTATGGAAAATAGGCGATGATTAACCAAATTTAGGTGGATATTAAGAGGTTAATGTGGGTTAGAAAACTACATCATATGATAAAATAGATAAAATAATCTGTCATGACATTGCATTTCCATACTTTTCATTGGTCCAAAGTAATGTATAAAACTTATATATAATTTTTGGTCCTCATTAGCTGTAGCTACTGTTTTAATTGAAGTAGTTTGAAAATACTCAGTGTAATTAGTCAAAAACTACATAATTTCTAAAAGCCACAATACTGCAGATATGTTTCTATATATTTTTTCTCCCATTGCTGCAGGACCGGATTTCTCAGGGTGAAAAGTGAGGTTTCTCTACAGCTAAACGGCTTATGTTTCCCCTGGAATGCAGTCAGGTTATAAACTGCTGTGCTTTCTGTCACAGTTTGCCAGTTCCAATTAGATTTTTTGCTTTCAGATGTTATGCATGTAGATGTATCAAACCTGCAGCTGAGAGTCTTTTTTTCTTAACCCAAATACAGTATAAAAATTTTTTAAACATGTCTTTTAAATCATTTTTCCTCTAATTTGAGTTTTATGTTTACAGGGGCATAGACAGTGTGGCTTATCCTCTCCAAAACAGAACACTTAACATCAAATACAAAGTTCCTCATGTACCAATTGTGGCATCTTGGATAATCCCATGTTCTGGTCTTGTTTTTCCTAAATCAGATTTTCTATGATTTAATGGCCGTTACCTAATAGCCAGGTATCTACCTTGGTTTGATTTAATAAGCACTGGTAATGGATAATAAATTCTGTTAATGGAGTGGGGTTCTTTTGTTTCTTATTGCTCAATAATGGCCTCTATCTTTCACTGAGACAAGATAACATAGATGAATTATAAAATAGAAAGGAGGTGCAGAAGTGGATTAATTTATAGCACATGGTTTCTTTTCAGCTTTCCTCAGGAGGAGAACACTTTGAAATTTCACTTACATTTATCTGCTGGTCTTGAGACAAAACGGTCTGTGTGATAAATTAAACTGTAATATTGTTTCTGGACCATTTCCAGACATCTAATGAACTTTCATTCCTAATATAGTCTGAGCTTGCTTTCCTCCATGCAGGAGGGATTTGAATAATTAATGAAGTAGAATGAGAAAGCAGCTGTTTGTGATCGGAAGAAGTTTTTGGTGTGTGAATGAAGAAAACCTCATTGTCTGGTTTAGTTTAGCGCTCACTACTGTCAGCAGGAAAGGACAACCACTGTGACCAGATGTTGGGCAGATGTTTAGTCTAAAAGAGAAGAATGAAAAATCATCTGAACTGGATTTGTGATCAAGCAACGCAACAGTACCTTGAAATGTACAGAGATGTTTATGTTTATCTTTTTCTAACATATCCTGATTTCGTCATATTGAAGAGAGCTGGGATACATCACAGGGAAATTTTCTAAAGATGGATTTTAAATTGTTTTGCTCATAATGCTACATCTTTAAGAGTATTTTTTTCCTAAAAAGTAAGTGGTGGATTATAAATCTCAAAAGGACTCCAAGAATCACTAAGCTTTGGTTATTTAAAAAACAACACAGATAGATTTATTTTTCCAAGGCTGGAGATATCTCATCCAGCAGAAAACAAGAGCTAAACAATCAATGAGAGCTAATTAAAGTTTAGAGAGTACACAGTGAACCCAGTGGCTTGGCCCAATGAGACTCAAGAAAGTGTGTTTTTATATTTATTGTGGCTCTAAACAGATACTGGTGCTCATCTTTGATTACAGCCAGTAAAAATAAAAAAAAGTTAAATACCAATTACAATAGAGATCAAGCAAATAATTAAGTAAATAACAATTATTTCTAAATGTTCCTTAACCATGTGGCATGCAGATACACCTGGCTATTCAGCAACCAAGGGCTGGCAATACCATAGTGTTTATAAGATACCAGAGGTGATGATAAGAATAGAAATTGAAGATGATCCACCCTTTTATTTCCGGGTGGATCATCTAAATCAGTGGTCCTCCTAACTGTCAATCATTGTAGTGATATGTTTACGTAAGGCCATCCTACGTGCTTGTCCCTAGTTAGCTATATGTTTCTGCGCATGCGCACTTTCAGGCGTTTTTGTGTGGTGAGCTACGATTTCAGACAGATATTGAAGCTCACCTTTCTCACCACATTTCTTTGAAAATGGCTGAGGGTTGTGAGAGAAAAAGTTTCTACAAAGGGTATGAGAAGAAAGAAAGGCCTTATGGGATTTGTAGTGGCCCGCTGTTCCTCATGGTGGAGGAGGATTTACGTGACCAACAGAGTGTAAAAGCAGTGATTATCTGTCCGAACGATCAGTTAACTAAGTTCGTTATAAAGTCCACTATATAGTCCATGCTCTTTATAGTGTTTGGAGGATTCAGAAGTTAAGGTTTATGTTCGGACACAGTAAGCTTGTATGAGCTATGAGAACAGCAACTTTTAAACAGAGCGTGCATGACGAAAAATGGGCTCAAACATGCTCTTGCACACGTTTAATAAGTGTTCTTTCTCACAAGCGGGTACAAGGTTGTGCATGTGCATGTTTTTAAAAAGTGGAGTCTTTTCAAAATTTCATGAAAATCCTCCACTATACCTTTAAATTTTAATATTTTCAAACCCCAAGAATAGAGAAGATAACTGGTTCAACCCTTCCTGCTATATATGCTAAGCTGTGCACACGTGGTACTGCATTATAGCCCTTTTTGTCTTTAGAACTGTTTAACACCAGGGTAACCCTGCTTAGCTTCATCCATGACAAAGCCTTTATAAATCAACCTTATGTTGAATTATGACATCTGATGTTTTTTTTTATTTACCTTTAAATGGAAATAAAAAACAATCGCTCACATTTTGCATAGATAATAGGAGATATTATAAGTTCAAAAAGGAGCTTTGGAAGAAGTTTAGAAATACTTATCATGTTTTTATCAGGTCTTATTAGTACAAACCCTTAAGTCACAACTTAACATTCATTGCGATTAAACAACAATACTTGACGCAATACTTCATACTTAATACAAACAAAACTCTCAAAAAGGAAAATATAGTACAAAATATTTAGTATCAGAGTTTGAGCTACTGATGCATTTTTAATTTATTTATGTATATACAACTTATTTATGTTCTCATATATGTTCTAATATAAGTCTACATCAATCAAAATAGATATATTAAGTATAATAAATCATGTTTTTACAGGTAATGAATTAGTAATAGGACCTTAGGTTTATAGCATAATGAAAATGGTGCCGTTTTTACTGAATAATGTATCAAACTTCCTGGGGAAATTAAGTTATCTGTTTTAAAATATCAGCACATTGCTTATACAACCAGCTTCTTTCACATTCAAAAAAGAAATACCAAAGCATGTATTGTATTTTTTATCTAAACCTCTGTGCTGTTGAGTGATAAGATTGGATTAAAAGAAGGCTACACACTGGACACTTTTCCAATCCATCATGGGGATAACACAAAGACAAACATTCATGCATTAACACACTCACAAAGTCAACTGAGAACCCCTAATTCACCCAACATGCATATTTTTGGATTGTGGGAGGAAACCTGAGTACCCCAAGTAAAACTAAGCAGAAACTCTACAAAAGCCTGCCAAACTGATATTTAATCCTAAGCCCTTGTAGCAATGAGGTTACAGCGATAACCACAGCACTATGCTGACCACATTTTATCCCAATAAATGTAAATATAAATGTGCAAGGCTCATTGGCATAAGGACAACAGTAGCTAAGTGGTTGCTTTAGCTGTACATGGTGAGATTGCTTGACTAAATATCTAAATCATGTTTACAGTGAAAACTGTGTTTAGACACACTTTTTCCAAATAGGTTTCAAATGTATTCATAATTATGGGGTGTCCTCTTCATCTCTTACCGCTTCATTGTGGTTTTTCCCCCATTCCTTTCAAAAACCTCTAATGGCTTCAAGATCCCCAAATGTGAAGATTTAAGCAGGAGACACACCACTGGTCAGGCCTCACATTTAGAGTGATTTATACCACAGTTCATGCCAGAGCTTTGTTTCAAGTGTTTCAACGTCACCTAATTCATCCACCATCCTGTTGTTCAGGTTCAGTTGACACTCATCATCCAAACAGCACACTCGAGTCAGAAGCAACATTACAACTTCAGAGAAGTGTCAGGGAGAAGATAGACGCTAAAAAGCAAACAAGTCCATACAAATCTCCTATCAAACAGGTATTTTATAAGCGTTTGATACTGGGTTTAGAGCAATACCAGGGTGTACTGCAAAGATTTTAAATCTAAATAAGTCATTTTTTTTTCTTAAAATAAGTGCATTTTTTCTTGAATTGAAAAGGTAATTGAGACACTTTGTCAATGGAACAAAACAACAGTTAAATTAAGAAAAAACAATTGCATTGTCTTATTTTAGGGGCATATTATCTAATTATCTTTCTAATCTTTTTCAAGAATGAAAAAAATACTTACAGCATTGGTAAATCCTCTATGTATCTCAAATTAATGGTAAATACACTTAATTTAAGAAATGTTGTCCAAATTCTAGATCATTTTTGCAGTTGGATTATGAGCCGATTTTCTATCCATCAATCCATTTTCTAACACATTTCCCCCCCAATGGGGTCACAAGGAGTGCTGGTGCCTATCTCAAGCTGTCAATGGACGAGAGGCAGGGTACACCCTGGACAGGTCGCTAGTCCATCGCAGGGCAACACAGAGAAACAACCATTCACACACACACTCACATCTAAGGAGAATTTAGAGAAGCCAATTGACCTAACAGTCATGTTTTTGGACTGTGGGAGGAAGCGAGGGTACCCGGAGAGAACCCACGCATGCTCAGGGAGAACATGCAAACTCCATGCAGAAAGACCCTGGGCCAGGAATCGCACCCAGAACCTTCTTGCTGCAAGGCAGCAGTGCTACCAACTGTGCCACTGAGCAGCCCAAGCCTATTATCTAACATATCAAATTGCTTACATCAACTCCACTGGTGCAGATTGGAGTCAGGCTGGTTCTGGCTGGGCAGAACAAATATATGACAGAGGCTGTGTCTGAACGTCTGCCCTAATCACTGTATAAGCCACTATATAGTGGTTATGCCATTGAAGATGAGCGTCCAAACGCCTAGTGGATGAAAAAGTAGTGGACTCAAAATTTCCCATAAGCACCTTGTAAAGTAGTGATCATCCGTCCAAATGGTCAGGTAACTGAGTTCACTATAAACTCCACTATATAGCCCATGCTCTATATAGTGATTGAGGGATGTAGGGGTTAGGGAGGACGTTCGGAAACGGCCATAGAGACGATTTGTTGACCCCTCAGGTCGCCCCTCTGCCTTTTTCTGTCACTTTACATTCAGCTTATAAAGTGAAAAGAATTGCAGTATGGTCAAAAACCTACATCTAGATGACAGTATGTTCTTTTTTGTTATTGTTGCGTGTGGAAGTCAACCATTTTTTCCTATATCACTGATAAATAACTTCCCAACAGCACTTTGAGACAAAGTGCAGATAATGAGAGCTTACTCTGATTCCTGGATGCTGACCTACCTTTATCATGGCTGTCACAGTGTGTTAACAGAGACAGCCATGTTTGAACGCAGGATTTATGTGGCTCTGTGAAGTGACAAAAAACACTGCAATCCTTTTTCTGCATGAGATGTTTTGTCTGTGGTGATGTTTGAGCAGCCAAATGTCCTCCTTTGGTTCCTGTCTGGGGTCAGACTGTGGCATTCCGCTAAATAAACATGTCTTGTTTTTTCAGACAAAAGCATGCTTCACAGTGAAGTCAACATGACATTACCGCAGCAGAGCAATTTTAATAAGCCTCATAAACGTGCAGCTGCCTCCTCTTTTTGTCTGTTTCGTAAGTCATGACACATTTATCGGATCTTTGTGAAATATATAATTTGTAAGACATGAGCAGTCCTCTGCAGTAAACGTTTACTTTTTTTGTTTACGCATAGAAGTTTATATTCTATTCGCTTTGAGGTGGTCCTTTAAATTGAAAGCCAGCTTACTTCAGCTGCCTTTTATTTAGGTAAAGATGGCTGAAATCACAGCAACCCTATGGTATAACAAAGCCAATAAAAGCTTTAAACCCAATTACAGTTCTTTGAAAATCCTAAAATCCATCATGAAATAATACTGTATAAAACCCTCTAACTAACTCACTATTGATGTTTCTAACTCAGCTCTACCTGTTTTTCTTGAAAGAGTCTTGTCAGTTTTTTTGTTTTTCCAGAAGAGTTTTATGTTTGCAAAGATACTGTATAGCTCAATCAAGACATGCACAGCCTTAAATAATATATATATATTTTTTTATTTGTACATAGAGGCAACATTTATTGATGTCCATCAGATGTTGGATGTCTATCAGCAAACCCTGTGTTCAGATTCAAGATGAAGTTGTGGAAAAAGATGTGTATTTTTTATATGTATCTCTTTGTTTTACTTTGTAATGTTAATTATAATAATAGCAAATCTATGGCCCTCATTTTCTTAATGGCACTGCCTAATAATTCTGGAATTTCCCACTCGAAGCATCAACAACTTTCTCATTTATTTAACATGAACAAATAAAGTTACTTTTCTTTTATTCAAGAATCAGATGTGGTATATCAACATATCAGCATATTCAACATTGTAACACTGAAGACAGATTTACATGTTACAACTAAGCAGAGTTTGTACAGTATTAACATTTAAAAAAAGATTTTTTTTTTAAAGATGATAAAAACAACAGCTACAGGACAAAAAAACATCATTATATCTATAAGATAACTTTCATGTTTAAGTTAAATTAGGTTAAATACTACTTGAACTTTTGGATTGTCATGACAGTTTAACACTACTTTAAATAAAAATATTTCACTTCAAATAAAGGAAAAGGCTCTGCTGGTATTTTCCTTCGATAGCACTGTTGATGTATTTCTCACTGACCAATTAGACATGCAATGGAGCATAAACTAATACCTGGGTATGGATAATACTGTCTCTTTTTTGTTATTTTCTTTTCTTTTTTTATGAAGAGTTAACTATACTGATAGACTAAAGCTAAAAAGTTTCCTCTTTTTTTCAAAACATTTGCAATATAATGCCAGGGAAGTTTGTGGGCAAAACTCTGAGACATTTTTTTTTCTCTAACTTCATCAGTTACAGCTACAATAAAAAAAAAGTCAGGCAAAACAGATTTTTTTTTCTTACACGTCTCTGTCTGTGAAGGAAAATTGTTTTCTGTTTTTTGTCAGGTTTCTGGAAATATACTTTTTATTTATCATAATTACACCTTTGCATGTTTGCACATGGGCTCCCTTAGGCCACCATATATGGAGCTGTCTGAAAACAATATTTCAGATCTAAAGGAAAAACATGGAAATCCCCCTAAAACTATACAGCTTTTTTCCCCATTGCACAGACAATTCAGTTTATGTGCATTGTGATATTCTCATTACAACATTCCTACGTCTGATGAAATGTTTTGTTTAAACATGTATCAATGCCGGGTCACACACCACAAAAACCACTCAACGCATGTTGTGTGCATTCTCAAAGATGTCATTGTGCTTATTTCATTTTTGTCTGGGAACAATTACACCTGAAGGCTTTTAGGCTTCACATGTAAAGCAATATCCCCTCAATGTTAAATTAGAGTAAAAAAAAAAGATGAGGGCAGTAATGATCATCAATAATTGGCTGTGTGTGCAAAATGTTCCCCATACCTGCTTTTTCAATCACATGTCCGTTTTGAGAGGAAATTAAGGAGGGGTAAAATGCTTTGACAGTTGTTCAGTTGACATAGAGAGAAACAAAGTTGAAAAATCAAGTTTCCTGCCAACTACGCTCCAGAAGTGTAAGTGCTGATTAGGTTGATTAGTCATGTTATTTATAGCAGAAGCTGATTGCTGGCTGGCTCATATTAAATAAAAAAACATTGTAAGAATTTCACTGCAATTATACTTGTGTGTAAAATGTACACTTTATAGCTCCTCAGTGATTATCTCTGATGGCGTGTTTAGATCTGTCAATCACCAACACAAAAGAAAACATCTCATTCTCTTCACCTATATCTTCTCCACTTCTCTTCTTGTTTCTATAGCAGGGCAGAAAGACTCTGCATATCACTTTTCAGGGAGTTTTTTTTAAAACCATCACTGACACACAGAAAATGAACACCCTGAGGTGAAAATGAATGTCTCCGCGTCATTCAACAGACACCTTAGTGAGACTTGGCTGAACCATGAGCTCGTCATCTTCCATCACACCACAGTTACTGCCTCCTGCAGGAGAAGAACTTCGGCAGAGTCGTCCCTGACTCATTCAACCTAGTCTGCAAAACGTTGTTTTGGTTACAGGCTCCCTCAGGCTTAAAACAAACTGTGATTTATGCCATGCACCCTACTGCTGAAGAAAGAGAGAAAAAAAGTAATGAGCAACTGTAGGAACCCACCCCCTGCAGAAAAAAAAATAATTTAGTTGCTTTGTCTGTGTTAAAAAAAGGCATAGCTTTGAAACTTCTCATCTTCAACAGACTGTTGTTCCTGCAATTCTTCTGTTTTTCTAAAATAAGAAATTACAGTGCAGCACTTGTTTCAGTTATTTTAGTTTCAAAAGACTTGATAAGCTGATATACGAGTTGACAAATTCATTTTTCAAAAGAGAGCTCATGAGAAATAAAACCAAAAGAAGTGAGATAAATGTGGGAGGAAGTGGTGGTTTCCATGTGGGGTCAGGGCAGTTAAGGGTGTGGAGGCTGTGAGCTGGCACGCCCAGACTGACACCAAATCTCAGCGTTCACTCTCACAATTGACCGAAAGAAAACAAGCCATGGATTGTATTTCCCTTTTTGGCATTCTGTTTTGAATAGAACTTTTTCAGAACCGTAACAGAGGGTTTGTCCTTTTTTTTTTTTTTTGCCCTTTTGCTGGTTTTGTTTGTCTTGAATTCAGTATAGTTATCAGAGCTGCTGTGTTATTGTTTAAAAAGAAAGGCTTTGAGAAGAAGAGGTTTGAGAGAAACCTAAGAGAAGATTTTAGAAAAATTACAATCAGAAATAATCAAAATTAGATAAGGCTTAGAATAACAATGTATGACAGTCAACTGAATGATTAAATGAAATCTAATTATATTAAATGTAAATCCCTTTATTGTCCCACAGTGGGGATAGTCGTTCTCTGTATTCTGACCCGTCCCCTTTGGAAGCAGTGGGCTGCCATTGTGTGGCCCCCGGGGAGCAATCAGGAGTTTTTGCTCAGGAACCAAGACTGCAGGATGTGGGGATGAACCGGGTACTTGTACAAGTGCACTGCTCTAACCACACTACCACACTATCAACACTACCCTTTATACTTATACATTAGCCACAGGGTAAATTATTTCAGGTGTTACTGACACTTTCACAATGTAGGTTCTTAGAGTAAAGTACATTGTATAATAGTTGCATTCAATAAATTAGAATATTACAGAAAATGTAACCCATTCAATACAAGAATATGGGCTTAAAGGTATAGTGGAGGATTTTCGCAAATATTTTGAAAAGACCTGCCCACTTCAATTTAGAGAAAAATACACATGCACAACCCTGTATCCGCTCCCAAGAGGGAATGTCTATGTCTTATTTTGATGATCCAAGTGGAAAAAGAACATCGTCTATTATACCATTATTGAAAAACATGGTAAAATTATATTCATATTTTGAATTTGGTTAATCACTGGTTAATCACAGAATTTGCTTGTACATAAAACGATAAACTAGTTATTTAGTTATTCTTATTTGGGCGAAAAACTGATAAGTTCAGTGCAAAAGCATCAGGCAACTCATAATAAGGTCAATGTACACTTAGTTCAGCTGAACACATGTATAATGTCAATTATATGCTTAGGTGCTTCATTCTGTGAAAATCAGCTTTTAAGCAAAAAATCGTGCAGCTTACACTTGTGTAAAAAATTACTAGTGACTGTCTGGTGTCACTAGTCACCTTTCACAATGAAAGTAAGGCTTGGGCGAGATAACTTATCATATGAAGCCTCATTTAGAGTTGAAAAAAGATGTAATAAAGATGTTTTGCAAACTTATTATCTTAGAAAGATTCTGATGGTTTTAGACATGATTCAGAAATATTGACTCAAGGCTTCTGTTTGCTTTCTTGCTCCTTTATTTATTATTTTGAATATGTTTCTGCAGGTCAGCCCCCCCACCCCCGAAAAAAAAAAAAAAAAAAAAACTATTGGAAGATTATTTTCTTTAAATTATATCCTTTTAACTTTTAGGTCTGAATTTTAATGCTCTTTCTGTTACAGACATGACAAAGCTCTTCATTGTTGAGAACCAGGTTTTGGTCAAGAACACTGGGATTTTCGTCTGCCAGCTTATCAAGGATTCTTAAACAGCTGTTAGAAGATCCAGGTTATGCAATTATTGCCAACGTCCCAGAATGTAACTCAGAGACTCACCTCCAACACATAACCCATGAACTCAATTCCTTTCTATGAAGCTAAATCATTGCATACTGTACAAGATAGCTTAACAAGATTTACTTTTTTGAATGATTCTTTGCATGTTTTAGAATTCACCCCTATTTATCTAAAAATTATTTTCAAATCTTCCATATTTCAACTTTTTATTATTGTTACTCATAATCTTATATAAAAGTAATGATAATATATATAGTGTTAGTGCTAAGAAGGCCCACAGTTGCCATTTTTGGCATTTTAAATGATATTACTCTACCAATTATGATGATTATGGATAAATTTATTGAGTGTGTTTGTGATGTGCAGGACCTACAGTTGCATTAATTTGCATTAAAAGGAGTTGATACTGTAAAAATTGACTGGTATTCTAGTTTGATATATTCACTAAAACACAAAGGTTATGTATGATCATATAAAGAAAATAAGTTATTTGCTATATCTCTATCAGAATTAAGCATAGTTTGATATAACATTAAACATTCAGAAACTAGCATTTCATGTCTCACTCAATGGCAAAATTTTTATATTTTTTCTGACAAATTACTTTAGGAAGACAATATATCATAAGTGTGCAATTTGGGGATTGAAGCCAGTACAGATAGTGAATGAGAAATAAAAAGTAATTTGTGTCTAGTTTTCTTGGACAAAACCCTTTTTTTAGAAAAGGGAAACAATAAAAAAAAAACAATGAATGAAATGGAAAAACAGCATATATATTACTGAAGTTTAACTTTAAGGTGCTTTATTATACTTTATCTTACCTATAGTAAAAAAGCACAATCCCAAAGTTCTCTCCTACTACTGGTTTGTTAAATCTGTTTTAAATTGCATTGATCATTGACTTGAGTAGTGGCTGCATTGAAACTGGCAGGTGAGCTTCATGTTGTAGTGAAGTGAAATACTAAAGAAAAACATAAACTCGCAGTTGCGTCTACAGTCGAGTCTGCCAGATGAACACCAAGGTATTTATACTACTCCATCACCTCCATTTCTTTTCCCATGATGTTAATATAATTTAACTTTTTCCCGTTTCTTCTGGCATCCACAATCATACTCCTTTTTTCTTAACATTCATGATCAGATAACTGTTTCTACACCACACCACAAACAGTACCTGCCCTCTGTACTCAGCTTCTTGTCCATTTTTGATGCACCCAATGACCACAGAGTCTTCCAAGCATTTCTGCCGGTAACAGGACTGTGTCCGGTACAGGAAATCAGTGGTGTACACAGTAAAAAGGAATTGTTGGGAGTGCTATACCTTGTGATGCTCCTGTGCTGCTGACTACTGGATTAGACTGTTGACTCTTCAGTCTGACAAACTGTGGTCTGTTTATCAGGTCGTCTTTGATTCAGGCAATTATTGATGGCTCTACCTTGGTCTCCTAGAGTTTCTCTCATAGTAAGTTGGACTGAATCGTGTTAAATGCACTGGAGAAATCAAAGAATGTGATCCTCACAGCGCTGTCCGCTTTGTCTGGGTTTGTTGTTGTTTAAGCAGCGGCATCTCCTACTCTTCAGTATTATGCTATAACTTTACATTTAATCCCCACTCGAGGGATTGAAGTAATGTTTACAAATTAATGTTGTGTAATGAAATTCAGTTTTATCTTTGCTATTTAATCAATTAACTTTTGGACTGTCCTATGATGTCTGCAATCAGAGGTGAAACTGGCTGTTTTAGGACAACAAATGAAAGCGAGATCTAAGCTCAAATCATGGGTATACAGTTAACGGTGCACATAAAATTATTCTACTTCCATTCAAAATAAAGAAATTTACATTACACATGTATCTACACATTGAGAAGAAATAAAAACTTGAAGAGATACATTTTTAGTCTTGTTTAAACATAGGTGAAGTATCAGTATTACTAATATCAAGAGAGAGTGAATTTGGGAGTTTGGGAGCAGAGTGGAAGAAAGCTCTGCTCCCAAACTCTGAAATTTTTCGGATCTCGGAAAGTCTCATATTTGTTCATTCTTCAGAACTGCATTAATATGACAACGTCTTGAAATGGGTGGCACCCAAATATGGAGAGATGGTTTTGCATTGAAGGCAGGTATCATTCTTAATGGTTTGAAAAACGACAACATTTTAGCCTGGAGAGACTTCCAAGGAGACAAAGAGGAGGTTAGTATGTATTAATAAATACTAATAAGGCAGACACATTTCACAGTGGTGATTAGGCTTATAAAGGATAATTGTTATTGCTATTGGCTGCTAAGGAAACCTGGAGAGGAGGAAAAGATTGGCAGAGGTAGATCTGGATGATGTGGCAGTAGAGTAGCAGGTAAGGTTTGGCAGAATTTTCCAGATAAAAAATATGCATGGGCACCATTTCATAACCAGGAACACCCACATAGTGCTAAAGACATTATTTCATCATATATTGTCGTATAAGTGACTTTAAAAGGCTTAAAAAAGCTTGACTTTGGATCTTAAAGTAATTATAGCTGGGAAATTCCAACTTCATTTCCAGGATTGTGTTTCTGGACCAGGAAACAGATGGATGTCAGAACCCAGCATGGAGAGTTTGTAGAGTTTGGTTTAAGTAATAAACACACATAAAATACAAGACTTGGAAGAGATGAACATAATCAGAAGATCCAAAAGAAAAAAAATCAGAAAGCAAACTGAAAGCTTGAAAGTACAAACAATGGGCAAAAATGAAGAGGAACAGGCGAATAGTGTCCAATATTAAGAGCTGCCATAAACAAGGGTACACAGTGAGAAATGACACTATTCCATTCCAAAGTACAAAAGTATTTTTGGGCTTAAAAATAAAAAATGAATGAATTAGAAAGTGACTACAAAACAAAAATACTAAATACATAAATGAACTAAAGAAATAAACTAGAGCGCATCCGACAAAGAGTAAGTAAACAGTAAGAATAATAAAGTAAGACCACAAATTGCAAAAAAATTATAGACGCACGCCATAATAAACAAGATGTAAGGGGCTGAAAAAACAAGGAAGAAATTCAAACCATAATGTGCAGATGCTGAATTTTCCAAGTTAAATGACGAGCAAAAATACAGTCTTCCTTTGTGTTATGATGCACACCTAGAAAATCACTGTTTAATTCTTATACTTCACAAATCTTGAATAACTCCCAGAAAACTGTAAAAATGCTGAAAATCTTAGTTACTTTAAACCAAGATTGAAATTGTATTTGTTTAGAGTGGCGTTTTTACTGTGCTATCTAAACAAAATTAATTCAATTGTCAATCCAACTTTCCTTTTTTAAATCATTGCTTCTTTATTTTATCTTTTTTTTTTTGACAAATAAGGGCTGCACAATTGTAACACTATTGCCTTTCAGCAAGAAGGTCCTGGGTTCAATTCCATTCTCAGCATGTGTGCGTTCTCTCTGGGTACTCTGGCTTCCTCCCACAGTCCAGTACATGACTGTTAGGTTAAATGTTAGCTTAAGGGTCTCTCTACGTAAATTGTCCCTGTGAGTGTGGTTGTATGTCTCTCGCCTGTGATAGATTTGCCACCTGTCCAGGGTGTACCCGGCCTTTTGCCCTTAGACTGCTGGAGATAGGCGCCAGCCCCACTGTGACCCTCATGAAAAAGTGGAAGATGGATGCATTTTATTTCAAGATTTAATTTTTATTCTCTGTAATTATTCGTGCTGCTTCTATGCAACTGCAACATACTTTCTGTTTTATTTAGTTTTATCTCAATAACAGCACTTTGAACTGTCTTGCAAATGATATAAATACGCTTGCTTTGCTTTTGCAGACTTACAATTAATTCATTTAAAGCAATTCCGTCTGGGGTAAAAATAGTATTTTCTTAAAAATAAATTCTTAATAAACTTATTTGAAAAATACTGTTAATATAGGTTCCTGCTTTCTTAAATTTTGGGACATTGTTTTCTAGTGTTTCTAGTATTCTAGTTTGGTTGCCCTTAAACCTTTTAAAAGGGGTGCAATGTGATGTAAAACGTTTAATCTAGTCTACAGAGAGCTTGGAAATGAGGTGCTTTTATAGCAAAACCATTTAAAAGAAAAAAGTGCTTGACTTTGGATATTTGAGACCCACGAACAAAAGAATATCCTTAGTAAATGAGATACATAACTGTTTATTTACTTCATCACTTGATGAATGATTTGATTACCCACTAAACTGACTAAAGAAACATAATGTAGTGAGCTCCTCAGGTCTGTAAGTAAAAACGATGAGAACAAGACTCAACCATTGTAGCTTTATGAATATTTTGGAAATGGCTTTTGACAGCATTCACATCTCCATCCTCCAAGTTTTATTTAATTTACCATTTTAAATTGTGTTTTTTTAGGCTTTTAAACTCCACTCTGTCAGACTCTAAAGCTGATGATTGAATATTTTCTTTCAGGCAGAAATACCTAAACTAAAGGCTGCAATCCTAACTGGCCTTTCCACCCTGTTCTTACTATATGGTTTGTAATTCTATAGGAGCAGAGGGGGTTTGAATAAACATGGCTTTTGTGGAGAGAATGGCCAAAGTGTGGTTTACCACACTCTGCTACAGTGTTATATATTGCCCCTTCACATGCCTGGCACCTCATAACCAGTAGTGTTAAAGTGACACCTGAAACACAGTAGCCATCAGTAACCTGTTACCCCTTTTCTACTCTCCAACTTCTACAGGTTTACAGTCAAACTGAAACAATTCCTCTCCAATAAACTGGTAGATACTCAAAAACCACATCCAGTTGTTGAGCTTCCAGGTGTCATCCATCACTCCGGCCCACCAGTTGGCTTTCCAGTGAAAGAGAGACACAAGCAGCCGATGCGGTCGGCACCAGGTCACAGACTGGACGCACAAACACATCTGGGTTGGACAAACACAAACACGTGTTAAACACAGGTCACATCCAGGGAACATACAGGTGGCCTTTATTCTCAAGCTATGAAAGCAGCTTAATCCCCCTCTGAGTTCTCACACTGTGTAATTATTTTCTTGCTTTAATCCGCATTTTTAATTAAACCCTTGCACATTTTTCCACTCGTTCTTACCAGACTCTCTCCTCGACTCTTACCTCTCCTGCTATGTGGATTATGTTTGCAGTACACTATATAAATAGCTCTCAGTAGGTGGCCTTGTAATGGAATCGCATACATACATATATATATATATATATATATATATATATATATATATATATATATATATATATATATATATATATATATATCAACCTTTCATTGTTTTTTCTGGAACAAGTATTTTGAACTTGTCACTCTTCATTAGACAGTCCTGAGAGAATTAGTGGTTACTGCACTGAGCTTTGTTTTCCCAGAATGCCTATGTGTTTTTCCTTAGGTTTTACTTTTTCCCAAGGCAGGGCTGCGGTCTGGCAACATGAAATCTAGATTTTCCTTAAGTTTCTTTCTAATACTTCTAATACTTACTTTCAGGGATCGTTAAAGACTAATATTTGGTAGAAAATGATTGATGTTACCCTTGAGATACCAGTGTGGTGAAGGATTTTGATGTTGGCTTCACATAAAGCTCCAAGCTGGCAATGCTCCAATACATCCACATATAGATATTACAGACACTGACTTCTTTAAACTGTGGCTTTGGTCTCCTCTTTTTTCATCTTTAATACCAAACCATTATGATACCTTGAGAGATTCTTTGAGTTTTGGACAACTCAATTTGTATATATTAGTAAATTTTCTTATTTCCTGTTACCTTTCTATGTTTTTTATTACTTGTGCAGCAATTTTTTGTTGTAGTAGGCTAAGTTATCTTCAACAATTCAAGTTGAACTTCATCTTGATAAAGTACTCTTTTAACCCTTCCATGTTTGGTAATTTTATTTGGATCCATTTGGTATCTTTCCCCGCTATGAGTGAAAATGTTCCAGGTTTAAGCAATGTTGTACATCATATGTCGGGGGTCTGATACCTGCTGCTTCAGAGTCACAGGTGTCTATTTGGACTTTCCACAATGGCTTTGTGAGTACAAGGTACCTACCTTTTACCTGGTTACAATTCACTTTCAGAAAGGCTAAAAGACTAAACCAGGATTAACAGTCACATATTTCAGCCCTGTGGTGCTGAGAGTTTTGGGATATTGTGGTGGGTCTGCTGGGACACACAGCTGAACTGTAAACTGAAAGCAGAAGTGTGCAAATGACCCAAGTCAGCCCGTAGAGAAGGATAATGTCAACATTTGAGAGAAATCACTGCAGTCCACGGAAAGTCATAACATTGCTTTTGCACACAGCCCACACAGAAGATTTCACCTGTGGGTTTTTGTCGACCACATGGGGGCAGCGATTCAGTCGATATGATGACAATGTAAGCAAGATGTTACCAAAGCACTCAGTTTAGCTTAGTTCGGTGACATTATTATTATTCCAGATTTAAACCTTGGCTCGCTAAAAGAGAAAGACTGTAAGATTACATCAGAAAAACAGATGCTTAAAATATCCTTCCCCAAAATATTTTCTTTTCTTTACATAAAATGATGCTGATGTGCAGATTAAACACTTGGACTGCATAGAAAACACAGGAATCATTATTCTTCCTGGAGTCAAACTGCATCTGATGCTTGAGGCAAGAACTTCAATTCGTATGTATTTTGACACAAGTACCACAGAGGTGAAGTTGGTGGACTTTACTCAGAGGACAATGATTTGATACTGTAAATGTCTGCGGATGATTTGAAGACTTTACACTGCCCAGGGACATAAACAGTCTATCAACAGCCACATCATGCTATCGGTATTTGGCTGCAGTAGGGAACGGTGCAATTTACATAATAAAGTTGCGAGCAAAGATCATGAGGTAAAAATTATATTTGTGGACCATTCTTCATGTACTGAAGTTGCGTGTTTGCAGGTGGAAACTGCTTGGGCTAAACAGTTTAAAAGTTTTATGATTTCTCATTATTATGACATTCAACAGATTAGAATAACTCGGGTTGTCAGACATAACTTAAAACTGTTGTAGCAACTTCTTATTTTTACTGAGGGCAAATGATAAATATGTGGGCTCAATTCTCTAATCAGGATTTGCTTTAGTTTTATGGAGCATAAAAGTAAATGGGCCTGAATATAAATAGCTCATAACATTTTCATGTTCATGTAAGCCTGATAAACCAGACTAAATGTGAGATTAAATGTGTAATTTAGTCTGGCCCCGATGAATAAGCCATTGGAAGATTGTTGATGAGAACAACCCGTTGTTTTTCAAACCATGTCTGTGCCTATTGGCCAACGCTCTGACCAATGACTGACTGTGACGTAGTAAATGACTGAAAGCTGGTGGGGGAGTGTAAACAAACAGCATGTCGGCAAAACGACAAATACATCCTTCTTAAAAATGAATAAGCGCAGAGCCTTTTCCTGCTCACTTTTCAACTAAAACCCCAAAACTGATTCCAAAACTGAGTCAAAAAATCGCCATCAGAACCAGCGGTCCTTCACACACGACTATGCCGACAGAGGGTCACTGCAGACGGGCTGCCATTAGCCTTGGAGGTCCGCTGGTTGCCGTGTTCCTCTCAACTTCGGAAATTGTTTTTTTTAATTACGCATTTAAACGGTAAATGGACCCCATATAGTGACGCCATGAAGTGTTCCATTCTCGTCTCAAATTTTCTTAAAATGTACTTTTATTGAACAACAGCAACAGAAAAGAGAACTTTTAACATTCAATGGAGTGCTCCATTGAAAGTTGCTGTTGCCGCAGTGCATGCTACTGTTCAATAGTTGTTGCCATTAGAGACTGACATTTTTTCGGGAATCCCACGGGTCACAGGATTCCCGTGGGATTCCCGTGGGATGGGAGTCAGTATTAGTAATGATCACGTGATTGGGACGGTACAGGATTAAACATTAACGGGAGCAGACGGGAGCGGGAGCAAACCAATAGTAACTAAGAAAAACTAGGATCGATGGCAACAAATAAAATAAAATAGAAAGAAAAAAAATCCAGTACTGGCGCCGCCATTTTGTAGTTTTTTTCCTTGAAGCCTACACTATAATGCGAGTCAAAAAACCTACACGACCCAAAAACCAACAGTGCTTCCGCTCTGAGTTTTTCACCCGCGCTCAAAAACAACAATGGAGGGACCAACAGTTAGTGGCGAACTCGACTTTGCAACGCAAGCTGAGAACTTTCAGATTCAATGTATTGGCAGAAATCTTATTAAAGACAACAAGAATGGGAGTGGTGCAGGAGCAAGAGTCATTCTGAATGGGAGCGGGATGGGAGTGGGAGTAATTTCTTCAGGAGTGGGACGGGACAGGATTTAGATTTCTACTCTGGCCCGGGATCGGGACGAGACACAATTTTTTTCTGTGGGACGGGACAGGAGTGAAAATCCACTCCCGTGTCAGTCTCTAGTTGCCATCTTCCTTGTTGTGCTTCCTCAAGCGTTGTGCAGCTTTGTCGTCGCACCCTCAAACCCCGCCCACTTTGCATCAAGAAATTCAAAACACATCTCTTCATTGTGATTGGCCCGCCAGTTCTAGGGCCTGGAGCATTGATTGAGGCTAGACCAAACTCGCTGGCGGTTGGGGCTTTACTAGGCTATCTTCATGTATGACCTCTTTGGAAAAAAAAACAGTATTCTTTAATGTGATAAAATGTAAGGAACCTGAAGGAGTATAAATAGTTTCCAGACACTACACTTCGTATATTTCATATAACAACAGATTCTGAATATGAATTATTGTTTTTTTAGATTATATAATTTATCCACCAGTCAAAGGAAAAAAAGTCTGTGCATCTTAAACTATTTTAACATTAAATCTTTTATTACCTTTGGTGGGTTTACTTTGCATGATACTTGGTAACTGGTGAACTGTCAGTTTAACTTCAGCTGATCTGACCCAGATCAGTTCTCATATGTGTTGTAATTATGTTTGAACACAAAAAAATCTGACAGCTGGTGGTGAAACAAAACACAACAACCTGTAACACCAGTTCCACTCTGCAGTCAAGCAAGCTGGCTGTTTTCACCACAGTAGTTTTTGACCACACTGACAGCAATCTTTTGGGGATCCTGATTCGGATCTGATGGAGAGTTGTTTTTTTTTAAAAGGAAAAATGGTTTTAGGTTTCCAAACCAGTGGTGATTTGCTTTAAATCTCTGGTATGTTGTGTAGAAACACTAACCAGAGTAAGTGGGGATTTCTCTTGTTTGAAATTGTCCAATCTCTGGAGGATTTGATGTTTTTTTAAAGGAAGTTATCTTTGTTTTCATCAAGAAGCTTAGAAAAAAAAGTTATATAAAAACAGGTTCACCATTGGATAAGTCTCTCTCTAATTTTTCGAGAGCTGGGTTTTTAATGGTTGTGTGTTTTCCTAATAGGGTCATTGATGTACACAATTTGTCTGAGTCATATTATTCTACTGCAATAAATCATGGACCAGCAGGTTTTTGTGGTAAGAAAAAAAATCTTGCATGCATCTGCTGTTTGCACATTTAGCTTAAATACTGTTTTTGTTTTGAAAGATTCTATGAAATTTGACTGTGCCTTTTTTTCTTCTTCAGCTTCTGCTTTGTTTGGCTTTTCTCAATTTATATTGTGACTGGAGTTACTTCTGGTGGGTTTGAATATGTTTTTTTTAACTGACCCGTCTAGGCTGCTAGGGGACTGCTGCAGAAAGGCACTAAGCTGCCTATCTGAACATCGTGACCCTGTTGAATCAGTGGAAGAGGATGAAAAGGATCCTTATCATGTATTTTGTGTATTGGTGCTGTGGAAGTGTTTTAAAGGTCATCACGGCTTTAAAATGGAAAGGTCATTTTTCTCGCTGGTATAAAACTGGGTAGTGGATCAATAATGTCAAGCAAAGCTTTATTTATATTTACAATTGCATCATGATAGAATATATAGTCTTGTTTAATTGTTAATTTTACAAATTATTTGTAAAGACTGACATTTATGAAGTTATAAAATGATTGTCCTCCATTGTGATATCATGTAAAGGTCAGATCCCGGGAAAGGTGTGGCACGTACTGCGGTGGCCGACATCTGGTTCTGATATCTAACGCATCTCTGGAATGACGTAAAAAGGAAACCATGTTCCACCCTTTCATCCTTTGTCTTCTTTCCCCTACTGTCAGTGAAAATGTTCCAGGTTTAAGCAGGGTTTAAAATAAATCCACGGAGCTAAGCTGATATGGATTTAAGTTCACGTTTTCTTACTCCAGCAGCGCTGGAAGAGTAAGACAAATCTGCTGTCTTGATGGCAACAAAATATTCTTCTCTTAAAAACACAACCCAATTAAAACTCAAAACATTTTTATGATCTTTTGGGAAAAATTACTGTTTTTAAATTCTGTGCAAAATAATGTTCCCTTTTGCCATTATTATGGCATACTTAATAATTATAGTTCTTATTTTGTCGTTTTTAACCCTTCACAGAGGTTCACATAGATAGCAACTCAAAATGCCAACAGTCTAAGAAATTTATCAAATGCATATGGGAATACTTAAGTAGTTATGACTTTTTTATCAAGTTAATACAACATAAAAGATGCAGAGGAACACCATAGGAGTGAAAAATAATGATGCTTTCTCGGATTCCACATTTTCTGTGGTTGAACTTTTCGTTACCTCTAAAGGCAGGGCAGGGACATGGCAAGAAAAACAGAAAAACAGAGTTGTGGGGAAATTCCTGTCAGGGATCTTTAAGTGTGTTAATACCACTGGAATCCACAACTGGAATTTACTGAACTGTCATGACAGCTACAGATATACAGTATACCAACAATGGTTGTCGCTCTTGGCTATGAGGCGTGATTTTTGTTACTGTTTGCTTTCTGCAAATAGCATAATTGACATTACTCTGTCACACAGAATTATGAATAAGAGTTTTCTCAGTGAACTTGTACAGAAAAATGTCTTTCGTGATTTCATTGGTAGTGCAGCAAGCTCAGGGAATGTGTTATTTGTTATCATAGAGATCTTGCAATGTTTTTAACCCCATTTCATGTAAATTACAAGGGAAAGCTGCCACAGAGAAAATCTGCCATTGGGCATGTCTGGAGTTAATAACCACCCTTAAAAAAACAACATTTGCAAAAAACAGCAATGTGTTGACTTATATCTGCTATGTAAAATGAATTTCATATTCTAATGGGCCAAAGCCTAGGTTAAAAGTATTTTTGGCTTCATTGTCAAAATATAACAACCTTTCAATCATGCTGCACTTTCAGCAGATGTTCCTGGTGACAAAGTTTAAATAAGTGTGCCACACCAATGTTTGGACCTGTTAAGAATATTAAATATTCCTGTAAAATACAGAGAAATGATGGAACAGAGAACATGCAGCTGCTGTTTGGGTACGTTCTGTTTGTACTTCACATTAGGAATTATAGAAGGTTGGTGCAACAAGACAATACCAAAAAAGTTTTTAACACTGCAACAGTGGTCATAGTGTAAAATGGCCACATACCAGCAATGAAGAATCTAAGTCTCCATGTTTAGCCCACTATAGAAGAAAATGTAATGCAGACCTTACATCCCTTCCTCCATATTGTGGAAGAGGGTATCTGCTCCCAATACACTGTTTCATACACTCCCTCTTCTGGTGGGAGAATATCTACACTTTGACCCAAAGTCACAAAGCCAGTTGTTTTCTCTGTCAGTTATACCAAAGGATTACGTGAATTCACATTTTTATTTGTTACATAAAAAGCTAGAAGTTGACAGGACATTTTTTTTTTGTATTTTGTTCTTTTAATTAATTAGTTAAACCATTTAGATGAATGGTTGGCATAAAGAAGGCCCATTCTTTAAATCTTCACCAAGGGTCTCTCTGCAAGGATTTTCATGTGCTTCCAGAGCCTGTATGAGTTTTTATCTGGGTACTCCAGCTTACGGTCTAATGACATTCCCTGCTTTTCACCCAAAGATTGTTAGATTAGAATGGATTTATGTGTTTGGAAAAAAAAGTCTTTAATAGGTTTGAGGGACAGAGAATGTTAGCAACCATCCTGATTAAACATATTAAATATGCTTTAATGTGATATACATCAAAAATAAGTCATTACATAAAGAATCATTTTAATATCTTCAACTCAGACTTAGATGAAAATAATTTTAGTGATCAGAGATTCTTGAGAACATAAAGTCACAGGAACATGATTAATTAGTCAATTACTCAGAGGAACCGATTATAAACCAAACAGGGAAATATACCCCAGAGCAATTAATAAATGGCTTCCATTTTCTATTAGCTAAGGTTATGTAACCCAGTGAAGGAACAGCCTTTCATCAGCAATGAAAAACAACATTGATTTTTTTTTTCTGTGCTGAAATTTACTGCTCAGTAAATCTCCTCCTTAACTACCACTGTTTCTGTTTGTCTCTATAGAAGAAAAATATTTGTTAAAGCTCCGGTTGATCTGTAGAGCACTCTTGCCTGCCTCTGTGTTTTTGTTGATGGAGTAGCTCATACTCTGGCAAAGGGCCAATTAATCCTTCACTCTCAGTAGCAATTTGTTTTTATCGCTCTTTTTCCTCTCTCAGTGCCACACTGTTTTTCCTTTCTGTTTTTGGAAGGAAAACAGAGGTCTATTCCTCTATATAACTATTCTTGTGTGATTTTCCCCCTCAGAGCAATCTTTGAGAAAGCAAATAAGGACCTAATTTAAACCCTATAATGCTATTAAACAGCTTTAGTAGCAATAAATATTAACAGTGTCTGAGAGGTGCAAATGTTCTGCAATCACATAAATGCGTTAATACAGAAAGTATTACAAACAAAAAACTAAGGATAGCAAGCACAAATATGAGGCTGGAAATTGCAAAAGGATGCAATTAAAAGCAAAAATTAGACTAACACACAAAATGCTGGCATTTAAAAAATAGACATTGCAAAAGAAAAATACTGTTTTTAAAATAGGTAGAACAAGCAAGCACTCTGCAAATACAAGATGCAATGCAAACACAAAAATTATGGTAACATAAAAACACATGCAAAGGAAAGTATAAAATACAGCAGCGAGTTAGTAAATTCAAAAATAATAAATATTGTGTGAGATCAATATTTATATGTGACAATTTAGACAAGCTGTAATATTTTTTAATAAGAAATTAAGTACAAATAAATAAAAAACTTTAATTATTTTTTAAATGTTATTTTTTTGTTGATAAGTCAATGAATCATTAATATAAATGTATTTACTTTTATGTGTTGTTGTTATATTTTCCTTGCTCAAACTTGAAACGTAACTACAAGAACTGATTGTGTCAAACTGCCTTTGAAGTGCCCTTGTAGCGACAGGATGAGTAGGATTTCCACTTTATGATCTTGCTAGATTAAAGGGGCAAAGTTGTTCTTCTAAATGCAGCTGAACTCATGTTAAGGCCCATCTAGAAGCACAAATGGTGAAATACGTGGGCAATAGCAGCAAACACGTAGCTGATGTAGACTCCAACAAACACAAATAATAAATAAATGCTTCAATCAAAGATAATAATAAGTAAAATGAGAGATGCTGAAAATACCAACAACTGCAAGTAAAAAAAAAAAAATCTAGTAATCCATCTGCAAAGTGGAAGACCATCAGGGAAGGTTGACCACTAAGTTCTATGGGACCAGACCTTAAGTAGAGACATTACCTGGATGCTTAGAGCAAATTCAGGAAGAAAGCAGAAAAGTTTGTTTCATTACTTCTGAAGACATGCGGCCGTAATCATTTATATTACAGAAGAGCAACATATTAGCTGGTGCCGTTTGGTTTTGGGGGTTAAGTTTGCAAATTTTTGTTTAAATTACTGTAGTTTGGATGGTATTTGCAATACTTTTCTTATTTTCTATCTATGATCTATTTTGTAATCTCTTTTTGTGCAATCAAGATTGCACAAAAAGATCGGTGACCTTCAGACTGATTATTTGATTAATTTTGGAACTATGTAGTAAGTATCTAGATATTATTTAATTTTGATTCATAACTCTACAGTATTTTTGGTTCTATTATCATTATTACATCTATAAATATTTATACTTATAATGTCTTAGTGATGTATTGAATAACGGTGTTTACTTGCCTCTGACTATATTTTCACAACATATTTAACAATCAATTGAGATATTCCTATTTTCTATTTCATAATATGTAAAGAACAATATAGGACAGCCCATTATTAGCTGCTAACAATCATCCAGCCCTCTCTAAATAAAAACGCATCAGTAAAGTCAATATTGTCATACTGCCCAACTATAACAAGAGAATACAAATAAAAGAAGGAAAAATTACAAAAGCGGATATATGCAGGCCAAGTAAAAACACTTAGACTTTGAGGACATTTTAAAGGTTTCACCCAACTGTTCAATTCCTTAGGGGGCAGTAATCCAGCACACTGGTCTGCTAACCTCCATCCGTTCTCTGTGTGAGGTTAATTGGACAGCAGGACAACACGTTGTCAGGATGTGTGCGTAATTCTTTATTGTCGTACACACACGTAGCCCTTTTCCAAATAAAACAAGAGATTTCCCCTGATAATGGTGCTCACACAGTTCACTGCCATGTAGAGTTGAAATGAAACCCAAGCCTTCCTGCTCTTAGATACAACACATTTGGACTCTTCCCCTGCTGTTTGGTAATTTGTAGAGCTGGAAGTATCATTTTTTACTCTAAACACTGCAAGTCTTGGTCTGTCATGACATCTTATGCTTCAGTTGCACAGTGAAACATAAAGACGGGGAGATTTGAAGAGGCATGTGGCTGATCTTTGCTCAAATCCACCCTGTGCGTTGCTAAGCCACACTGTCTTGTGCAGAAATACACCTTAATACCAATGGGATTATAAAGATTTTACTACACACGAGGTAATGCAAGGAAAAAGCCACCACTCTTTTATTTTGAAAACCTAGGATTTAAAGATAATAACTAAAGCTCATGAGCGCTCAATTGCTTGGATATGAAACCTGTGTTTTTCATTTTTTTTAATTGCCCTCAGATAATGAGTGTAAACTAATATTACTTTCTTATATGGCTGAGTATTTGGGACTTTCCTCTTAGTTGTCTTGTTGCAGTGCCAGTAAATCTTACCCCCAGTTCTGTGTATGGATGTATTGTATTTTTTAACATTACTGTGGTGTGTTCATACCAGATATAAATAATGGTTTTTCAAGATGGAATTCCTATTTGCAGTGATGACAAATTAAGTCATTTTTAGGCCGTGCAACTATATACTTCTAATTTTAACTATTTTCAAGGAATTGTTCTACTAATTGTTTAGCTATCATAAACCAATTTAGAACTACTTGTTTAACAAATTACTGTTTTTATTGCGAAAGACTTTATTTTTGTTCCACTCTTGTCTGAATTTATCTCAGGTTGTAAGATTAATAAATAATCTGAAACCAATGTGGTATAGGGAATAAAAATAAACCAGAAATATTTAAGAATAATCAGACATAAGCCCAGGAAGCTAAATAAAATGCTGCAGAAAAGCTAATACTTGAAACAACAGTATAAGACATTTTATAACGCGTTGTAAACAGAGAAAAGTATCAAAACATGAAAATAACTTTTTCTAGGCTTAATATTTCTTTGTTATCTGCAACAAACTGTCGATCTTGTCCAGCGTGTAACCAGCTTTTTTCCCCATAGACCGCAGAGATAGGCACCAGCCCCATCACGACCCTGATGGGTAAGTAGAAGAAGATGGATGGATTGATTGTTCTACAGTATGTTATAGTTTTCTTTCATTTTTCATGTGGCACTAGGCTTTCTGTAAGGTTGTGTTGTCTGAAACAACAGACCTGGGTTTCGGTTTCATGTTGCTGCACGGTTTCAAGTATTTACAGTTACACCACTTAAGTTTCAAGTCCTATCGGTTTAAACTCGAACTTGAAAGGCAGGGCAGGTTTCTCAGTGTGTCCCCACCTGATGCTATAAGCAAACAGTCAACTCTGTATAAATAACCTTAGAAACAATAATGCATTACTTTTGCATTACACCAAATAAATACAAGATAAACCTGATTGTATGAAAAAACAGGGCTTTTGTACAAGAGTAGTGCCATGTCTTTTTTAGGTAAAGCTATATTTTTACCAGGGTATGATATCCTGCATAGCAAAAAAAAAAAACCCAAAAAACAACTTTATTCTTTCCAAAGAGCAGAAAAGCAATAAAAAAACAAACAGTTTGACGGAACAGGAACATTGTCTTAAGAATCAAGCCATGTGAAAATAATAGAGCATATGTTCAATATCTTGTTTTCAATTAAGAAATATTCCTACATTGAAAACTAATATTTCTTTTTTTTTTGTTTAAGGTAAACAAACAATATTTTAAGTAATTTATAAAGATAAGAAAATAAAATGCTTTTAGCTGAAAAAGCTCTAAAACACATATTACTAAAAAAATTATGTTTTACCTAAAATAACTTATGTGAGAATTTTGTAGCAGCCATGGACCACTCAAAGGAAAGGTGCCTCTTTCCCTAAGTTTAGCTGGCTTCTTAATTTTCCACATTCAATTTATTCATTCTCAGCCAATCCTTAAAGGAATAGTACACCCAAAACATGATTAGCCTTCATTTTCTACTCACCCCCATGCTGAACAACACTCTGGAGTACTTTTTTGATATCTCAAATGCATCTGGAGATCTAGGAGGCTTCTTGCTGTCTGCTGACATTCAAATAATGGAGGTCTATGGTGCCCGAGTCAGAAAGGTCCATAAAAGTCCACAAAAAACGTGTCAATATTCCTCCATACTGCTCGTCCAATGTATTCCAAGTGTCCTGAGTGGGTAGTATCCAGAATTTACTCGAAACGAAGTCATTTAGAATGTTTTTAGAGCATAAACAGTAGTGTATAGGATTTCCTGAAAGCGCGCGCCGGCGCGTTCATGACGCTACGGAAGCCGGCAGACCAAACCAGATGAAAGTGCGCATTCAGCGTCTGCTCTGATGATAATGCAAGCGTAGAAGAAGAAATGTGCTGTTTACCTGTGCAAAGAAAGAAACAACGAAAGAAAAATGTCTGAGGACTTCAGTGTTGAGGAAGAGCATGAGTTCTTTGCTGAGCTAAATGCACACTCTCGTCTGGTTTGGTCTGACGCGGTTTCCGTAGCGTCATGAACGCGCCGGCGCGCGCTTTCAGGAAATCCTATACATTACTGTTTATGCTCTAAAAACATTCTAAATGACTTTGTTTCGAGTAAATTCTGGATGCTACCCACACAGGACATTTGGAATACATTGGACGAGCAGTATGGAGGAATATTGACACGTTTTTAGTGGACTTTTATGGACCTTTCTGTCTCGGGCACAATAGACCTCCATTATTTGAATGTCAGCAGACAGCAAGAAGCCTCCCAGATCTCCAGATGCATTTGAGATATCAAAAAAGTACTCCAGAGTGTTGTTCAGCATGGGGGTGAGTAGAAAATGAAGGCTAATCATGTTTTGGGTGTACTATTCCTTTAAAGGATGTGCTAATATGTTAAGAGCCCTAGTCATGTTGAAATGTCCCGTTCTGCTTCAGTTATTTAAGTTTTAGAGATGGTGCACCATATCCTAATAAAGTAGATTTTATGTGACGGTGAACTTGCAACAGCCAAGGATTCCCAAACCATGACGCTTCTGTCTCCATCCATCAGTCACAGCTGATTTGAGATTCTTTGGAGGAATGCTGTTTTTGATTTATGCCCAAATATTATTCCAAAACTCCTTGTCTTTCCCTGTGCTCCTCCAGGTAACTCTTTGTTTGACTTTTCTATTTTTCTTTGAGAGAAAAGGTTTTGCCCCAGTAAAATTTCATATCAAAGTTAAAGTTGTGCAATTTCTTTCAGATTGGACAGGCATGCATTTTCACATTAATAATAGGCGAAGTATGCTCTCCAGGTCTCTTGGAGATATTTTTACGTTTTTTTCTTTCAGCATCTTGTGGTTTGATCTCAGGGTGAGAGTTGGCTGTTGTTATGTTTGATCGCTACCTGTTGGTTATTTTCCATACAAGGGGTTGACTGATAGTATTTTCAGTATATCTGTAAATCCCTCACCAGAACTACTGTATGAGCTAAAAACATCTGTCTAAAATGTATCTGTTGTAAAAAAAAAGTACCGGTTAATACATTTAATATATATACATATATATATATATATATATATATATATATATATATATATATATATATATATATATATATATATATATATATATATATATATATATATATATATATATATATATATATTGTTGAGTTTACATTTTAATTCGTCTTTAAACTACTGGAATTTTCTTTTTATTTATCTGGTATACGTCAAAGGTATTAATTTAGATACAAATAATTGGCTTTTCAGATAAATAAAATCACATGATTTTAACAATTAAATTCAAAAAAGCTTTTAAACAAAATGTTCAAAATATATCAAAAATTCATCCAGATTTATACCTATAATAGCTCTACAGACTTTCAGCTTTGCTTTATCACTCACCTTATTGTGTATACAGTATTTCACACCAACATATAGTAATATCTTGTGGTAGTAGAAATGTTTAATAACCTTTTCTCTTCTTTTTTTTTTTTTACCCTTTTTGCCCTAAATGAATGTTTGTACTTGTGTGTAGTATGTCATACTTTTGGCTTAAAAATATTTAGCAGTGAGAGTCTTACATTAGTTGATTAAAAAAACAAAAAGAACATCTGTATTTTGCTCGGTTTTGGATTCAAGGGCTACAATAGAAAAAGAAAACCGCATTTCAGATACATTCATATTCACAGTGTTCTTTTGTCTACAGTGATTACGTTTGTCATGGAGAGTCCGCTTATGCACATTCAAGTAGTACATGTGTATCACTTTATATGCATGTAACTGTATCTATCATTTTCCCACTTACTCACCTTTCAAGTCGCTGCAGCTGAACCGCCACAGAGGCTCCAAGCTGGGGATTTTGAATTATTTGTTGAAAACTGTCTCTGACTCTTTAGCGCGCTCCACAGTGGGTCCAGCAGCTGCTGGAAACACCAGATGGGGTCAGGCTTCGCACTCCCTCTCGGATCAAGTGATAGTTATAGCTCTTGCTTTTTTTCCCACTACAAAATTATCTTCTCCAAAGGAGATGCCGATCGGTGCCAAAAACATTATCCACATTATTGCTGGGATTCACTCAGCAGCTGGGGTTCTTGTTTTATTCTTAGCACTTTGAGCGTTTCATTTTATTCTTAGCTGAGAAAAAGAAATAAATTGTGACATACTAGGCCTTGCAGCAAAAGCATTTACATCTCAAAGTTTTTCACATGCGGTTACTTAAAATTCCCAACGTGTCCCATGCTTTATCTGTATTTCATATATTTTGAGACAACACAACGGACTGCTTGTTTTTGAAGAAAGAAAACTCAAAAAACGTTTGACAGTGACATTAAGTAAAATTTAGATAAGTAAATAAAGTCCATGTATGTCTAACCAATGTCAGTAAGGCTGCAGCTTTCTGTGAAGGCCCTAGAAGTTTGTCCGAGATCATTGGTAAACATTTAGCTACCATTCAACTCTTCATTAGGCACCGCGTCATCCGTCATTTAATAAATTCTGTATCAAAGTAAGATCTCACAAAGACATGGCTGTCTACCAAAATTAATAGTTAGAACACAGAGAACTTCAGAAATTCAGAGAAGACAAGAAGCCCATGTTTTTTCTGGAGAAGATCAACAGCTTGAGGATGAGTTGTGCACGCCAAAAATCTGCCCTTTATGAAAGGTGGAGAGAATCAAACAGAAAGCCATGGTTGAAAATCCCTGTCACAAATTACTACAAGCTATAGAGTAAACATGCTGAAGAAAGGGCTCTGATTTTGTGAGCCCAGAAATGAAATTTCTCCCTAATGATAATATCCTATGTGTGGATGGAGAACTGAGTGAGTGGATAGTTCTCTATCCACTCAGAGCTAATGGGAAGATGGATGGAGCTACAGACAGGACCAACGAGGAAGAAAGCCTATATCCTCCTTCTCACATATAAAGCCTTAAATGGCCAAGCTCCATCTTACATCAGATAAGATTGTTTCCTATGTTCCAAGCAAAGCACTTCACTCTCATTCTGCAGATTTACTAGTGTGGTTCCTAGAATTTTTAAAAGTAGAATGGAAGGCAGATATTTTAGTTATCAGGCTTCTCTCCTGTGGAACCAACTACCAGTGTTAGTCCGTGTGACAAACATCCTGTCTACTTTAAGAGTAGGCTTAAAACTTTCCTTTTGATAGTTATAGTTAGAGTGGCTCAGGTTATCCAGTGCTATCTGTATAGTTATGCTGCTATAGGCTTAGACTGCTGGAGGACATAGGGACCCCTTTTTCATCATTCTGCTTCAATCTTTTCTACAACTCTGCAGAATGTGTTAGTTAAATCTCTAACATTATGTTCCCTCTGCTTTTTCTAATACAGTAGTAGTTTCATCTGATCTGCTCTTGTTTGGCTGTGACATCATCCTGAAGAGAAATATCAGCTGTGCTGCTGCCATCAACACCTTTGTTTAGAGATGTTTGCGCTTTGCCTATTTTTCCAGTGTAGTCTTGTTTCTCGGACTGTGACTAACTGGATGTGTTGTTTCGTCCTCTGACATGGGGGCTTGCTTGGAGCTTGTCTGCCTGGCTGTGTCTCTCCTGGAGGGGACCACCTGTGGAGCTGGTTGACAAGTTCCTTTTGTATTTCTGCTTATTTCTGTATCTCTGCTTCTGTCTCTTTGAACCCCAGTCGGCCGTGGCAGATTGCTGCTCACACTGAGCCTGATACTGCTGGAGGTTTCTTCCTGTTAAAAGGGAGTATTTTCTCTCCACTTTCACTACAAGTATGCTTGGTGTGAGGGATTGCCTTCGAGTCAGTGATTCGATGCAATAAACTGGTTTTCCTTAGAAAACTTATAATCAATTTGAGTGTATGATCTGGTTGAATGTGTCTGTCAAGTGCCTTGAGATGATGTTGTAAACAAACTGAATTGAATTGAAAGCATTTTTAGTGTCTTAATGAGCAGTTTGAAACATTCCAAAAAAAGGCTTTAAAATGGCTGAGTTATAATAATAAAACACATTTTTCACAGTTTGTGAAAAAAAAATCAATTTCCTTTTAAGATATGCAATAATACACTCCTCCTATTACAAAGAAAATGCCCCCTCAATGTATGTAAGATTTTGGTAATAACCTGTCAAAATGTGCATAGGTTTAGGCCATATAAATGTTTTGCAAAACTCTACACGGGTTATTGGATTTAGCCTTTATTTTTTAATAAAATTCTGTTTGAGCTGCAATATGAGAAAGATAAGATGAGTTTAATTTAAACCTCATATCTTCAAGGCTCCAAGAAAAGAACTGCTTGGAAAAAAAAGAAGAATAATCCCCTCTGATCTAAGAGAACTCTTATCAAAATTGGATTAGGTTTTTTCATAAGTCAAATTTCTACCCTCTGTGAACTCATATTGAGGAAAAATAATAAACTTGGTGGCATACTGTTTTTCTTTCTTTTGATTACTTCCTAGATGTTCAAGCTAAAATTGGAAAGAGTATGCTCTTTTATGAATCTAGATGGTACTCTTAGTGGGCTTCTGATATTAAATCACAATAACTATTCTCAATAAATCTATGTCTTTCTCTTTTATAGCTCTCTTTTATTACTCTCAAATGCCACTGTAGTTCCCACCTTGTACTTCTGTTTCTGTGGCTTTGAAGTGAAAAACCGTCCCCTGTACAGTCGTAAATTACGACAAGCAGAGTGCTTCATTTCTCCCCAGAGTAAAGATTCAAAGCGTTGTTACACACTAGCCACTCATGGTCAAAGGAGGGCTCCTTTTAAGGCTTAAAAGTTAAGGTCACGTCAAAGAACGCGCAGCATGACATGAAATATCATTATTGCTGTTGAAATAACTGAGCGAAAGCTAAAGGATTTACACAAATGACAGCAGAGTTGAGCTAAAACATTTAAAGATGAAGGATTAAAATAATTTTTTTTTAGATGAGATCATTACCAGGGCATTTAAGATTGTTTCTTATGCATATACATTATATATAGCTTATGCTTTGTTTTTGTTTTATAGCATGATATATAGCACATTTCTAAAAGGATTCATCACGCTTTGGGGTCTTATGGAAAATATTTCACTGGCTGAAGAAAAATAAATCAGTTAATTTCACCCAAGATCTGCAGGATAACATCAGGATTATAAATCAACGAATGGGGGTCTGTTGGGAGGTAGACATGGTTGACAGATTGTACCAAGAAATCAGCTTTGTTTTTTACTTTAGCAGGAATTTCTTCCTCTTCTTTTTTTATTTTCTTTTGAACTAATGGTTTAAAAGTCCAAGAAACATAAAGATACTCCCTCCAGAAGTATAAAAAGTAAATTAATTTCCTGTTTGAAAAAAATACCATGCACCTCGATAGATTGAGCAAACTGGAGTAGTGATATAATATAATTCTTTAGCAATGTCTGAGTAAATGTTTAAATATATAGATCAAATATATAGTGGGGGATTTTATAAAAACGTATTGAGAAATAAAGCTTTTACACTTAGAAGAAGTTTGACTTAATCGTCATGTTTTAAAAACTTGCATAAAAACAATTTCACCAAGTGAGAATAAAAATGACATGTTTTTACAGTTGAAGTTTATACAGTTATTGTTTGTATCTATCTCAGTCTAAACAATTTTTGCTGCAGGTTTGCTTCCATATTCACCCTGATTTTAGCTTCATCCATCTGCATGTATATGTTGTTAATGATGTTTTAAGAAAACCATAAGAGAACATTTTCGACAATATGCAGGACTAAATAGGCTAAATAGTAATTTCCTGTTTCAACATGCGGCTGTTTGCAGTTGTGCCCATACTTTCCATTTTCACATGATTAATAAAACGGTACTTGATAGAACAATTTTGTTGTGATCTTGGCACTGATGGCTGGACTAATTGCTCACTTTATTCACCTGTCTAACTCTGCCCCGTTGTTCATTACTGCTCATCTAATCCATCTGCTGCTGCTTCTATTTATACAGCTCAGTCCCAGCCATTATAGGCAGATTATTGATGCTCTTGTTCTAGTGCTCATTCTTGAGGGCCTGTGGAGAGATTGGTTTTTAGAGTTCTGTAGTGTTTCGAATATCCTGATCCACCACACAACCACTGAGTCTGTCTGTTCCCAGCTGAACGCTCTGCCTGAACTTATTGTGGACTCCTGGAACCCTGAACCAGCCTGTTCCTGTTCCCATCAGTATCCCTGACTCCGGACTCCTGTACCTCTGAGCCCTCCTGTTCTGAGGACTCCTGCTTGTCCTCTATGGCTGCAGCACTCCGGGTGGCTGGATCCTACCTCATGCAATGGAGATGGACTGGACTGCTAAACCAGGTTAGTGACTAATATGGATAATCATTCTTTGTCTGGTAATCATGGTCACTAACCTGTGTTTCTGTTTAACCAGAGCTTCCAGTCATAGATGCCCTATCCACAGCTACTGCTATAAACAGAGCTCCTAAATAAACGCTTTGAATGATCCTACTTTTTGTGTCGCCTTGAATACTGGGTCCTTCTGTCCTGCCTCAAAACAAATTTAGACTTATCATGATTTAAATTTCCGCAAAGCTTTCTTTCTGACCTATCTGCTGAATTCCAGGGTCTTTATGTTTTTTTTTTTTTTTTTTTATCAATTTACATATCCAAATAGACCTCAGAGGCCCAATTAAAGTTTTGCTTTACCTACAGGATTAAATTATGGGGCGTGCAGGTGGCACAGTGGTTAGTACGCACGACCCATGTATGAACCCATCTCTCATAACCCCTTTCCTGTCAGCCTACTGTCAAAAAACGAGCCACTAGTGCCGTAAAAAAGATTAAATTATGAAAAAAATTTAGTGTTTATTGGAAAATTACCAGACCAATGCCACTATTGGTGTCAGTTGATTTTATTTAGAGTTATCAAAGTAAAGAGAGGTAGAGTCACAATGCTGCAAAACATACTTTCTTATTAGCGAAAAAACAAAAAACAATCATGTACTAATTGTTTCCATATACATAGATACACCTGGAAGGAGCAATGTATGAAAGATGAAGCAGCAAACATACAGAATTATATGTTTGCATTAGGATTGAAAGAATATGTGCTTTTTCTGAACAGTATTATTAGCAGATATTCAATATTCAAAAATGTTATTCTTGGCACATCAAATACAGTATGCCAAAATATTTTCTTTGGGTCCCTTTTAAAACTGCAGGAAACGCAGGAGAAAATCCTGCTCATAAAAAATAACTAATGTATTATCTTTTGTTCTTCAGATCTAAGTTTTCTTATTATTGCACCATCTTGTGGAATTTAAACATATATTCCAAAGGTTGTATCATAAAACATACTCTGTGATATACTAAACAATGTGAAAATCTATTCCTTGGTTTCCTAGGTTTTTTGATGCAATTTATTCTTCTGTTTATAATTGCACTTCAGAAAGTCTTAATGACTTTTTACAACTGCTTCATTCTTTAGTGTTTGATAATAAGATCTTTGTCATTTACACAAAGGGGAAACCTTTATATGAGATCATTAGCAAAATAAATTCTGTGAAAACCTTCATGTTTTAAACCATTTGAAGGCAAACAACCCAATGCATATTTAACTATGAGATGTGCTCTTTCCTTGGCTCATTTCCACATGATAATTGGCTTCACCTTTTTTTGCACCAGGAAATTAGCAGTTAGAGGAAGCAAAGAAAATATTGTTGATTTTGTTCCTAATTACGGATATCCCCTATTAAGCAGTGACCCAAGGAGGTTCCTCTAAGTGTCTTCATACCAAAGGTTAGACACAAGCATGTGGCAGGCAACAAAAGTTGATCATTGACCTAATGAAGGGAGGTATCTCCCACCCCACCCTTCCCCTTCCAGCCCTGGACCCTGACCTAAATGACGTAAAATCCTGGCAGGGCAAAGTCTACAAAGACAGATTTTCCATCTGACTGTCGCAAAATCACTGTTTGTTTGTTTAGGTTGGCAGATTGCACTGGAAAAACAAATGGTTTGATGTTGAGGTCTTAATTATCTGTCTGAACAGTTGAAAAAAAATCAAAATAGAACAGGTTTAGGGTTAAAAAAAAAAAGTGAATGTAAAGTTGCAGGACTTTCCTTGTATATGTTTTAGACATATTTTTATAACTAAAAGAGAAACAAGAAAGAGATTTTAAAATGTGGTATATAATCATTAGGTTGATTTATTCATACAGTAACCTCAGCATTTATTTGCATGCATGGTAAGTTGAATAAATTCATTTCAGTTTTTGCAGTTAAATATCATCGCAATGGATATTTTAAGTACAACCTGCAGTTAATCTGAGGGGTTTTATTTGTTTGGCAATGGCAAGAATGGATGGATGGATGGATGGATGGATGGATGGATGGATGGATGGATGGATGGATGGATGGATGGATGGATGGATGGATGGATGGATGGATTAAACCTTAAAGAAAAATTATAATTTTATCTAAAATCATCAGTGGAACAATGATTTGGATCTTTAATACTTACAATTAAATAAATGTAAGTAAATAATTTCTTTTGTTTATTTTGAGCTTATCAAACCTTCCATCACGGTACTCTGAATTTGCCTCCATTATTTCCCATTTGCTTGGGGTAAACGTTACAGGACTCACAAGTTTGGTTCTGTTCGCTTCTTTAACTCAAGCAAGGAAGACAAGTAGGCATGAAAATATATGCAGATCGGTTAATCTTCGCAATTCTGCTTATATTTCCAGTTGCAATAATAATGAGAAAAGCTTGAAACAAGCGGATGTGTTATAAACAAGACAGGAAGACGAACCTTGCTTATACTTTCAGAGCTCACAGTAAAGGGGCATGAAGGGGCACTTGAATAGCCTCTCAAATAATCAAGGTGGTCTAGGACTGAAAAAGATTAAAGACCCCTTGTTTGAAGTATTAAAACATCTGGAGTCCCAGTAATTCTCTTCCATTATGTTCAGTGTACATCAAGTTAAAAGTCATATCCAAAAACAAAAACCTAGAACTAAACCAAAAGACTTGATGATGTAATGTGGTAAATTGGCAAACAGAAGCTGGAAACTTGATGGATTATGAGGGTTAAAAGAAAAACAAATATTAATTTAAGATAATCATTAGCAGCAGCTGTTCAATGCCTAGAAATTCCTCAATACGGCTGCAAATAATAAATACATAATTAGTTTGAGGAGGTGTGTGAGGTTGATTACTCCTCAGCTTTTGTCACCATCAGCAAATACTTGCCCTGATGTGCTGCTAGAGACACTTTTTAACCGTCTGCACAGATGACTGAGATGCAGGAATGCATGTAGAGTGAAAAGCTTAATCCACAAGCTCATTAGGACTGCAGCAGATTTACTATCAACAGAGAATGTGCATATGTTCAAGCTTTTCATCATTTGTAAGGATCTTAAATCAGCTTTTCGTAAAATAAACCAACTTCTGTACCAGCTGTTAATAATTCAATAGTGGAAAATCAGCTTTGGACTACTAATGGCCTCATTTACACGTTCACGTAAAAGGCATTGCTTTCTTAGGGATAAAACATCTCCACATCTCTTACTATATCTCATAGAAACCCTTTGTATTCTGGAACACTTTAAGGTTTTTCCTTAGTGAACTGTCCCCCTCTATGTTTTTAAAGTGACTTACTTGTGTTGCAGGAAAAGGAAATGCTTCAATCATGACATCACTCCCACTGATTCGGAAAGGAAAGTGTTTTTAGACCGTGTCAACAAAGCACAACAGGGAACAGTCTGAAAACATCCGAAAAATGAATTTGAGTTACATTCCTGACTTGTTCAGCCTTCCCTCTGATAAGACAGAGGGGTAAAAAAAAAAAAGGTGTTTTTAAATGGTGGCCTAATGTAAACAGAAACTTGTCACTGATTGAATGAATTGCAAAGTGTTAGAAGTATTTTGAATAAAATATGAGCTGCAGTTTAACCAGTTAGGCAGGGGAGTGCATGTGCTTTCAGCATGATCCAAATCATTCAAAGACTCTAGTTTTAGTTTAGCTCAAATTCACTTAATGACCCACTGTGAATCATCTCTCCCTGACCCCATCTTCACACAATCAAAGCCCCTTTCAAGAGCTTTTGTAATCACACCTCTGTAAAATTGCAGCTATAGCAACGCTCCACTATGTCTGTCAAAGCTCAAAGACTTTTTTTACTATCTTCTTTAGTCCCTTGAGGCCCAGATTCTCAGTGGCGCCATCCTACTCTGTCTCATCTCTGCTTAAAGACAACATACATCATGTCTGTCCTCTTTCTAAGGCACTTCAGGCTACCCGTGCTTCCATCATTTCCTCAGTAATGCAAGGAGCAGGCAAAAACCCCATAAATGTCCCAATCTGTTCAGGCTGCCTGGGTAAATGAGTGGTGCTCTTTGTGGGTTGACTCCTATCAGAGAGGTTTATTAACACCTTAACCCCACTGCTCCTTAAATCACTGCAACTTCTACACCCCTCTGAGAAACATGCAAACTATTCCAGTGGGATGTAGCCAAGATCAGTGAAGATTACAGAGGAAAATCCAATGAGGAGGTAAAATGAAGACAGCAAAGTAAAGAAGGTAAAACAATGTTTCCCAACCTTTTTTTTTTTTACTTGTGTACCCCTTTGTGCATTTTGTCATACCATGATTACCCCCTTTATTCAAAAGTATTGATGACTGTCAAGAAGTGGAATGTACATAACTGATTATATAATAAAAAGTAATTCATTTAATATTTTCACTTAAACAATTATTTCTTTGGCATGTTATTATTTTCAACTCCAATAAAAAAACATAAATATGCTGCCTGGAAGTTACTAAGGAACTAAACAAAAACATAAATAGATCATAAAATCCTACTATAACTCTGCCTTTGTAGAAACCACAGCTCCTCCTAGTAACTCCACTATAATCACATTTAAACTTGAGGAATTGGGAACAAAATACTGAACAAAAATAATAGTCAGACTCACTCCAGTTGTTTTACTTTGTTTTGTTTTGTTGTACTTTGTTTTCATTGTTCATGACACCAGAGCTTGCTTTGATCAGGAGTGGAAAAACAGCTGATCCCAGGCTGTTCTCTACATCCAGGCTGTTCCTCTGCTTGATGTGGGTCAAACCTGAAGGTGAACATATAAGAAAAACTTGATTTTTTTGTTGAAAAAAGCTTATTTTATTTATTTTAGTTGTGTCCTCTTAAAGCAGAACAGATTCCAGCCCTATTTTTATTTCATTACCTAAAAAAGATGTATTTTCATGTAGCCCTTGCAATCCACTAGCAGACCACTAGGGGGAAGTGTACCCCTGGTTGGGAATCACTGAGGTAAAACATTATAAATTGTAAGACTGAAGTGAATAAATGTCTGCTATGTTTAATTAAATTAGAGTTGTTTATACTTATATACTTTATAAATAGATAAAAAATGTTGATGCTGATGTGGCAAATAAATTATTCCACACAGCAGGTACCAATACACTGCAAAAACTGATCTGAAAAATAGGTAAAAATTTCTTAAAAAATAAAATCCTCTTAAATTGAGCAGGTGATCTGTGAACATAATGTGTGTTTTGACCCAAAATAAGTACTGTAGATATTAAAAACTTCAGATCAGTAAGTTAAGGGGTTATTTTTTCTTGTGTAAACATAAATACTTTTTTCCACTAGTAAATTGTCTTACTTACCTGCTCAAATTAGGGGAAATACATTACTTTTACGATTAGATGTCTGCTTTTTGCAGTGACTCTGAAATGCACAATACCTTGCAAAATTGTTCTTGCTTGATCAACTATCATATTTCTTGCATCACTGTTTGGGCATGAGGGCCTTGTTTTTAGGTATTTCATATCGTGGGTAATAGGTTTATACTTGTATGTCTACTGTGAAGGTCGTCAAACGTTCAGTCAGATTGGATAGAGGGCAACAATTTTCAATTTTTGCCACATATATTCTGTGGTTGGGAGGTTTATAAAGTCATCAATTCAATAGCTGTGACCCAGGGCCTTCCATATCTGGTGCAAGCAGCACATGACAAACATTACATTTTTTTATCTATAGTTGAGATCACAACTAAAACCTGTACATTTTCAGTGTCGGCCAACACAATCTTACCACATATTTAATACGTTGTAAAACATTTTTATCAACATCAATGTGTTACAGTTCAAATACAGTTTAACTTTACAAAAGTATTGCCTGTAACGTATGAGGTGCCCCCAGGGACATAAATCAGAATTAACTTGCATATACACATATTAAATTACACTCTTCCATATAATATACTGAAAACCTCACACAAACACTAGTAAAAAGCTCTCACATAAACTAGTGAAAACATTTACCTCTTATATGATCTACTCAAAAGCTCTCATACAAAGTAGTGAGAACTGTTCATATAAACTGGTGAAAAGCTTTACCTTTCATACACACTACTAGAAAGCTTTCATATACACTATTAGAACGCTCTCATATACACTACTAGAACGCTCTCATATACACTATTAGAACGCTCTCATAAACACTATTAGAACGCTCTCATAAACACTATTAGAACGCTCTCATATACACTATTAGAACGCTCTCATATACACTATTAGAACGCTCTCATATACACTATTAGAACGCTCTCATAAACACTATTAGAATGCTCTCATATACACTATTAGAACGCTCTCATAAACACTATTAGAATGCTCTCATATACACTATTAGAACGCTCTCATAAACACTATTAGAACGCTCTCATAAACACTATTAGAACGCTCTCATATACACTATTAGAACGCTCTCATAAACACTATTAGAACGCTCTCATATACACTATTAGAACGCTCTCATATACACTATTAGAACGCTCTCATATACACTATTAGAACGCTCTCATAAACACTATTAGAACGCTCTCATATACACTATTAGAACGCTCTCATATACACTATTAGAACGCTCTCATAAACACTATTAGAACGCTCTCATAAACACTATTAGAACGCTCTCATATACACTATTAGAACGCTCTCATAAACACTATTAGAACGCTCTCATATACACTATTAGAACGCTCTCATATACACTATTAGAACGCTCTCATATACACTATTAGAACGCTCTCATATACACTATTAGAACGCTCTCATATACACTATTAGAACGCTCTCATAAACACTATTAGAACGCTCTCATAAACACTATTAGAACGCTCTCATATACACTATTAGAATGCTCTCATAAACACTATTAGAACGCTCTCATATACACTATTAGAATGCTCTCATAAACACTATTAGAACGCTCTCATATACACTATTAGAACGCTCTCATAAACACTATTAGAACGCTCTCATATAAACTATTAGAACGCTCTCATATACACTATTAGAACGCTCTCATATACACTATTAGAACGCTCTCATATACACTATTAGAACGCTCTCATATACACTATTAGAACGCTCTCATATACACTATTAGAACGCTCTCATAAACACTATTAGAACGCTCTCATATACACTATTAGAACGCTCTCATAAACACTATTAGAACGCTCTCATAAACACTATTAGAACGCTCTCATATACACTATTAGGACGCTCTCATAAACACTATTAGGACGCTCTCATAAACACTATTAGAACGCTCTCATATACACTATTAGAACGCTCTCATATACACTATTAGAACGCTCTCATATACACTATTAGAACGCTCTCATATACACTATTAGAACGCTCTCATAAACACTATTAGAACGCTCTCATATACACTATTAGAACGCTCTCATAAACACTATTAGAACGCTCTCATAAACACTATTAGAACGCTCTCATATACACTATTAGGACGCTCTCATAAACACTATTAGGACGCTCTCATAAACACTATTAGAACGCTCTCATATACACTATTAGAACGCTCTCATAAACACTATTAGAACGCTCTCATATACACTATTAGAACGCTCTCATAAACACTATTAGAACGCTCTCATAAACACTATTAGAACGCTCTCATATACACTATTAGAACGCTCTCATAAACACTATTAGAACGCTCTCATAAACACTATTAGAACGCTCTCATATACACTATTAGAACGCTCTCATAAACACTATTAGAACGCTCTCATATACACTATTAGAACGCTCTCATAAACACTATTAGAACGCTCTCATAAACACTATTAGAACGCTCTCATATACACTATTAGAACGCTCTCATAAACACTATTAGGACGCTCTCATAAACACTATTAGAACGCTCTCATATACACTATTAGAACGCTCTCATAAACACTATTAGAACGCTCTCATATACACTATTAGAACGCTCTCATAAACACTATTAGAACGCTCTCATAAACACTATTAGAATGCTCTCATAAACACTATTAGAACGCTCTCATAAACACTATTAGAACGCTCTCATAAACACTATTAGAATGCTCTCATAAACACTATTAGAACGCTCTCATAAACACTATTAGAACGCTCTCATATACACTATTAGAAAGCTCTCATACACACTATTAGAATGCTCTCATATACACTATTAGAAAGCTCTCATACACACTATTAGAATGCTCTCATATACACTATTAGAACGCTCTCATATACACTATTAGAAAGCTCTCATACACACTATTAGAAAGCTCTCATACACGCTACCAGTAGTGTATATGAGAGCTTTCTAATAGTGTATATGAGAGCGTTCTAATAGTGTATATGAAAGCTTTCTAGTAGTGTGTATGAAAGGTAAAGCTTTTCACCAGTTTATATGAACAGTTCTCACTACTTTGTATGAGAGCTTTTGAGTAGATTATATAAGAGGTAAATGTTTTCACTAGTTTATGTGAGAGCTTTTTACTAGTGTTTGTGTGAGGTTTTCAGTATATTATATGGAAGAGTGTAATTTAATATGTGTATATGCAAGTTAATTCTGATTTATGTCCCTGGGGGCACCTCATAGTAACGAATGAATTTGTTGGATGTAAATTAAGTTAAACCTAACATTGTTGAAATCATTCACATTTACCAGTAAATGTTGAATCAAAAGACAAAGGCAGTAACGGTTGAATTATGCATTTAATGATTTACTCAAAATTACATTTTCAATCATCACATTGTCTTTTCTGTGAATAAAATGTTTATTTATATTTTTGGCATTCATGTTTTTACTTAAGACTCTGAAAAAGTGTGTCAAATAAAACATCAATTAGCTATTGAAAATGCTAAAACTATTGGACATTTAGTATGTCTGAACTCTAACATATGGGATAAATGTGTAAAATCAAGTGCCTTAATCTACCAAATCACATGTTTCAATGACTGACATTTATCAGGAAATATAGAAGGATATAATACCAACAATACCTGTGTGAAAAAGTGATTCCCCCCCTTGTTAAAACATAAATAAACTGTGGTTTATCACATCTTTGGAAAGCTGAGTTCAATTTCTCTAGGCTGGATTACTGCCACACCTGTTCTCAATCAAGAAATCACTAATAGACCAAAAGATCCTCAAAAGTTAGACATGCTGCGATCCAAAAGAAAATCAGGTAAAATGTAAAAACCAAGTAACTGAGATCTGTCTGGCAATCACTTTTTCACACAGGGACATTTAAGTTTGGATTTTTTTCCTCCCTTACTAATAAAAATCTTCATTTAAAAACTGCATTTTCTGTTTACTTGTGTTATCTTTGTCTCACATTTAGATTTGTTTGATGATCACAAACATTTAAGTGTGACTAACATGCAAAAAATAAGAAACCAGGAAGGGGAAAAATACTTTTTCACACAACTGTAACTGTGATAGATTTGTCAGCTGTTAATTTAAGAGCCCCAGTATTCAGTGTGCATTCTTAACACAATTTATTCACACAATTAAACTGATTAGGACACATTTTATGTAGTGCATTGTATGAGAGTTAGGGTGCAGCTTGGGTTTTCCTCTGCTTTCATTGCTCATTTTTCAGACACAGGTATTTTGGCATGTATGTGTAGAAAAAGAAATGGTCTGCTTTATCTCTGATTGCTCTCTGAAGTTCTGGATCTACAAATATTCGTTGCACAAGATAGTCCTCCTGCGCCCACACAACAAAGTCGCACCACTGCATCCCTGTGATGAGCAGCTGTCCTTGCACTTGCCAGTAGTACGCATGGCTCTTCTTAAGTTGAGGGGAACCACGTTCCATTTGTACATATTTACAGTCAATGAAGTTGTGCACATTTGGGCATTTGAATTCAACAAGTCCAAACTGGGGATATTCAGTGGGGTCAAAAACAACACCATCAGGGGACGCAGCAAGCCAGGGTGTAGCAGGGTGGATGACAAGACCGCAAGGTGCATAATTAACATTTATAAGCTGACTGTACTCAGCTGCTACTGCTGGCTCCATCTCAGCACCCCTCCTCATGTCTGCTGTCTGCTTTGTTCCCTTTAATATGCGCTCTGCAAGTGACTCTGCAGAGCTCTGGCCTCTGACATGACACACCTCGCGAAACCTAGATGCAGTCACCCTTGGTCGGCGGAGAAGATGCCACTCAGAGCAAGAGCTTTGCTCACGTGTAGCCTGCTCAATTTTGTGAGCCATCTCCATTGTCACGGTCAAGCTGCTGAGATGTAGTAGCTCCTCTTCAGAGCACACAAACGCACAGTCAGATGGCAATATGGTGTAATCCTCTAGAGGCAAGTGTGGGGTTGGTGGTGCGTCATGGTGGAGTGTGATATGCCGGGATGTCAGTGCTGGCTTTTGGTAAGAAAGAACACTGCCCCTCTGCACCAGCCCAAAGGCACTTTCCACAAGGGGCTTGTCAGGTCCCATGTTCATTGTGGTTACGAGTGGCCTGTCCTCCATGCTGAATTTAGCATATACCTCCTCAATTCTGAACATACAGGGGTCTGGCAAGGGACCCACCATACCTCTGTAGAATCCACTTCTATAAAGCACATTGATAAGGAAAAGTGAAGAAAACAGAAAATTAAATAATAATGCATCAACAGTATTAACAGAATTAACAGCAGCATATGTAGTAAAATGGGAAATTCAAATTACCTCACTCCAGTCTGCACCATCCTGTTTGGTACTGGCTTAGTGAAGACCATGGACTTGATAGGCCCTGGCCTGACACCCTAAGTAAGAAGACATTTTCAGTGGAAGGAGTCACTTAAAAAATATGACCAAAAAACATAATTTAACTTCTTTGTATAGTTACCATTGTTCGTGGCTTGTGCCATTGCTGCTCAGATTCTGTGCAGCTATGCACAGGGGGAACAACTGGTGTCCTGAGCTGAGAGTAATGTGCTGTTTGAAACAGCAACGCGACTGTATGACTGCACACAACAGTTCCTGTCACACAAGAGCATTTTGTGCGAGTCACCACAACTGGCGATGAATCACGAAACTCAATCTAAGAAAAAAAGGGGAAAAAATAATGTAAGTTCTGTCATGGTGAGATATATATATATATATATATATATATATATATATACACATACATACATACATACATATATATATATACATATATATATATATACATACATACATACATACACATATATAATAC